>NC_042494.1:156348175-156372492 GCF_005508785.2 Acyrthosiphon pisum
AGTTTTTCATCCACACTATGTACGATGTAAAGTTTTATATTTGAAATAATATATATTTATAAAGCGCAGAGCTGTGTTACCTATTTAATATTTCGTTCTAACTAACATACAAATAACGTTTATTGTATTTAATGTGCCGTATTATTATGTCGCTTGGGTACAACAATTAATTTTATTTCAATAAATTATCGTCGTTTTTGTTAATTATAATTATTATTATGTGTGTCATTGAGTTTGTCATCATATCATGTTACTTAATTAAAGAAATATTTATTTTGAATCTTAATAAATAATAATAATTATGTTTGTTACTTTTAATTTTATGAGAATCATATTTTTTTTAGATAATATATACTATTTATTCCAATCCCCTGCATAATTATAATAAATATCTGAGAAATTTGTATAACACCAACAGCCTGTATTATATATATTATTATCACCTCGCATTATTTTGTCATTATAAATGTCATTGATTATTAACATTTGAAGAAATTTGATGATAGATTATTAAAAAGTAGGTAATCACTTACGAATGGTAACGCAGGGAGAATATTTATCGATCCAATACACGATATTAAAGTCGGTTGAAACAATAACACAGTAAGTAAATTGATTAAATAATAATTCATTATGATGGTTTCTAGTTAAGTTTTTTTTCCACACTAGAAACGATGTAAATCGTTTTATACTTTAAAATAATATATTATATTTATAAAGCACAGAGCTGTGTTACCTATTTTGTTCCAAATGACATACTTACGAATAACGTTGATAGTATCTATTGTAGCGTAGGTATTATTATGTTGTTCGGGTATGATTAATTTTATCTTAATAAATTATCGTCGTGTTGTCGATTACAGTCAGTACATTATCTAACTCCCTTTGTAAAATTGCGCTGGTGACCATGTGAGTTGTAACTAAACATGTTTTAATTTTTATCGCGATGTTCAATGGTAATAATATCTGCAGTGGCAAATGCTAAATCCGATGTATGGGCATGCTCATTTATCATAATGTATTATAGTTCTATTTAATTTATAAATAAGACTTTAATTTAATTGATATTAATTTAATACTTTAATTTTTATTATTTTACAAAATTCATTGACGAAGTGTAACCATCTGAGCATGCCTTGGGTGATTTCACAGCGATAATAAGCGTCGTATAGCTTGCGCACACAACTATCGAATGCTCTGTTAGTAAATGTTACGATAAAGATAAATACCGAAAAGTATAACACAAATATATGACATTGTTAAATGTCATTGGAGAATTTGCCACTGAATAATATACAGATATATTATATTGTGATTGAAGAATTATGTATAATTTGTAGGTACTTATGACATATTATATGTATGATAACTGATAAATGATAAGTATCAAAATAGTGTACTGTAAAATATTGTAACTTTATGGCATAAATCATAATGACTGACACATATAAGAATTTTTATAATAACAAGTTTATCTATAGATCATATTAAAATATAACATAAAAGACAAGCACATAGACAAACATAGAAAAACCTAAAAGTTAAGTGTTTCATGAAGTAAAAATGATAGAATAGTCTACAATAGAGTAGCTTGGTATTTCAGAAATATATTTTTTTAACTAATTTAATGTATCTAATAAGTATAGAGTGTCCCATAAAGTGTGCAACTTTTATATCTACCGCCATTTATTTTAAAAATTTTGTTGGCAGTCCTGTTCTTATCATTTTTAGTATCTATTATAAATTACTCCGATTTAATTATTATTTGTTGATAATAAATGATAAGAACAGAGCTGCCACCAAAATATTAAAAAAATGAGGGAAGATTTAAAAGTTGCGCATTTTATGGGACACCCATACCCTATATACACTTATTTTAATGAACTACAATTATTATGTTAGGTACCTACCTATACTTCGTTCTAGTTAATAGACATAGTGGCAATACTTCATGTCGCCGCCTAACACGTTTCTTAACTTGAACAGAAAACATATTATATTTTGTTGGTCAAATATAATTATAATCTATATAGATATTATTCTTATAAATTGAGGATGTAGGTTTCAATAAATATATTTAAAGCTTTATATTGATAAATATAAATAATAATTATTAAAAAAAATTAATTTCAACAAATAATACAATTACAATAGAGCAATTACAATATTACAATAGATCTATAGATTTTAAACTTGTTGTTACACATAATGTATAATATTAATTGGGTATTTTTGTTCATATATATATATATATATATATATGATAAATAGGTTTGAAGCAAAAATATGAGATTAAAATATAATAATCCAGTAAGATGGACATTGACAGTAGATTTACTATTTATATTGTAATCACGTTCAATCAATGTTAATTCATTTAAAATATGTTGGTTTGTCCTCTATACAACAGGTTACCAATTATTTCATCCTTTTTAAACAGTGCAATGTCTCTAGACTCAAAAAAAAATGTTGTTATATGTTACGATTTATTGACTTTAGGTGGTTTCTTTTAGTTTTGAAAATGTTTCCATAAACGATTTTAATGATTATTGGCTTATTTTAATTGAAAATAAATTTGAAAATATTTATTTTATTAGGTACTTTATTTAATAGTGTTCATATATGTAGCCATATAGGAGGGTTAAACAATGCTTGTAATCCGTATACTATAATAATTATTCTTTATCTTAGAAATAATCGGTGGAGGTTTTTTCATAAATTTTTCAAAAAAATTCCAAAAATAACCTAATTTCCAACAATGGAATTGTAATTAATCCTTACAATTGATTCTTTGGAATTATGACTCATTGGGTACCGGCATATACGCCGATCACTTCTGGCACACACGAATAAACGAACAAATATAGTATTATAAGCACTTTTATTAAACACTAGCGTTCAGTGGTGATCGCGTCACACGATCACCAGCACTAACCCTTTTTCTGTTTTCACGTATTTTTATATATCAATTTTATTATCGAAGCAGTATCGGTAATATCGGTATTAAGCTTAGCCTAGTTATACATTGTACTTATTGACTATGCTAAAAATTATACTAAATGTTATTTGATTACATAATATTGTTATCTTAATCTAATTTGGTGGATTTCAATATGTTTCTACGCTGTTAATTAGATTATTAAATATTGTATGGTTTGTTTTGGAATTTCACCTGTTACATATTATGATTCTTTTCAAAACCTATAGTTAATAATTTTAATCTTAATATTATTTATATAATATTCATGATACAGCAATACATAACATGTGTCATGTATACTATTGTATAAACTATTATAAAATCTATGTTAAAGGGGCTTAATTTCAAATACATAAATTAAGCAGGTATAAACTTCATTATTACGAGTATAATAATATCGAAGTCTGTAAGTCCCGTAAACAAATGTTTTAGGCAAATTGGTGTTTGAAAATAACGATGTATCCACGCCTGTACCCGTATAATTGCCCTAAAAGTATAAAAAAAAATATACAACTACATATTAATTTACTTTATTTTATAATTTTAAACAACTAAAAATATATATTTTTATTTATAAGTATAATATGTAAAACAAAACTATATAATAATATAATTATGTAAGTATAGTTGGCAACAACTACATGCACAATTAATATGAAAAAAGAACGTTAAACAAATATTTGCAGGGCTTGAAATCGTTTTCAAAATCGATTTCAGAAACCGTTATAAACCGTTTTAAAACCGAACCGAAACCGTAATCAAAAACGAAACCGAAAAAAATTGGATACCGGTATTAAATTCAAAATCGAAACCGTAAAAAATTGGAAACCGGTATTAAATTCAAAACCGAAATCTGAAAAATTTGGAAACCGTTATTTTTTTTTAACTGACGTGTATTTAAATACGTAAATTCCATTAATACGCATAATTAATAATCATAATAAAATTGAGATAATAATTAATCTTGTTGATAAACATTTAATTATTCACAAAATTATTAGTTGTTTATAAATAGTAACGACAAAAATTAAAGTTACTAGCAAATACTATATATGACAACTGACAATACGGAACAAAGAATGATAATTATATAGACGACATAGCCCCCTGAAAATACTTTAGAAACCTGTGTACAAAACCGAAACCAAAACCGAAATTTCTTAATACGGGTATTCATAAGTTGAAACCGAAACATTTAGAAACCGGTATTCAAAATCGAAACCGAAACCGAAATTTCTTAATACCGGTATTGTTAAGTTGAAACCGAAATCGTAAAATTTCAAAACTGGTATACAAAATCGAAACCGAAACCGAAATTTCCTAATACCGGTATTGAAAAATTGAAACCGAAATCGAAAAAATTAAAAACCAGTATACAAAATCGAAACCGAAACCGAAATTATTTCAATCAGTTTCAAGCCCTGAATATTTGATAACAGCACCGATGATAACATGCTGTCAAATCATAAAAGTATAAAAACCCGTTACAAAAAATCTCATTCATGGTCTTAGATTATCGAATTATCGGATACCATAGAACAATATGTGCATGATACTTAATTATTATTAAAGCCTAAAGGCTACAAACAAGGTGGATTTATTAATCCACCTTGGCTGCAAACTTTCATTTTTTTCATATTAGAAATAGAGTACCTAATCAATATATAAACAATTATGATTATTATTATTTATTTTTTTAAATCCTAATTTAAAAATTATATATTTTCGATCAAGACAAAAAAAAATTCTGGTTAAACCTATCGTTTTTGTTTTATAAAATAACGAATTATGGTTCAGTTTTCGTTTTTGTTCCTATACATTTTCAAATATAATCGGTCAGAAAAACTGGTTTAAACCGGTTTGAAGCCCTGATTAGTATACAGTGCCCATATTATAAATTAAAATTGTGTGAAATAAAAATTTTTACGATTACATCCATCAAGTGAAACAGTATTTTATTTGATGTAAATAATGCTTGATAGCATAATGTTGATCAAGTTATACTTGATGAAATTTACTTTTATAGTTGTTCCATGAAAATATACTATATAATTGATATTATATAATTATAATGTCTTATTATACCGGTGGTATAGGGCATGTGGCATTCTTTATTCCTAAACCGTTTATCACCGTGGTCCACTCGGCGCCCATTAAATTCCTGAATGACGAGCAAGCTTTTGGAGACTTGTGCATATACGTATTGTCTTTCCAATTCCCGTCTTTATCTCGTAATGCAACATTTGCTTCCATCTGAAAAAATCTGGATGGCTTAATAATTTATTGCTATATTGAATGAGTAACATAATATTGTATAATACTATAATACATTTAGCAACAGATAAAATACGTTAAGAGTTATTTGTACCTACACTCCAAACATTCCAGTATCATAGTCATCATATGTTAGAACATTAAATGATTGTTATTTTTATTCGGTGGACATTTCAGAGTCCAATAATGGCAAATTTTCAGACTTTGTTTAAAACAGGTTTAGTTATTATTGAAAGATACATCAGGCGTACTTACAAACAAAGTGTCATCAAATGGAACGATACTGATTGTAGTTCCTCTGATTTCAGTTGCGTTGGATATTTGGTTAAAGCTCAGGTAAAAATTATGTTGTATTTTATAGGATTTTGAAGAATCACAACTCCTTACCTGTTTGAAGTTCAATTTATATGGACCCTAAACAGAAATTAATCAATTATGTAGGTATTTATACCGTATTCAAAACAATAAAATATAGTTTGTTTAATATGAAGTACGATAGAAATAAAAATAGGTACATAATATTCTCATCACCACGATGCAAACATCTTGCGAGTTTGAGTGAACATGAAGCAGCAATAAACCCAAAGTAATGAAAAAAATTAAATAAATAATAATGGTATACCTATCCAGCTAAATACTTCATGCCATTATAAAATTATAGCAATATTTTAAGAACAAGAATCAGATACATCGATCTCACACATATATAAATGATTAAATACCATGAATAACCCTATAGAAGGTAATATGACGAACCCCTCGCTA
This sequence comes from Acyrthosiphon pisum, assembly GCF_005508785.2. Lineage (NCBI taxonomy): Eukaryota > Metazoa > Arthropoda > Insecta > Hemiptera > Aphididae > Acyrthosiphon > Acyrthosiphon pisum. The sequence continues at coordinate 156,354,195 of NC_042494.1, forward strand.
TAAAACTAACTTTATTTGCAGCTCTTCATTGAACCATCGGTATCAATACCATATAATTTAAAAATAAGATTAAACACGATTTTAACGAAAAAAAAAAATAAAAAAAATACAAGTCCGTGTAATTATAGTCTGACGAGGAAGAACCCAGTTGTTGAAGATTTTTCTGGACATTTATATCTCAATAAATTTATATCCCAGAAGAAAATGAGACCTCTCCCAAAAAATGTATATAACATGTCGATCAATGTGTTTTCCATTGTCGTCTCACATATTCATTATTAAAAACTAAAATGTAATCACTTACTAGTGGTAACACAGAAAGAATATTTAAATTTCTCGATCCAATATATGATATTAAAGACGATAGAAACAATAACAATGTTAGTAAAATAACTGAAAAAAAATTCATTATGTCACGTCTAAGTTTAGTTTTTTAACCGACACTAGCTAAACAGAGTTTTACACTTATAGTTATATTCATACTTCACGTCAAGTGTGATTGCTGGGTAGCTAGGTACTCACCTCACACTGTCACAGTCATTGTAAATTCCGCTCATAATATGCTCATTGTAAATAATATTACAGATTGTATATCTTCTAATAAATGTTAAAAAAAAAAGTTATAATCATAAACCACACAGCTATGTTACCTATTTTGTTCCTATGGCCATCAATAATATTATAAAGAACTCATAACATTGACATTTGATTGTAACTATTTTATTGTGTCACATAATTACAATGTAAATTCTAAATATGTTAGAATAATAAATTGTAGTTGTTATGTTTGTCATTGAGTGGGTCATCATGTTTACTGCTTATACCTATATATTTGCATTTTTTTTCACGATGTTCATTGGTTATAATTATTTAGAATTCAAAACTATGAATAGTTACATCTGATAAGTATCAAAAATAATAGTGTATTTTAAAATATTGTAACGTTACGTAAAAGTCGACGTTGCACGAAACAAAACCTTTAATAAATCACGTGTTATAATTATTTTATTTTATTTTAGAATATGACTACATGTTAAGCTTAACATTTAAAAGTGAAATTAAGTAGGTAGAAATTTTTGATGTATTTCAAGCATTATTGTCATGAAATATTTCAACTTTTTTTAAAACTACCTCAGTGTAACAAGTAACTATAATTATTAAATTAATTGAACTATTACCTATTATGTATGGCATTTTTCAATACGTGGGGAACATATCATCATACCTACCTATTGGTATACATTATATATATTATATATATATATATTTTTGTTCCAATTTGTCTATACTTACTATTATATTTTTAGATTAAAGTATCTTATCTTCTCATAACATCTATAAAATAGACAATTTATAGGTATTCGTTATAAGTAAAGAACAGCTTTAATTGCGTTAAAACTATAATACATCGTATAAATTGTATAAAAGTATCTATAAATTGCTTCTCTACTATTAGGAAAAACCATTATGTGAAAATGTATACCATAGTTAAATGTTTATTGCAAAATTACCAAATGAATAATTAATTGTATATTTTTTCACGTGAAAATATTTAAATATATTCGAAAATTGAAAAAGTATTGAAAATTGCGAAAAATTGCAATAATAAACTATATAGGTACTTAGAACTTTTCGTGCACGTATATGATCAGATGATTTTAATTTATGATATCAATTATAAGTTGCAATGTATAAGAAATCCGGTCTTAATTTTTAAAAATTACCTTCTAAAAATATGGTGCACTTATACATTTTCAAATCAGATAAGCTATAGATCTTAAGATAGGTAAATATTATTAGACAAGAATTGTTGGCGTATCCACACACACTACAGTACCTATTACACAAAATATACTATTATTTAGAGTAATGTTATTAATAACTAGAAAGCCAACTCTACAGAGCTCTGTATAGGTACAATTATAATACGTACTATATTTTGATGATGCCCAAGACTGTCTAGGGCCATTATATAATATAAGATTATTTTAAAGTTATTCATCTAAAGGCTATAATACATCGATTTTTTCAAGACAACAAAATACATTTAAATAAATCTAATCATTGATAGAAAATTGAAGTTAAATGTTTTACGATTAGAATAAAATAAATAATCGTCGTATTTATCATCAAATACTCATCCATCTTAATTTTGTTCCTGTGTTCTGTGTCACGGCTTTCTTGAAAATTACTCACACCTCTCCTTAGATATAGTCACTATAGATTTTACAATGATGTGTGTTTTTTTTTAAAATTTTTTTTTTTGTATCTGTCATCACGGTTTGGGGTACTAAAACTGCTTCGATTTTCTTCAACAGTATCTTGTTCGATGGAAGAGTGAATCTAGTTGGTGCTTCGGGAGGTCAAATTTTAAAATTCCCAATAGTTTTCAAAAGCGCCGGGAAAAATAACATAAAAATGAAGGAAAAACGAGAATTTTCACGCAAAATTTTGGTTTTTGGTGTAACTCTAAAACAAATGAACATAAATACATGACATTTTCACTAGTTGTTTATATTTACATTTTCTATACTCTATATAATTTTCAAAATATTTAGATTTGTTAAGAACTGTTTAGGAACATTTTCAGTTTCCAATTTTATTAGTCTTTTTTTCTATGAATGAAAATAAAACTTTATTTATTAAGTAAAAAAGCTTGAAAAATTACTACAAGGCTCCTACTATATTGTTGCAAAGACATTTCAAAAATATTAAATATTTAATACTGTCGTATCATCGCCGAGAGTTACCTTGACGAGTTGTCTAAAGCACCTTATTTGAGATATCGTTGTTATAAAAACCGCCGTCATTTCCCCACCGAATCGATGCACCGATACCCCCTTCCTGACGTACCTTATCGGTGATAAGCCGACCGTCCAGTGTCCACCGTATACCTACCTACACAGACCAGTTGTCAGTGTCAGAACCGCTGACGTAAGGACGATGACGTCTTTTTTGGTGCGTAAGTTTTTTCGTCGTTGTTTTCTTTTCTTGAAAGTACCCACGGGGGGAAAAATGTGAAAAATCGTTTTTCACCTGTTCTGCCATTTACCGTTCACGGTCACCTGTCACTCGCTTACTGTCTACCATTGTCGTTCACCGTCTACCGTCATCTGTCACCTGCTCACCGCCTACCGTTACCTGTGCAACATCTACCGTCAACCGGGACTGCAGCCGCCGTCACGGTTTATATATTTATATTTATCTTTATATGTGTATTATTTACTTATTTATTGTGTAAGCCCTAATTTTAAGTATTTTTCCCTTAGCTGGCCAGCACCTTATTTTGCCCTATGCCTTTCTTACTAAATTTTGTTAAAATTTTAGGCCGTAACCCGGTTATTGAATTTATACCAAATCATGTTGTTCTTTTGATGCCATTCTAACCAGAATCACCTACCATAATTTGTTTTTCAATCCAATACAGTTCATTGCTCACCGTTACTTGGTCCATCGAGCCTAGGATAGATATATATAATATATTATTCTAAGTGAAAATAGTACCAGCGGTCTTTACCGAGAAATCACCAATATTTCAATATTCGATATTAATATAATTACAGCGATTTATTGTTACTATAGTAAATATAATAAAAAGTGGGTTGTTTTGGATTACTATAATTACGAAACGTTACATATTATAGAATTTGGACTTTGGCCGGCAGGTGTACGACGTTGCAGCGACGACCGTTATAGCGTAGAAGATAAGAAGTGTCGTTTAGTTTAACAAGTTGTTTACGAGATGTTAAGTAGGATGCGAACCAGGAGATGAGCGGCTGGCCGATACCGAGCGAGTCAAGTGTGGTAATGAGAAATCCATCTCGAGAATGGGACGGACAAGGCTGAAGTAGAGGGTACGGAGGCAGGTGGCGGAGGTAAAGAGGGCTGTGTTTTGTTTGATGAATCCGAGGATTTTCAGGCTCTTTTCAACATGTAATGAAACGCAATAGTCGTTGATAAATTGTCTATTAAAATATATTATTTTAAACAACCAATGTGCTCATTATCTGATACAATTAATATTTTCTTTGTATAACAGTATTTTTCTTTTATTAATTGTTTGAATTATACTCGTAAGAGTGTACATTTAAAATAGTTAAAGGGATTACATAAAAGGGTGGGAATGTGTGACATAAAACTCACTACTCTGTCTCAGGTGTTCGTCGACTGACCTTGAATCAGTTATAACTGACCTGACTCTCGTTCAACAATAGCTTTCTCTGGCGGCAGCTTGCTGAGTAGGATGAGAGGTACGTGGTCGGACAGCGGCTCGATAGCACAACGGTACAGGTTCAACAACGGCTCGGCTCTGATGGCAGCGTGTTGAGTATGTGCTATCAGGCTTGAAACGGCGGCGTGCTCTCAAGTAGAAATCGGACGGTGACTGCTCGGCTCTGATGTCAATGATGAGTGATTGGCAGTGAATGAACGATGGTGACGACTCAGCTCGGTATGGCTGGTGCACGGTAGAACATAGCGACGGCGTAACGGCGAGAGTCAGAAGTGCTCATTCGGCGTTAACTGATTAATGCCGCGAAATGGGTAGTGAGGTACGACCGTTGTTACTAATGACGAACTAGGTCGGACTGGTCGTTGGGAAGCCTGTAGCACATCCGTGTCTAACGGCGGTGGCAACACCGTCCGGCTTGTGCAGGCTTGGGATTATTGCTGTTGTTGTTTGGAGATTGTGTCCGTGTCTAACGGTGGTTTAATACCGTCCAGCTCGCAATACTCCGCACTCAGCGGGGATAAACAGGTGCCTTAGATATTTAAATTAGACATATGAATAATGTTACTGTTACATAATAAAGGTGGGGTAGAGACATTTTTTTTTAAAAAGACATAAATTCATTAACAAAGTTATCACAAGATAAATATAATGTTATATGTAATGTTTTGTAAAGATTTTAATCAAATTGTACTACTTGAAATCATCAAAGTAAAAAGTATTATTGGTTGGAAATAGAACGTTAAGATCAAACTCAACATTTAATAAACTATGTTTATGTAAGAAACAAATACATTTTGAATAATTATCTTAAGGGTCCCGGTGCCAGTTTTTTCAAATTGTTCACATTATTATAAAATTTGAAAATTAAATTTTATATTTTAGTTGCCACCTCAATTATAAGACTTTTCCAATAATCTACTACCCGATACCTATTTAGGGGAGGTTGATAGGGTGTATTATATAGAAACAAATGACTTTACGGAAATAACTCTCAAACTTTGTAGCATTGTCGGATTTTTATGAGTATTTTTTTATCTGAAAGAAGAAGACTTCCTACAGCCCGCATCGATCTCTGATTTTGTATTTTGTTTCAAATAATTGATAATTGTGTTAAACGTAATGTAAAAAAATGCTTTTTATCTTGTATTTTTTAGACATATTATAAAGTTTGAGAATAAAATATTGAAAAACAGAGATCGATGTGGGCTGTAGAATATTCCCCTCTAGCAATTAAAAAAAAAAATATGAAATTTGATTGATCCTACAAAGTGATATCGTGATTCTCGCAGAGTGTATTTTTGAGAACAAAATGGCATCGGCACCGGGTGCCTTAATATAAAAGAGTCAACTGACCTATTATCAAACTTAAAGTTAAGAAAATTCTTTGTGCAACAGTGTTTGTACATTAGCATACTAACTTCTCTGCAATATATGGTAGGTAGTTTTCATATTGTAATATGTTACAGACTTATAAGCTATACCTACTTACATAAAAATGAATTATCGTAAAAAAAGCCAACTTAAAGTTTTGTAATAGGTAAATAAGTAAATTCAATATTAAAGCTAACTCCGCTTATTAGTTCCTCTGAACGTTAATTTGATATATTGCACTAAGATCAGACCGAGCAGACGTCGTACAATAATTAGGTACTTATAGTATTAAGTTAAACATAAATATGTCCACGGAAACACGCAGATAAACAATAATACAAAATAAACCGATCGAATACGGAATAAACTTACAGTCGTCTACAAGAAAATGTTGCCGGAAGTCCGCTTACATCAACCGACGTAAAACGAAATTTTTCGATGTATAAGAACTTACTAGCTCCAAATCGAAGAGGGTTTGATTTCGAAAATTTAAAACAAACACTTATAATAGTACAGTGCAATGATATATTAAATAAAACACCATATTATGATGGTGTGAATTATATTATGATGTATAATATGATTAATTTTTGATGGCATGATTATAATATAATTTATAATATTAATATAATTGTATGTATATATATTTTTTTTATTTTTTAGAATTTTAGATTATAATTTATAACAGTAAACTTCAAACATTAATAACAAAACGTTGTTTTTTTTAGTGCCATTTTTAATATTTTAAGTGCAATTTTTGGTATTTTTCAGTGCAATACTGCAATCAATTTTACTATTTTTTTAGTACTACAACATCTGTGCCCTATTTATTATCAATGGTTGCTACCATAGATAACATAATAATGGATATGCATAGATCTTAATCTACTCATAAGTCATAGGTGAAGCATTATATGTTGGCAGGGTGGGTGGAGCGTTTGTGGTGGTGGTGGTGGTCACAGTGTTTTATGGTCACGACAGCAAATTGTTTATTCACATATTTATACAATATATTATAATCATTTATTAACACAAAATTAAAAAGGTGGTTTAGTAGATGTCGCTTTGCTGTACAGTAGGTTACAAGTGGATATCTGTATAATGGATAGTATTCATTTTGAATTCAATGGTATAATAGCAATATAGCATTGTATAAGAAAAATGATTCTGAGTGGAGACGGTATGTCTAGGTATAAGACATATTATATACTTATCTATGGTATTAAAAAAAAAATTGAACTATAATAGGTACATATAATAAATTCCAAATTAATCATGTCACAATATCCATTAGGTACTTATCTATAACGCGTTATACATCAACAACAAACCGTGATACCATAGATATCATAGATATATAATAATATACTTAAGAAGTTTCAAGTACCCAGGAATAATATTATACAATCACAACAAAATAACTAAAATAGTTATTCTAGGTTTTTTTATTTGTAATTTCGCCCAAGTTTGAACTTAAAATGAGTATAAAAAAGACTGTGCTTATTTATTTTTTTAGATTTTTTGGTAACAGAATTAAATACTTACATGGAATCTTGTTTTAAATTTTCAATCCTTATATATAAAAGTTGAATATTTTATAAATTTTTAACTACAAAATAATTATTCAATTTTAAATTTAATACATTTTGTAAAAATTCGATCTTTAAATTCTTATAAAAAAAAAAATTGTGCCTATGTATTTTCAATATTTTTCAACTGCTATTGTAACAATATATCAGGAGCCTTGCATTAAATGTGTATTGATATTTATGGAAAAAAAACTAAAAAAATTGAAAACTGACAATTTCCGTAAACAGCCCAAAAAGAGTGAAAATATTTTCAAAATTTTATGGTGTATAGAAAATGACAATATAAACTTTTAGTAAATTTGCATGTATCTACAATTATTCGTTTTTGAATAACAATAAAATAAGAAAATCGCTACATGAAAAATCGAGTGAATATCCAATATTGTAAAAATATGAATTTCAAACGCTCATAAAAATTTAATTTATTAGCTTGAAGCCATTTTTTTTTTTTGAAAAGGTAGATAAACTTATGAATAATCTTGTATTACATTTTCAAACCTTGGATTTAAACAGAAGAATTTTTGTGAATTCTCAACTCAAAATAATATTATAATTTTCGTGATTTTTCCGTATTTGTCAAGATTTGAACTTTAAATAATTATAAAAAAAACTGTGACTAAGGATTTTTAATATTTTTGAAATGTCTTTGCAACAATATAGTAGGAGCCTTGTAGTAATTTTTCAAGCTTTTTTACTTAATAAATAAAGTTTTATTTTCATTCATAGAAAAAAAGACTAATAAAATTGGAAACTGAAAATGTTCCTAAACAGTTCTTAACAAATCTAAATATTTTGAAAATTATATAGTGTATAGAAAATGTAAATATAAACAACTAGTGAAAATGTCATGTATTTATGTTCATTTGTTTTAGAGTTACACCAAAAACCAAAATTTTGCGTGAAAATTCTCGTTTTTCCTTCATTTTTATGTTATTTTTCCCGGCACTTTTGAAAACTATTGGGAATTTTAAAATTTGACCTCCCGAAGCACCAACTAGATTCACTCTTCCATCGAACAAGATACTGTTGAAGAAAATCGAAGCAGTTTTAGTACCCCAAACCGTGATGACAGATACGAAAAAAAAAATTTAAAAAAAAAACACACATCATTGTAAAATCTATAGTGACTATATCTAAGGAGAGGTGTGAGTAATTTTCAAGAAAGCCGTGACACAGAACACAGAAACAAAATTAAGATGGATGAGTATTTGATGATAAATACAACGATTATTTATTTTATTCTAATCGTAAAACATTTAACTTCAATTTTCTATCAATGATTAGATTTATTTAAATGTATTTTGTTGTCTTGAAAAAATCGATGTATTATAGCCTTTAGATGAATAACTTTAAAATAATCTTATATTATATAATGGCCCTAGACAGTCTTGGGCATCATCAAAATATAGTACGTATTATAATATTGTACCTATACAGAGCTCTGTAGAGTTGGCTTTCTAGTTATTAATAATATTACTCTAAATAATAGTATATTTTGTGTAATAGGTACTGTAGTGTGTGTGGATACGCCAAGAATTCTTGTCTAATAATATTTATCTTAAGATCTATAGCGTAGGTATCTGGTTTGAAAATGTATAAGTGCAACATATATTTAGAAGGTAATTTTTAAAACTTAAGACCGGATTTCTTATACATTGCATCTTTTAATTGATATCAGAAATTATAAAATCATCTGATCATATACGTGCACGAAAAGTTCTAAGTACCTATATAGTTTATTATTGCAATTTTTCGCAATTTTCAATACTTTTTCAATTTTCGAATATATTTAAATATTTTCACGTGAAAAAATATACAATTAATTATTCATTTGGTAATTTTGCAATAAACATTTAACTATGATATACATTTTCACATAATGGTTTTTCCTAATAGTAGAGAAGCAATTTATAGATACTTTTATACAATTTATACGATATATTATTAATATATCAGTAATAATAGTTTATTAATAGTTTTGACATATTTTTAGTACAATTTTGACATAGTTTTAACGCAATTAAAGCTGTTCTTTACTTATAACGAATACCTATAAATTGTCTATTTTATAGATGTTATGAGAAGATAAGATACTTTAATCTAAAAATATAATAGTAAGTATAGACAAATTGGAACAAAAATATATATATATATAATATATATAATGTATACCAATAGGTAGGTATGATGATATGTTCCCCACGTATTGAAAAATGCCATACATAATAGGTAATAGTTCAAATAATTTAATAATTATATTTACTTGTTACACTGAGGTAGTTTTAAAAAAAGTTGAAATATTTCATGACAATAATGCTTGAAATACATCAAAAATTTCTACCTACTTAATTTCACTTTTAAATGTTAAGCTTAACATGTAGTCATATTCTAAAATAAAATAAAATATTTATAACACGTGATTTATTAAAGGTTTTGTTCCGTGCAACGTCGACTTTTACGTAACGTTACAATATTTTAAAATACACTATTATTTTTGATACTTATCAGATGTAACTATTCACAGTTTTGAATTCTAAATAATTATAACCAATGAACATCGTAAAAAAAAATGCAAATATATAGGTATAAGCAGTAAACATGATGACCCACTCAATGACAAACATAACAACTACAATTTATTATTCTAACATATTTAGAATTTACATTGTAATTATGTGACACAATAAAATAGTTACAATCAAATGTCAATGTTATGAGTTCTTTATAATATTATTGATGGCCATAGGAACAAAATAGGTAACATAGCTGTGTGGTTTATGATTATAACTTTTTTTTTTAACATTTATTAGAAGATATACAATCTGTAATATTATTTACAATGAGCATATTATGAGCGGAATTTACAATGACTGTGACAGTGTGAGGTGAGTACCTAGCTACCCAGCAATCACACTTGACGTGAAGTATGAATATAACTATAAGTGTAAAACTCTGTTTAGCTAGTGTCGGTTAAAAAACTAAACTTAGACGTGCCATAATGAATTTTTTTTCAGTTATTTTACTAACATTGTTATTGTTTCTATCGTCTTTAATATCATATATTGGATCGAGAAATTTAAATATTCTTTCTGTGTTACCACTAGTAAGTGATTACATTTTAGTTTTTAATAATGAATATGTGAGACGACAATGGAAAACACATTGATCGACATGTTATATACATTTTTTGGGAGAGGTCTCATTTTCTTCTGGGATATAAATTTATTGAGATATAAATGTCCAGAAAAATCTTCAACAACTGGGTTCTTCCTCGTCAGACTATAATTACACGGACTTGTATTTTTTTTATTTTTTTTTTTCGTTAAAATCGTGTTTAATCTTATTTTTAAATTATATGGTATTGATACCGATGGTTCAATGAAGAGCTGCAAATAAAGTTAGTTTTATAGCGAGGGGTTCGTCATATTACCTTCTATAGGGTTATTCATGGTATTTAATCATTTATATATGTGTGAGATCGATGTATCTGATTCTTGTTCTTAAAATATTGCTATAATTTTATAATGGCATGAAGTATTTAGCTGGATAGGTATACCATTATTATTTATTTAATTTTTTTCATTACTTTGGGTTTATTGCTGCTTCATGTTCACTCAAACTCGCAAGATGTTTGCATCGTGGTGATGAGAATATTATGTACCTATTTTTATTTCTATCGTACTTCATATTAAACAAACTATATTTTATTGTTTTGAATACGGTATAAATACCTACATAATTGATTAATTTCTGTTTAGGGTCCATATAAATTGAACTTCAAACAGGTAAGGAGTTGTGATTCTTCAAAATCCTATAAAATACAACATAATTTTTACCTGAGCTTTAACCAAATATCCAACGCAACTGAAATCAGAGGAACTACAATCAGTATCGTTCCATTTGATGACACTTTGTTTGTAAGTACGCCTGATGTATCTTTCAATAATAACTAAACCTGTTTTAAACAAAGTCTGAAAATTTGCCATTATTGGACTCTGAAATGTCCACCGAATAAAAATAACAATCATTTAATGTTCTAACATATGATGACTATGATACTGGAATGTTTGGAGTGTAGGTACAAATAACTCTTAACGTATTTTATCTGTTGCTAAATGTATTATAGTATTATACAATATTATGTTACTCATTCAATATAGTAATAAATTATTAAGCCATCCAGATTTTTTCAGATGGAAGCAAATGTTGCATTACGAGATAAAGACGGGAATTGGAAAGACAATACGTATATGCACAAGTCTCCAAAAGCTTGCTCGTCATTCAGGAATTTAATGGGCGCCGAGTGGACCACGGTGATAAACGGTTTGGGAATAAAGAATGCCACATGCCCTATACCACCGGTATAATAAGACATTATAATTATATAATATCAATTATAAAGTATATTTTCATGGAACAACTATAAAAGTAAATTTCATCAAGTATAACTTGATCAACATTATGCTTTCAAGCATTATTTACATCAAATAAAATACTGTTTCACTTGATGGATGTAATCGTAAAAATTTATAATTATTTATTTCACACAATTTTAATTTATAATATGGGCACTGTATACTAATCAGGGCTTCAAACCGGTTTAAACCAGTTTTTCTGACCGATTATATTTGAAAATGTATAGGAACAAAAACGAAAACTGAACCATAATTCGTTATTTTATAAAACAAAAACGATAGGTTTAACCAGAATTTTTTTTTGTCTTGATCGAAAATATATAATTTTTAAATTAGGATTTAAAAAAATAAATAATAATAATCATAATTGTTTATATATTGATTAGGTACTCTGTTTCTAATATGAAAAAAATGAAAGTTTGCAGCCAAGGTGGATTAATAAATCCACCTTGTTTGTAGCCTTTAATGCTAATTAAGTATCATGCACATATTGTTCTATGGTATCCGATAATTCGATAATCTAAGACCATGCATGAGATTTTTTGTAACGGGTTTTTATACTTTTATGATTTGACAGCATGTTATCATCGGTGCTGTTATCAAATATTCAGGGCTTGAAACTGATTGAAATAATTTCGGTTTCGGTTTCGATTTTGTATACTGGTTTTTAATATTTTCGATTTCGGTTTCAATTTTTCAATACCGGTATTAGGAAATTTCGGTTTCGGTTTCGATTTTGTATACCAGTTTTGAAATTTTACGATTTCGGTTTCAACTTAACAATACCGGTATTAAGAAATTTCGGTTTCGGTTTCGATTTTGAATACCGGTTTCTAAATGTTTCGGTTTCAACTTATGAATACCCGTATTAAGAAATTTCGGTTTTGGTTTCGGTTTTGTACACAGGTTTCTAAAGTATTTTCAGGGGGCTATGTCGTCTATATAATTATCATTCTTTGTTCCGTATTGTCAGTTGTCATATATAGTATTTGCTAGTAACTTTAATTTTTGTCGTTACTATTTATAAACAACTAATAATTTTGTGAATAATTAAATGTTTATCAACAAGATTAATTATTATCTCAATTTTATTATGATTATTAATTATGCGTATTAATGGAATTTACGTATTTAAATACACGTCAGTTAAAAAAAAATAACGGTTTCCAAATTTTTCAGATTTCGGTTTTGAATTTAATACCGGTTTCCAATTTTTTACGGTTTCGATTTTGAATTTAATACCGGTATCCAATTTATTTCGGTTTCGGTTTTAAATTATAATACCGGTATCAAATTTTTTCCGATTTCTGTTTTGACTTTAATACCGGTATCCAATTTTTTTCGGTTTCGTTTTTGATTACGGTTTCGGTTCGGTTTTAAAACGGTTTATAACGGTTTCTGAAATCGATTTTGAAAACGGTTTCAAGCCCTGCAAATATTTGTTTAACGTTCTTTTTTCATATTAATTGTGCATGTAGTTGTTGCCAACTATACTTACATACTTATTAAAGTTATATTATTATATAGTTTTGTTTTACATATTATACTTATAAATAAAAATATATGTTTTTAGTTATTTAAAATTATAAAATAAAGTAAATTAATATGTAGTTGTATATTTTTTTTTATACTTTTAGGGCAATTATACGGGTACAGGCGTGGATACATCGTTAATTTCAAACACCAATTTCCCTAAAACATTTGTTTACGGGACGTACAGACTTCGATATTATTATACTCGTAATAATGAAGTTTATACATGCTTAATTTATGTATTTGAAATTAAGCCCCTTTAACATAGATTTTATAATAGTTTATACAAAAGTATACATGACACAATATGTTATGTATTGCTGTATCATGAATATTATATAAATAATATTAAGATTAAAACTATTTGCTATAGGTTTTGAAAAGAATCATAATATGTCACAGGTGAAATTCCAAAACAAACTATACAATATTTAATAATCTAATTAACAGCGTAGAAACATATTGCAATCCATCAAATTAGATTAAGATAACAATATTATGTAATCAAATAACATTTAGTATAATTTTTAGCATAGTCAATAAGTACAATGTATAACTAGGCTAAGCTTAATACCGATATTACCGATACTGCTTCGATAATAAAATTGATATATAAAAATACGTGAAAACAGAAAAAGGGTTAGTGCTGGTGATCGTGTGACGCGATCACCACTGAACGCTAGTGTTTAATAAAAGTGCTTATAATACTATTTGTTCGTTTATTCGTGTGTGCCTGAAGTGATCGGCGTATATTATGCCGGTACCCAATGGTTCATAATTCCAAAGAATCAATTGTAAGGATTAATTACAATTCCATTGTTGGAAATCAGGTTATTTTTGGAATTTTTTTGAAAAATTTATGAAAAAACCTCCACCGATTATTTCTAAGATAAAGAATAATTATTATAGTATACGGATTACAGGCATTGTTTAACCCTCCTATATGGCTACATATATGAACACTATTAAACAAAGTACCTAATAAAATAAATATTTTCAAATTTATTTTCAATTAAATTAAGGCAATAATCATTAAAATCGTTTATGGAAACATTTTCAAAACTAAAAGAAACCACCTAAAGTCAATAAATCGTAACATATAACAACATTTTTTTTTTGAGTCTAGAGACATTGCACTGTTTAAAAAGGATGAAATAATTGGTAACCTGTTGTATAGAGGATCAACCAACATATTTTAAATGAATTAACATTGATTGAACGTGATTACAATATAAATAGTAAATCTACTGTCAATGTCAATCTTACTGGATTATTATATTTTAATCTCATATTTTGGCTTCAAACCTATTTATCATATATATATATATGAACAAAAATACCCAATTAATATTATACATTATGTGTAACAACAAGTTTAAAATCTATAGATCTATTGTAATATTGTAATTGCTCTATTGTAATTGTATTATTTGTTGAAATTAATTTTTTTAAATTATTATTATTTATATTTATCAATATAAAGCTTTAAATATATTTAGTGAAACCAACAGCCTCAATTTATAAGAATAATATCTATATAGATTATAATTATATTGGACCAACAAAATATAATATGTTTTCTGTAAAATGAAGAATATACTCTATTCAAGTTAAGAAACGTGTTAGGCGGCGACATGAAGTATTGCCACTATGTCTATTAACTAGAACGAAGTATAGGTAGGTACCTAACATAATAATTGTAGTTCATTAAAATAAGTGTATATAGGGTATGGGTGTCCCATAAAATGCGCAACTTTTAAATCTTCCCCCATTTTTTTAATATTTTGGTGGCAGCTCTGTTCTTATCATTTATTATCAACAAATAATAATTAAATTGGAGTAATTTATAATAGATACTAAAAATGATAAGAACAGGACTGCCAACAAAATTTTTAAAATAAATGGCGGTAGATATAAAAGTTGCACACTTTATGGGACACTCTATACTTATAATTAGATACATTAAGTTAGTTAAAAAAATATATTTCTGAAATACCAAGCTACTCTATTGTAGACTATTCTATCATTTTTACTTCATGAAACACTTAACTTTTAGGTTTTTCTATGTTTGTCTATGTGCTTGTCTTTTATGTTATATTTTAATATGATCTATAGATAAACTTGTTATTATAAAAATTCTTATATGTGTCAGTCATTATGATTTATGCCATAAAGTTACAATATTTTACAGTACACTATTTTGATACTTATCATTTATCAGTTATCATACATATAATATGTCATAAGTACCTACAAATTATACATAATTCTTCAATCACAATATATATCTGTATATTATTCAGTGGCAAATTCTCCAATGACATTTAACAATGTCATATATTTGTGTTATACTTTTCGGTATTTATCTTTATCGTAACATTTACTAACAGAGCATTCGATAGTTGTGTGCGCAAGCTATACGACGCTTATTATCGCCGTGAAATCACCCAAGGCATGCTCAGATGGTTACACTTCGTCAATGAATTTTGTAAAATAATAAAAATTAAAGTAATATAATTAATATCAATTAAATTAAAGTCTTATTTATAAATTAAATAGAACTATAATACATTATGATAAATGAGCATGCCCATACATCGGATTTAGCATTTGCCACTGCAGATATTATTACCATTGAACATCGCGATAAAAATTAAAACAATTTTAGTTACAACTCACATGGTCACCAGTGCAATTTTACAAAGGAAGTTAGATAATGTACTGACTGTAATCGAAAACACGACGATAATTTATTGAGATAAAATTAATCATACCCGAACAACATAATAATACCTACGCCACAATAGATACTATCAACGTTCTTCGTAAGTATGTCATTTGGAACAAAATAGGTAACACAGCTCTGTGCTTTATAAATATAATATATTATTTTAAAGTATAAAACGATTTACATCGTTTCTAGTGTGGAAAAAAAACTAAACTAGAAACCATCATAATGAATTATTATTTAATCAATTTACTTACTGTGTTATTGTTTCAACCGACTTTAATATCGTGTATTGGATCGATAAATATTCTCCCTGCGTTACCATTCGTAAGTGATTACCTACTTTTTAATAATCTATCATCAAATTTCTTCAAATGTTAATAATCAATGACATTTATAATGACAAAATAATGCGAGGTGATAATGATATATGTAATATAGGCTGTTGGTGCTATACAAATTTCTCAGATATTTATTATAATTATGCAGGGGATTGGAATAAATAGTATATATTATCTAAAAAAAATATGATTCTCATAAAACTAAAAGTAACAAACATAATTATTATTATTTATTAAGATTCAAAATAAATATTTCTTTAATTAAGTAACATGATATGATGACAAACTCAATGACACACATATTAATAATTATAATTAACAAAAACGACGATAATTTATTGAAATAAAATGAATTGTACCCAAGTGACATAATAATACGGCACATTAAATACAATAAACGTTATTCGTATGTTAGTTAGAACGAAATATTAAATAGGTAACATAGCTCTGTGCTTTATAAATATATATTATTTCAAATATAAAACTTTACATCGTACATAGTGTGGATGAAAAACTAAACTGAAAACCGTCATTATGAATTTTTTTTTTTAATCAATTTATTAACAGTGTCGTGTATCGATCGACTTTAATATCGTGTATTGGATTGATAAATATTCTCCCTGCGTTACCATTCGTAAGTGATTACTTTTTAATAATCTATAATCAAATATCTTCAAATGTTCATAATCTATAACATTTCCAAGGACGAAATAATGTGTGGTGATGTTGTATGTAGAAAACTGTAAGTTGCCGTTTTACATATCTCTCAGAAAAAGTAATTTTTTGACGTGCATACAATTATCGAGTTATAAATGTTAAGAAAATTGTTAAAAATGTATTTTTGTACATGAATATAGTTTATTAAATTTTGAGTTGGATCTAAAATTTATATTTCCAACCAATAATACTTTTTACTTTGACGATTGCAAATAGTACAATTTGATTAAAACTTTTACAAAACATTATAATTCCATTAATTTTAAATAGTTTTTTATGTATTTGATTTTGTAAATAAATGTAGGTACATACTATGATGACTCGATTAACGTGATTTAATAAATGTGTTATTAAATTAGCAATTATTTAATACAAATACGAAAAATATAAAGACTATAATAATATACTTAGAACTTAGTATCTGCTATATTCATTGATAAGTAATTTTTAATATACTTAAAAAAAACAAGTTGTATGTGTAAGTGTATGAATGATGTTCATAAAAAATAATTCATTATAAGATTTCAAACTATAATAGGTAATTATTTAAGCCTTTATTAGGATATACACGGGGATTCTTTTTTTAATTTTTCTTGATTATTTACACTATATTGAATTCTCCAATGTAACAACTAGATTCAAATCTTCATCAGAAGCAAATAAGTCATCCTAGACGTTGAAGATTGAAGTATTGTTTTGGCTCAAAACCGTGAAAAAATTCAAAAACATACAAAAATAAATAGTGAAAACACTCATCATTATTAAACCAATATATTCATCACTTCGGAAAAAAACTTAGTTTTATATAGCATTTAACAAATATATTATCATAATTATAGGTACTATATTTTATAGCTTTAAATACGGAATACCTAATGAATATATTTTCTGTTTAGGGCCAATATAATCTAATTTTCAAGCACATTAGGAGTTGTGCTATTTCACAAGATAATGAAGTTCAATATAATTTGTACCTGTCCCATAATCCCAAATCCAACGCGACAGAAGTCAAAGGAAATATTACGACTAGCATACCACTTGACGACACTTTGTTTGTAAGTACCAGCTCCGTCTAATGCGTTGTTTTCAATATTTACAACATTTTGCTTTCTGAAAATTTGCTATACCTAATTGAAGACTGAAATTACAACTGAATAATAACAAAGACCACAGTTGAAATATATAATTCGCTTATGCAGATGTCTACGGCATAGTACTACTGGCTAGCCTTTGGTAATTATTTATAGAGCCCGATGCCTGTTGTAGTATAGGGTGCTTAGATGTGCCTATTAGAGTGCTTAGTAGCTACAAGATACACTCACTAGCTTGCCTTGCTCACTATTCTTTCCGAATCTGTAGTATGCCAGTATTGA
>NC_042494.1:156372542-156403897 GCF_005508785.2 Acyrthosiphon pisum
GTAGATTAAACCTCTGGGAAGAAGACTGACTTATTTAGGAATGGTTAAATTTGGTTTTTTTTTATACGATAGGTAAGACACATAATATCAATTGTTCAAAACAGCTTAAATTTCTTATTACTGAATATGCAACACAAAATATACAAGGTACATATTTTGGCTGTAACTGGAAGAAGACAGACTAATTTAGGAATGGTTAAATTTGGTTTTTTTTTATTCATCTGATATTAGTAGTTATGTTAGGTTAGGATTTTGTATTAATTGATTATATTAATCTACCATAGGTGGAATACGACAAACTTGGTATAACTTTGATATTTTATAGTTAAATCATATACCTACGTACAAACAGCACGGGGTCCGCGATCTACCGTAGGTAGATTGCCTACCTGATAATATACTGCTGCGAATCAGAATTTTTATTCTGGGAAACGGAAAAGTTAAGATACATTTTGAAAACCATACACCGAATATTAAACAACGAATTGTACAAAGTTCGAGTCATATAGAGTTGGTACATTAAACGGGCAACGAAGTGCACGAGATTAGCTAGTTATTATTATATATTGAAATATAAGATTTATTACACTTAAGATAAAGTTACAGTTGTATGTCCTTACTTAAGTTCAAATTGCTGCCCCCCTTCTAATTGACCTAGTTTCTAGGTTAATAAATTGGGCCAGTTATTAAATATTTGTCTTCTGATACTTAGAAAAATACAATGCCCCACCCCCCCAAAAAAAAAAAAAATTCTCGATCCACCACTAGAGATGTAAGCTTGAAAATTTTTTTTTTCATTGAAAATTTCTGAAAATTGTCAACTTTCTTTGTAAAGTTGAAAATTTCTAAAATTTATATAAACTGATATTTATAAACTAAAGTTTATGATATTATTGTGATACAAGTTATCTATTCCTCTTTTGGGCATAAGTACTATAGATGGTTTAATTAATTTTCGTCGAAAAAATTGCATTTGAAAATGTGTATAAAATATAATAATTTACCTACACAAAAAGTTTCAAATACCCACGAATTAAATTTTTTAATTACAACAAAATTACTAAAATCGTTTATCTTCATTGTAATAGAAAGCAATCAAACCAAGAAATTTATCAAATATTTCATAAACCCACTATTAGTGCAATCAATTTGAAAAATAAAAGATTAGAATGGGCTGGTCACATTTGTAGGTCTGAAGGTATAGCAAACAACATTTTTATTTGAAGACTGAATGGGAAAAGGTCTAGAGGTAGACGAGACAAAGATGGGAAGAAATGGATAAGATCTACATGCCACCATACTTGGAAATCATAAGGAACAAGAATTGAAGCAGAGATAGGTGAAGAGGAGAGTTTGAGGCAGCGAATGTCCTACATCGGGCTACATTGACTGTAAAAGTTGGGAAGAAAGAAAGAAAGTTACTTAAACATACTTCAAAGTTAAGCAACAACTAAATAAATTAGGTAATACAATTTCAAAATCAAAAATTTCTATAGAAAAATCAGTTTTTTTTTAAATTTTATGAATGATGTTAATTGAAAATTAACCATTATAATATTTCAAACTACAATAATAATTTTAGCCTTTATTGGGATATACACATGCATTATTTTATTATTTTTTCTTGATTATTTATACTATATTTGATTTTCCAAAGTAACTACCAGATTCAAATGTCTATCAGAAGCCGGCAATAAGCCATCCTAGACGTTCAAGATTGAACTATTGTTTTTGTTCCAAACCGCGAAGACATTCAATATCAATAACATACAAAAATGAATACTGAAAACACTCATCACTATAAAACTGATATATTCATCACTCCTAACAAAAGAACTTAGTTTCAATAAAACATTAATTTTGTAAGATTTCATCCTTTTTAGGGGCTTACTGCTCCACCCACTGACCAAGGGAGCACTCAGGCAGTAACCCACAAGCACACCGCCTAATGTCCCTAAGGACAAGTGGGTGTAACATATGGGTTTCTGTATAATGTTAATTATAATGAAATAACTATAATTTGTTCTTATTAAAATTCTGTGATGTCACACATTCAACAAATACATTATAATACTTAGCTTACTTACTCATTTATCATAGGTACTATATGTCTATATCGTATAGAGTTAAAAACAGTATACCTAATGAATACATTTTCTGTTTAGGGTCAATATAAACTAATTTTTAAGCAGATTAAGAGTTGTGATATTTCACAAAATAATGAAATACAAAATAATTTTTACCTGTTCCATAATCCCAAATCTAATGCGACAGAAATCAAAGGAAATATTACGATTAGCGTACCACTTGACGACACTTTGTTTGTAAGTACCTACCAGCTCCGCCTAATGCGTTGTTTTCAATATTTAAAAAATGTCGCTTTATGAAAATTTGCAATAATTTCTGTCTGAAATTGTAACTGAATAAAAACAACAATCACAGTTCAAACATATAATTCGACTATGCAGATGTATACGGGACTGGAATGTCTCGGTGTGTATAGATCCAAACAACTATTTTAATACATATTTATTTATATCTTAATTGCTACGTTTATACTAATAATATGTTACTCTTTTAATAGTAACTGATTATTAAACTGCCAAGTTTTATTTTCCAGTTAGAAATGAATTTTGCTATGAAAGATGCAAATGGACATTGGAAAGAAAATACTTATTTTCACAAGTCACCAAAAGGTTGTTCGTCATTCAGGAATTTATTGGGGACTGAATGGACTAAAATTATGAACGGATTGGGAGTAAAGAAAGCCACGTGTCCAATACCTCCGGTATAGTAAAATATAATATGATAATATTATACAGTGGCGTAGTCAGAATTTTTTCAGGGGGGGGGGGGCTGATAAACGTTTACACTTTTACACAATAAATATGTCCTAGCACAGATAGATGGCTGAAAAATGTTAATACTTATAGTACATTTTTAAATATTTTAAATACAATTTAAGACTTTTTGAGCAACTATCAAAGACCATTAAAATCTTTTTTTTACACAATTAAAATTGATTATTTATTAAGAATATTATGTATAATGTTGACTAGTTGTATTTAAATATTGTTTTATACTTTTAGGGAATTTATACGGCTCCGGGATTGGATACGTCGATCTTATTAAACACCAATATACCTAAAACATTTATTTACGGGATGTACAAACTTCGCATATTTTTTTCGCGTTTTAAAGAAATGCATGGCTGTACTATTTTTGTTTTAGAATTTAAGCCTTTTTAACATAGTATGTAATTATTACATTTTCAAATATTGTATACATATTTTACAAGTCGGAACATAAGACAACTGGAGCCTATGGCTTCCGTTATTAGGGAACCCTGGAATTTATAATATAATCATAAAATTGTATAGTTAAAAAAATGTTTTATATTGTTTTCAATAAAAATATAAATATTATTTAATACAGAAAATCGGTTGGGATCAAAAAATATACTATTTTAATTTTGTTTGTGAAAATTTAGAGTTGGGATGGCCGACGATGCGGCTCTTTTCCAAGATAAGGTAATCGTGATTAGGGGGAGTCAACAAATGACTAACATTTTAAATTAGGAATTATTAATTATTATAGTATCCCCCCCCCCCCCCCCGTCAAACCATTATGAGCTAGAGGTCGTTACGGTCCGTCGACATCCGACGGTCAGTGATCGTGAATAATTATACTCTGGTTGTTTTTCTTTTATAACTTTATTCGTTTATTAATTTATATCAAAATGTATAACAATGGATGCGAGAAAATTTACATCCGGGCCGCGCGGTTGCTTGAATAAACGGACCGCGTTTGGTGGTATCGAGCCAGTGGAGGCACGACCAAAAAATATAAAAGTTAGGACGTTATAGTAAGAATTATACAATAACAAGTAGGTAGGGACGAGTTACAACCACATTCCCGCAGTCTTGTGTAAGTCGTATTCAAATGGGTAATCTCGTAGTGAATACTTAAGCAGGCACTCTAGGGTGGGACTAGGTTGATGGTTCTAAGAGGATCCTTTTTCTATCAGTCGCAATGGTAGATCGGCTGTACGCAATACAAAACCGCGTGTAAGCCACTGGTAACTGGAACGCAAGGTTTGTTGACTCCGTACTCCGTCGTAATTGTATGATCGCTGCGTTCGTCGGTTGCCGCCTCGTACAACGAGTGTCTTCGCCGTCGCGTTGATAATTCTGTAATCCGCTGGTCACTTGATTCGTCGTTAATCGTCTCTGACTGTAAATGTCGACGATTGTAGTGTTGACGGAAGAAATGAATGTTGCTCCGTAGATGTGACCGGCTTATAAATCATGGTGTCCCGTAGCGATTCGTAAGCCACGGGTGTGCCGGCCGTGTGTGTCCGTGTTTACCGTTTTGTTTAGGGCAGTGTACCGATTGCGCTTGTATTCAATACAATATTATAGTAAAATACTATTCCTAACCAGTATAAAATAAGTAGAATAATTAAAGTAAAATGTTTACAAATCTTTCTATTTCCATTTATCAATAAAATTAATTACACCAACATCCTATGAATATAATAATATAAGAAATAGAGGATTATAAGGATAAGAAATTTAGGAAATGCTGTGTCATTATTATAGTTTTATGTGAGTGAGTAATCATCGTTTTAAATTATATTTTTTCTCACATAAAAACATAGATACCCACTGTATTAACCGTAACCCCCCCCACAAACACAATGACCTAAGTGGCCGAGCGTAAAACAAAAAAAAAAAAATTACGTAGGTGACAATTTAGATTACTGATATTTTAACTTTTTAAATTATAATTTATTAATATTATCTGGTAATTTTGGGGATAAAAACAAACTTAACTTACCACTAACGTTAATTCATATTAACATGAAACAAAAAAATTTTAATTGTTAAGTAATAACACTTACTTGTAAACAAAAAGTAACTCGTTATGAAACTCAAGTTTTCAACTAGGTACATACCTAAAGTTGTATTGTTGAACCTTGCTTATTATAATATATTTTATAGTTTTAAATATACAATGAACCTAATTAATAAAATGTGTCTACTTAGGGTCAATATAAATTAATCTTTAAAGAGATTAAGAGTTGCGATCTATCCCCAGATAATGTAATACAGCATAATACAATAATTTATATCTGAGCCATAATCCCAAATCCAACGTGACAGAAAGCAGACTATACCTGACACTTAAAACACCACTTGATGACACCCTTATGTGAGTAAAATATACATCTAATGTCACTTTCTACAATTATAGAATCTTTTTTTCTGAAAATTTGCAATTTCAATCTTGAAATTACTAAATTATTACCAGAAAAAGTGGGTAAGTGGATGTCACTCTGCTGTACAGTAGGTTACAAGTGGGTCACTGTAATGGATGGTGTTAAATTTGAATTCAACGATATAATATCATTGTATAAGAAAAACGATTCTGAGTGAAAACAGATGCCTACAGCCCAAAAAGAGTCAAAATATTTTCAAAATGTTATGGTGTATAGAAAATGAAAATATAAACTAAATAATAAGAAATTATTCTTTTTTGAATAACAATAAAATAACAAAACCGCTACATAAGAAATCGAGTGAATATCCAATATTGTAAAAATATGAATTTTCAACGCTCATGAAAATTTAATTCAATTTTCTTGTAGACATTTTTTTTTTTTTGATAAAGTTAGACAAACTTATAAGGAATCTTGTATTACATTTACAAATCTTAGGCTTAATTGTATCGTTTTTGTAATAGAATTAAAGCACCTCTAACATACTTAATATACAATATTGAGCATTTATAGTACCTACTGTGCAGGCCGCAGGGCCATATTTTACCAGTAGGCACATTAGGCATGTCTAGAGATGTAAGCTTAAAAGTTTTTAATTGAAAATTTCTGAAAATTTGTTTTTTTTGTACTTTTCTTAAATTAATTAATTTTTAAGTTTAAATATATTTAAATACTTTATAAAATTACTGTTTCATTTTTATTTACATTGTAACAAGTATAACGTCAGAGTCAAACAAAACACTTATAATAAAAAAAAATATAATTTGGATAAAATTGAGGAAGTGACTCAAACAATAAATTACCTTCGTTAAAAATTGAAAAATCAATAATTGTAATAATTCGATTATACATTCATAATCAATACTGAAGTAAAAATACAACATTTTTAATAAAAGATAAAAATGCCCATTTATTACCGAGTTAAATATTATATATTGATACAGGTATATTTAGGTTTATTTAATGATTTGATTTTGAATTTACTATATTATGTTCATTAGAATAATACCAAAATTATATTAAAATGGGTAAATGGTAATAAATGTACATATTAAAATATAATTATGAAGGTTAGATATATTACAACTATATAATATCAAAAGATTTATTTGATAATTAATTAATATGATAAATTATAAATTGTTCAAAATTTTCAAGATTTAGAAAATGTTCAGCAAAAAAAATTTTCATTAAAATTTACATCACTAGGCATGTCTATCAATTTAGCTCCGGACAATATAGTAGGCCTATTAATAAATCTAATATCAAACAATTTTCCGGGTTACTATAAAAACCAAAATAAAGCAAATTCTGAAAATGACCTAGCAAAATCAAGCGAATTCCTAGCAATTTTTTGCTATTAGAATTATAGTCATAGCATATTGTGCCGGGCCGAACGTAATGGACAGGTTACATATATTAGGCAACTGTCAATGGCTTGGCTTCCGTTATTAGGGGTCCTTGGAATATATATTTATATTCATGAACGGGCATAAAGCCCTTTAGATAAATAATTACAATCGAAAAAACAATCATAAGTAATAATTATCTAGCACCTATTATTATCAAGTAAAAAAAATACATGGAACAATACTGATAAAAAAGTACATACATTGTGGCTTGGTGTGGCGCAGTGCGTACACTCAACTGCGGAAACGTACTGAGTGTACGTAACGGCCAGCTTTGCTTGTTCCCGGATGAGTGACCACACGGGATTTTTAGCAACGAAACTTTGCCACACATACCAGACGTGTTTTCAACCTTTTCTCCCCCTACTAACAACCTACAAATAAACAAATAAAAAAAAAGTTCATAATATACTAACTAGTACTAAAAACGTAATAAAAACAAAATACTATTTGTGACATATCAAAAAATAACCTACCTACAAAAACACATAATTAGCTTAAGAAACGGTTCTAGGAAAAAATGTTCAAGCTGCTAAATTAGTTTTATACTTAGATACGAAAAACAATAATGAAAATCTCATTACCTAAATTAACTGGAGTATGGAATTCTCACACATATAATATAAGAATGAAAATGTATTGTTTTTAAAAAAAACAATATAAAAATATAATTTTATTTGTTGTCTATAAAAATATACATATTATTATTTGATACAGAACATTATTGTAATTAATTATTATAATAGTATTGTAATTTTGTTTGTTAAAATAATTTGGGTGGCTGATTATCAAGCGCCTCTCCTGGATGATTGTATATTGGATGAGGCAACAAATTTAAACTTTTGTGTGATCAATTGACACACATTTTAAATTTTAAATTATTAACTTGCTTTATATAGCTCAGATCATGGGTACCTCACCAATGATCGAATTTATTTGCACCCCGCCCCACGCCAATCATCGGGTAGATACACTTCTGTTGAATATTATAGGCCACACATTCTATCTTCCTTGGTGTGTCAAAATACCTTAATATTAAGCTTTGGTCCATTGATGTTTCATAGCTTCGCCAATGAATATATTATAAATTGTCATATTTTACAGTTTAATGTTAAATTCCCATTGGTGCATGGAAGTGTTACGGAGTCCCCCATTGGTGATTTTCAGATTATTCCACCAATTATATAAAAAAAAAATTATGAAAAGACCACTGTTCGTTTTAAAGATAAAGATGTATGCACATCTTTACGTAGCTGTATGAACACTATTAAAAAATATAAACAAAATATAAATTTATTTTAAATTTATTTTCAATAAGATAAAATTATAAGAGGTTTAGCAAACATCTTAGTCAGGTACAATACGAAACCATATTAAGTTAATAAATCAAACCTGTAACAAAACTTTACTCGAGTTTTCAAGGTCTACAGACATGTCAGTGATCTTTAAATAGGATTAACTTAGTATTAACGAAGTCTAAATAGGATTGACCAAAGAAAATATTATTTAAAAAAAAATAATAATATGAAATCAGAGATTCTAAACTATTTTTTAACTCCACTAATTTTCGTTTATTATCAAGCTATACTTTCATAAGTACCTACATATATATATATATACATATATATATATATATATATATATATATATATACATACACGAAAATATCCAGTGAAACTGATACTTTATGCGCAATAAAAATGTTTGGGGGGACGAGGTGGCCGAGCGGTCTAACGCGTCAGCTGTGGCGCTGCCGATCGCGGTTTCGATTCTCGGCCACTGGGTGGCATTTTTCTCCAGGCAAGTCACGGTGTCCGGAGAAAAAGTTCCGCCATCCCCCACTCCGGGGCATGGCAGAAATCTACGGATGTCCCATTCGAAATTCTGCCAAAATACACCCACGTGTAACACTCACCTACCGTTTTAAACTCACAGTACCACCTATCTCCCAATGGCCTAAGTTGCCGCGGGATAAAAAAAATAAAAAAAAAATAAAAAATGTTGATTATAGATCTGTCAAAATAATAATACCTCAATAGTAATTTTGTTAAGGTTGAAATTATTTTTTTTTTATATAATTTTGATAGCATAAGATATAAAAGTATATTTTAATGATAATGTGTCTACCTCAATTTATTATAATTATACAGGGGGATTGGAATAAATATTATATATTATCTAAAAAAAAATATGTTTCCCAATAAATGAAAAGTAACATATTATACATAATTATTATTGTTCATTAAGGCTTAAAATAAATATTTTTTGAATTAAGTAACATTATGTGATGGTAAACTCAATGACATACATAATAATTGTAAAAAGGTAATTGTCATTAAAATTCGATGATAATTTATTGAGATAAAATAAATTATACTCAAATAACATAAAAATACGCCAGAATAAATATTATCAACATTATTCGTATGTTCATTAGAACAAAATATGTAAGACGGATCTGTATATTATAAATATATATTATTTTAAAGTATAAAATTGTACACCGTACCTAGTGTGGAAGAAAAACTAAACTGAAAATCGTTGTAGTAGGTACATATTATAGTCAAAATAAATATTTTTGAAATTATGTAACATTATATGATGACAAACTCAATGACATACATAATTATTGTAAAAATGTAATTGTAATTAAAAAAAAGAAGATAATTTATTGAGATAAAATAAATTATACCCAAATAACATAAAAACACGCCAAAATAAATACTATCAACGTTATTCATAAGTATGTCCTTTGGAACAAAAAAGGTAACACAGCTCTGTTCTTTTTAAATATATATTATTTTAAAGTATACAATTGTACATCGTACCTAGTGTGGAAGAAAAACTAAACTAAAAACCGTTATAATGATTTTTTTTTTAATCAATTTACTAACTGTGTTATTGTTTCGACCAACTTTAATATCGTGTATTGGATCGAGAAATATTCTCCCTGCGTTACCATTCGTAAGTGATTACTTTTTATAATAATCTATTATCAAATTTCTTCAAATGTTCATAATCTATAACATTTCTAATAACGAAATAATGCTAGGTGATAGTAATATGTATAAAACGCACTGTTGCTAAACAGTTAAGTACCGACAGGTCATAAAAATTTGATTTTACTTTTGCTTGTAGATATTTTTTTTTTTGACAAAGGTAGACAAACTTATCCTATCTTGTATTACATTTTCAAATATTAGATGTAAAAATAAAAAGGTGGGCAAGTGGGTATCGCTCTGCTGTACAATAGGTTAAAAGTGGGTCACTGTAATGCATGGTGTTAAATTTGAATTAAATGATATATAATATCATTGTATAAGAAAAACTATTCTGAGCGGAAACGGTCAGTCAGCCTACTATGATGATATTAAGGTGACCAAAGTAATTTATATAATTTATAACCTATTTATGTGGAACCTTGTTCCATAAAAAAAATTTTACCTATGTATTTTTAATATTTTTCAACTGCTAATATAACAATATATCAGGAACCTTGAATTCAATTTTCACGCTATTTAGCCAACAAATAAAATGTAATTTACATTTAGAGAAAAAATTTCCGTGAACCGCTCGAAATAATTTTTAAAAAAGTAATCGTAAAATTGTATCGTGTATAGAAAATGAAAATATAAACATTCAGTGAAATTTTCAAGAATCTACAGTCATTTATATTTTAATTACAACAAAATAAGGAAATCGTTACATGAGAAATCGAGTGAACATCAATTGTTGTAAAAATATGAATTTCAAACGCTTATAAAAATTTAATTTGACTTTCTTGTAGACATTTTTTTTTTTTGATAAAGGTAGATAAATTTATGAGGAATCTTTCATTACATTTTCAAATCATAGATTTAAAAAGAAAAATTTTTATGAATTTCTAACTCAAAATAATGTTGGACATTTTTGTGATTTTTACGTACTTTGTCAATATTTGAACTTTAAATGCTTATAAAAAAAAATTGTAACTATGGATTTTTAATATTTTTCATCTGTCTTTGAAACAATATATTAGGAGCCTTCTATTAAATTTTTAAGTTTTTGTACCCAACAAATAAAATTCTATAGATATTTATAGAATAAAAAACTAAAAAAAAATGGTAATTGAAAATGTCTGTAAACAGCTCAAAACTATTCAAAATATTTTGAAAATGTTATGGTGTATAGAAAATTCTAATATAAACATGTACATACGGTTATTTGTTTAAGAGTTGCACCAAAAACCAAAATCGATTTTTTTTCGAAAACAGATTTTGCATAAGAATTCCCGTTTTTCCTTAATTTTTCTTTTGTTTTTCAAGACGCTTTTGAAAACTTCTGGTAAATTTTTACTTTTGACCCCCCCCCCCCCCCCCAAAGTACCAACTAGATTCACTTTCCTGTCAGAAAAGATACTGTTGTAGAGAATCCAAGCATTTTTACTGTCCTAAAAGGTGATGACAGACACAAAAATAAAAAAAAACACACATCATTGTAAAATTAATACATTCAACTCCACTCAGAATCTAAAATTTTTATGAATTTCCAACTTAATATAATAAGCACATTTTCGTCATTTTTACATAATTTGTAAAAATTCGAACTTGTTTGTAAAAAAATTGTGACTTTATATCTTTAATATTTTTCAACTGTGTTCGTAAAAATATATCAGGAACCTTGTATTAAATTTCCAAGCTTTTCGGCCCAACGAAAATGTTGACCTCTTGAATGCAACAACTAGATTCACTTTCCCATCAAACAAGATACATAGACACATAGTTGAAGAAAATCAAAGCAGATTTACTGCCCAAAAATTTTTTGATGACAAAAAAAAAATAATAAAAAAAAACCACATCATTTTTACCAATATGATTATGACATTTAAGTTGTGATTAAATATTTAACAAATACATTACAATTAACAATTAATCTATCATAATAGCATACCTTCGTATTTTACTATACTTTAAAGTTTTAAATACGTCCTACATTTGAACATTTCTGTTTAGGGTCAATATAAATTAATCTTCAAGCAAATTAAAAGCTGCGATGTTTCACAAGTATATAAATTACAACATAATTTTTACGTAAGCGTTAATCCCAAATCCAACGCGATAGAAATCAGAGGAAACATGACGAATATCATTCCATTTGACGACACTTTGTTTGTAAGTACGCCTAATGTTGATTTTAATATTTATAAATCATGGTTTTATTAAAATTCGAAATTTCACTCTGAAAACACGATCAAAAAATAGTGGGGTGGCTTGGCCGTGTATAGATGTAAGCAACTTCGTGATATCTATATATTATTATAACACCTATATTACGTATTTTTTTTAATACTTAATACATATATTTACTATATCCAAAGCCGTAACTTTTTTTTTTCAGTTGGAAGCAAATTTTGCTCTCAGTGATGCACATGGAAATTGGAAAGACAATACTTATATTCACAAGTCACCAAAAGCTTGCTCAGCGTTTAGGAGTTTAATGGGAGGTGAATGGACTCGTGTGATGAACGGATTGGGAATAAAGAATGCCACATGCCCTGTACCACCGGTAGGTTAACACAATATAACATGATTGTATAATACCAATTTTAGAGTATAATTTATACAGATAACTATTTAATAAAACATTAAATTAATTGTCTTAGTCAATAATATGAAGTTTTTGAGTATCATTGTCCATTGACATAAAATAAACCATTTTATTTGATGATGCGACATCAATCATTCATTAAAAATAATTTGTTGTACACAATTAAAATTGATTATTTCATAATTGTATGAAGATAATGACTAGTTGTATTAAACAATATGCTTGTACTTTCAGGGCATTTATATTGCTTCAGGCTTGGATACATCGATCTTTACGAAAAATACAAATTTTCCTAAATCATTTATTTACGGGACGTACAAACTTCGATTTTTTTATTCACGTAATAAAGAAATATACGGCTGCAACATTTTTATATTAGAAGTTAAACCCCTTTAACATACCTTTACATTTTACAATATCGTACACTTATAGTTCTATGCTGGGACAAAATATTTACTAATGGGCACATTAGACGACTGTTTATGTCGTAATCGTAAATTATTTGTGGGCCTTGGAATTTATAGTTTAAATATATAAATATAATATTGTTTTTAAAATTAATAAAATAAAAAAATAAATATTTGATATGTTTTCAATAAAAATATTTATATTAACCAAAGACCTTGAAAAGTCAAACTATATATAAAAAAAAGCACCTTAAAATACATACATCGACTACAAGGGTCGCTCTTGCTGTTAATTTTATTACCACTGAATGGTATGCTTTTTTATTTTTATTTATTTAATTTAGTTATTATACAATCTATATGTCATAAAAAAAATAGTATAATAAGCATAAGTGATGTTTTATTTGTTTTATGGAAATGGTAAATTAATCTTAAAAAGTATACTGATGTATATTAATAATGTAAATATATCATACAATTAGTGATACCAATCCCAAGAAGACGGCTGTATCCAATAGTTGGCTCCTGAATTAAAAATTGCTCTACTAGTTGTGTCCGGCATGGGCGGAGTGGCCCATCTGAAAATCTGGAATTTTCCAGATGGGCTGATACTGAAGGATACCATAATATGGGCCGGATCCACAACAATTAAAAAAAAAATATATAAAAAACTAGTTTAACCAGTACTCAATTGTTTGAAAATATTAAATATAGAATTTAAATAAAAATAATAAAAATAGTATTTCCACTTCCTTGTACACATGACTGGACCAATTGTTATTATCTATCGCGTCCGTTTTAAATTATAATTATAGAATTGAATCGTATATTTGGAAGTCGTAACTATTATATACTGAATAACTGTATACTTCAATAGTGACAGAGAAAATGAAGATGAAGACTTATCAAAACCCTGTAAAACATTTAAAAACTATAGCATTTGTTGTTACAATGCATTAATTAAGTATAATCCTTACTCTAATGCTTATCCTACATTATCCATTACTATTATCAGTATTCAATATTTACTAACCTTGTCAGTAACATAAGTGTCCTGCGTGAAAGATCATATTTTCTACTTTAAAATATTTAAAAACCCGTTTAAGAAATTCAATGACAACTGAACACGTGGAGTCATTCATTTTGATAGTGATTGACAAACGAATTATCTATAGTTTAGATAGTCACTCCGCTCCTGGTGTCCTGGATTATTTGAGGTACTACACAAGTCAGGTCCTGTTTTTTTCAGGTACTACACTAGTTGGATCCCGAATTATTTTAGGTATTACACTAAAGTGGGGTTCATAGAAGTTTTTGGGGAGTAATATACAGTACTAAAATTGTTTTTATCCTATATTAACAGACTGAGGACTGTCTGTGATCTATTTAAAGTGTACACCAAAAGTATGATTAAAAATATTTTCAAACAGTTCATTTTTTTTTTTGGTTTCTCTGCCATTAAATATATACAAATTATAAGAATTTTACAAATTATAATATGATACAAATGTATAGGTACAATAGAAAGAATAAATATTAAAAACTTTAAAAATCAAAATATATATATACATTATACATATATATTAGGTACCCACATAGGTACATAAGGTACCATAGATACATAGGTACTAATATAGTAATTAGTATTTAAATAAAAATTTTTTCACGCCTCTACGTTTCTTGATTACGCGATCAGGGCAAATGCAATACAGACTATAATCTATGCAACAACCAGACTATTCTATGAAAACAATATTACATGAAAGAAACGATTTATTTTAAGCGTCATGCATCGAGGTTACAATATGAATATATGATGTAACCAAATGTTTATGTTTTGTAAGGACCGTGGTATAGATTTTAGTGTCTGGTTGTGCAGAGGATACACACGTGATATATGCGCCCAGCACTTTTTGGGATTTCCACTTTACCACCCAGCACTATTAGAGATTCCCGCTTTACCACCCGCTGGACGGAAAAAGGACGCTTTCCAATGCTTCAACCACTATCGAAAACCAAACTTTCGGTGCAGGCGTTACAAGATAGTATATTGTGTGGCAAGGGCGGGAACTGAGCTATTTCAGTAGCGGGCGAAGTGTGCGGCACGAGCCGCCGGTGAGGGCCGCTTTTCGCCAAAGACAGAAATTGCCTTCCCACACGAGCCACACATACTATTTTTTGTCATGCCTCTGCATTCATCGATCACGGCAAAGGTAATGCAGGGATCTATGCAACAACTAGTCCATAATTCTACGACAACAATTAATTGATTTCATTTATTTTAAGCGTCACGCATGGGGGTTATAATATGAATATAGGATGTAACCAAAAGTTTATGTATGGTAAGGACCGTGGTATAGATTTCAGTGTCTGGTTGGCGTTATTATTGGTTGAAATTGTTTTTTTTTCATATATAAATTGAGCAGTTTCATGCTATAAGAGTATTTTTTAATGATAACGTATCTACTATTTACCTCAATCTATAATATTGATACAGAAAGATTGGTACAAAAAATATAAGTATAACTAACAACAAATGTTTCTCACAAAATGAGTAGGTACAAAATATAATAATAACAGTTCATTGAAATATATACCTGTTAAATTAAAGTAATAATTTCTGAAATACATCTATAATATCAGCTACTTCATGACACTTTTAAATGTACCTGTAATATGCTCGTATCATATTCTAAAACATAATATTATAATACACGTGTAAGTTTATTTTAAAGGATTTTTTCTGTGCTTTATTTATTATGAAATAACGTCACAATATTTTATAATACACTATATTTTGATACATATCATATTATATTCATATTATGTGTACCTACCTATTCAAAATCATATTATGTAACCAATGAACATTGTGATAAAAATCTAAATATGCATAGTAACATAATAATACGAGAACTCAATGACAAAGGTACATAATAATTGTAATAGTCGAACAAAACGATGATTTATTCAGATAAAATTAAACTATACTTACCTAAAAATACAATGATACACAAATACACAATACAATAATAATTAGAATCAATGGTATTCGTTCTTTTTATTATTATTCATGTCCATATAGGCACATAATAGGTACACAGTATTATGCTTTATCTTAATATATATAAATCTCGTGTCACAATGTTTGTCCTCAATGGACTCCTAAACCACTTAACCGATTTTGATGAAATTTTTTACACCGCGTGTAATTTGGTCCAACTTAAAAGATAGGATAGTTTTTATTTCAAATTTTTTAATACATTAAATATTTTAATTAACTTTTTAATAAATTTGTATAATTGCATGGTGTATTTCGGGTTTTCCCGTAGCCGACCGCGATAATATTTATCTGTAACCTGACCTTTTTCTATTGTATGTGTTTTATCGTCGGTGGCGTGTAGATATGAATTGTTCCGAGAATTATCTCCATAATACGTGTAGATATGAATTATACAGCCAACAACCAAAAATATTGTGCACCATTTGACATACTCAATAGTTTACTATGCTCTATGATTTCCAAAACCATTAATAAACTACAAATAAAAAAAAATTATATTTTCTCATAGGTACGTAATAACCATAGCCACAGTAGGAGCACAGGAACAATAATTTCAATTTATACATGTAAGTAATATCACAAACTTTTGTTAATTAATATATCAATGAGAAAAAGGCACAAAGCTCCCCACACTTTTTCAATAATTGTACAAAAATTTTTATATTATTTTTATTTAACGTCCATTGAAAATTATTTTTGACTTTTCACTTATTATTTCAATCTGCTATGATAACATGTTTTTCAGTTCCTCTTTCTAATATTTAAACGATTAAATTATTATTTATTTATAATTTCTGCTTAATATCAAGTGTAAGAATATTTTAATTAATTGTGTTCAACGTACTTCCCCTTCAAATCTCAATCCAGTGAATTTGTATACCAACATCAACATTTTCGTCTTTGTTAGTAAATAATTTCATTGTACTAAAGGGTTATAGTAGTAGAAAATCAAATAAGGAGATCACCATATTTTTTTACAAATACCATCTGTGTGAAAAAGCATAGTGGACTCCGTGACTGATGTTCTCTTATTGTTCCTCTTAGATTGTTTACTATAATGTAATATAAAAAAAACTTTAGCCACAGCAACGCGTGGCCGGGTCAGCTAGTATTATAATATATTATGATGTATAAAACTTCATATCGTATTATCAGTAAAAAACTAAACTGTTGCGCGTCATAATGAATTTTTTTTTCTCACTTACTAGCGGGGCCGGAGTGGCGCAGTGGTCACACAGTTGACTTACGACTCACACAGTCATCGGTTCGATTCATAGCAAAGTGCAAAAAATGTGTGTGATTCTACGCAGTCACCATTTTCCCGTGCTGTCGTCCGATTGACAGATACATCCGGTTTCCAACTAGGTCCCACTCCACTGGGAGTGAAGACCGCACATGTCTCCTCTTGGAGAAGGGGGGTAGTATCATGCATATAGTGATATATACATAGATAAATAGATCACATGATCTCCCTACTACCCACTTGTGATAAGCATTGTCAAAGACCTTGAGGTCGTTACAATGAACAAATATAGAAAAAAAAAAAAAAACTTACTAACAGCGATATTGTTACGATCGACTTCAATATCGTGTAATAGATTGAATTATTATTTTGATATTCTCTCTGCATTACGATTCGTAAGTGATTACTCAATAAAACCAAATCGTTTCTTTCGTGAAATACCTATAACTATTGCTTTCGTAGAATTATGGTTTGGTTGTTGTATAGATCCCTGCATTACGTTTCCCGTGATCGATAAATGCAGAGGCGTGACAAAAAATAGTATGTGTTGTGTGGCTCATGCGAGAAGACAATTTCAGTCTTGAGCAAAAGGCAGCTCACGCTGGCGGGACGTACCGCACGCGTCGCCCGCGACTGAAATAGCTCACTTCCCGCCCTTACCACATAATATACTATTTCACCCATTTTATCCCATCATCCATTTTTTAATCGCTGTTTTAGTATTTTTGTATGACACGTTACGAAAATATTAACATAATAATTTTCAAATTATGTATTTATCCAAAACTTGAATACTTTTTTTTGTTCTGTTCGTAATTGTCAAGGAAAGGTTTGTATGAAATAACATTTTATGAAAATCCACCGGAAAAGTAAGAAATCTGGATACAACAGTATATTACAATCATATTACAGTATATATTTGTTTTATTGCAAGGTTGGTATTGGTTATGATTTACTATAGTTTTAGTCTTTAGACCTGTACCTATAATAATATATTAATATATTTGGTCAAAACCACGGACTAATTTATAATGAAAACGAGCAGCTTATCAGTCGTCATGGATGTACCTATGGACAAGAGGCAAGTGCGGAGGGTTGCGATAAGGACCAGGAGTTTTCAACACCATCTGTATAAAACACGGACTAAGAAACAAAATGTGAAGCCAAATAAAACCACCAGTACCTAGCGCTGAAAACATTGAGTTCCCAGCGAAAGCAACTTTTTGGTGGCCGTTCACCGACCCCCACCAACCGTGTCTTTTCCAATCCATTATATATTTGTCCATGGTCAAAACTATATAACTTAATAAAAATTTTCCTGGGAACCTACACATGCACATCATAATAACAACGTGTTAATAAAACATTTGAAATAACGTACGCACCTAACGGGGTTTGCTATCTACCTCAGGTGGATTGCCTACCTGTAAATATACTGCTCCAATCACGGACAACGCGATAAAATAAAATGTTTATTAGGTATATCTAAAAGTTATAGTTGTGAACTTCCAAGTGAACATTTTTAAAAGTTAGTTTATTGTATGAAACAAAGAAAATATCTAACTGTAAGTATGTAATTGCATTTTAACTCTTAAGTTACAAACTCATAAACCAACTTTACATCATAAGTCATAACGTATTGTTGAGAGCCATGGCTCTGCGAATGCATATTATATTATACTATATTATAATTATATTAGGTAAGTATATTATAATTTATATTCACAATGTACCTATAGACATAAACCACTCTAATAGTCGTGAGTCGTGATCTTTTACAATATACAAAATATGATCTAAGTATTAAATAAAGAGTTCAAAGCACCACATCACTCAGCCACATACACACATATATTCGAATTTTGTACACTTTACATTAACTGAAAATACACTATTACTTCATTCGTTGTTATACCAATATTTTCTCTTCCTCTCACCACGGCACCACAGATAAATTTTTTCACGTCAGTTTGATAATAAACCGGCGAATAAAGCAGCTTGGTAACTGCATGCAGGTGGTTTGCCGGTATATTATTCAATGCAACGTTCAAAGCGGTGGTGCACGAAGACGACGGCGATCGTTAACTAATGGAACCCATAACTCACGTGATGGAGGAGAGTTTATCCCCGGCGAGTATAATACGCGTATATCCCACCCCACACTGGTAGCGTGCAGAATCCCGCGGGATTTGTGCTGGGTCGTATAGTATATATATGGGGATTTAACGGGTGGACTCGACGGCGCACCAGACCACACTACCAGTCAGGGGCAACTCTATGCGATTATTTTTTTTTTCACGTCCCTCCCTACATCAACTAGTTTACCAGGGTGGCGGGGTATATATACGTAATACTGATAAATGATAATAAATTATTATATTATTGTATTGTGTGTGGTGACTGGTGAGTGCGAAAAATTATTACGAAATTTATATATAATAATATAGATACTGCAGTATTATAGGAATGAAAAGCTAAGGAAATAATTTCGAGTATAATGCGAGACGTATAGAGGCATGGAGCTTTGACTACCCATTTTTCGTCAACTGTTGTTCACAAAAACCAAATTTCTAACCAAACGTTTTATTTTCAAAAACAAAAACAAAAAAATTCCTAAATATACAGGTATGAACTTTGAGTTATACGTGAAATACTCGAGTTAACCACTATTTTTTATATGGCTTAAAAAGAAAATTCAAGGTACAGGGGAAAAAGTTCAAGGTATCAAACTATTTACATCTATGATCCCGTCATCTCGAGTTAACCACGTTCGATTGTAGTAACATAATATCTCACCGATGACAATGCATATTTAGATATTATTATTTTTTAGGACCTTTAATTTAGGTATTATTATTTCCAATGTCCGTACTCTGTAGATTTATTCAAATCAAATACGAATCTACATAATATTATAACAATTCGTTGTGATAGCTTATGAAGAAATTTTTCCATAAATATAAATTAATAATTCAATATCATAAATTCATACAAAAAAATTATATGGACATAATTATTATAATTTGGAAACTGTAGGTACTATAGGTTTCGGTGTGTCAGTATAATACTGCAGTCTGCAGTTAATTCGTACATTATAAAATATTATTCTTTGATACATGAAAATAATTATAGAATATATTAGTATATTATGACATGGGTTAAAGTTAGTTAGGGATAGGATTTCTACGCATGTTCGTGTTATTTTTTCCTATACTCTATAGTCCAATTTAATGGGCCCTCGACTTGATTCATTCTAACTTTAATAAAATTATTTTTTTTACCTAATACCTATTTTTTAATATTTTATGTATATCTACTATATAGTACCTACCTAATTTTAGAGTTTTAGAGAATTTATTAGAAATATATTAATTTAAAATCGTATTTATAATGGACGTCCGTTATATACTGTTTTTTTTATTTTGTTACGGTTACCCTATTTGGAGTAACTGTTCAGCTACATAGTACATAAAAAAATTCAAATTTTCCAAAACAAAATATTAAGAGTAGGTAATAACGAACGCACTATGTATGGTTTATTCTTTATACGAAACGAAAATCTTCACAAAGACCTTTAAATCTTGACAATTCAAGACTATATCGGCACCCTGATTATACATATCCTCCATAGTCCACTTCGTAAATCAACAGGCTCTCTCCACTTCAATTTACATAATATTATACGTATTACGTCCACCACCTAAAAGACGTCTAAAACACGATCGTCCACATGATCTAATCAGTTAACACTAGGTACTGCAGTATTTTTTAATTATATTTTAAACTATATTATTAATCTGTACATCATTTATTGTTTGTAAGGCCCAACTGACCATTGGTGTACATCTATAGTATGTAACTACTATTTTTATTATTTTTATTACTTATAAATTACTATCATGTTAAAATAGCCAACAATTTACATTTCCATAAGGATCTGTATATGTAGACCGCCTACTTTTGCTTGGATGAACTTAAAATGTCCGTAAACAGCGCAATAAGAGTCAAATTATTTTCAAAATTGTATCGTATATAAAAAATGCTAATATAAACACGCAGTGAAATTTTCAAGTATATACAGTCATTCGTTTTTTTAATTACAACTAAATAAGAAAATCATTACGTGAGAAATAGAGTGAATATCAAATGTTGTAAAAATATGAACTTTAAACGCTCGTAAACATTTAATTTGAGTTTCTTATAGACATTTTTTTTTTCAATAACGGTAGACAAATTTATGAGGAATCTCGCATTACATTTTCAAATATTGGATTTAAAAAAAGAAATTTTTTATGAATTTCTAACTCAAAATAATTTGGAAATTTTCGTAATTTTTACGTATGTTGTCAATATTTGAACTTTAAATGCTTATAAAAAAAAAAATTGTAACCATGTTTTTTAATATTTTTCATCTGTCTTTGAAACAATATATTAGGAGCCTTTTATTAAATGTTCAAGCTTTTGTACCCAACAAATAAAGATTTATTGATATTTATAGAATAAAAAACTAAAAAAATTGGAAACTGAAAATGTTCCTAAACAGCTCAAAATAAGTCAAAATATTTTAAAAAAGACATTGTTTATAGAAAATGTTGACATAAACATTCAGTCAAAATTTCAAGTATCTACGGTCATTTTTTTAGAGTTACACCGAAAACCAAAATCGATTTTCTCAAAAACAGATTTTGCGTAAAAATTCCCATTTTTCCTTAATTTTTCTTTTGTTTTTCACGGCGCTTTTGAAAACTACTGGAAAATTTTTACTGTAACAACAGATAAAATACATTAAGAGTTGCTTGTACACTCCAAAAATTCCAGTCCCATAGTTATCAGGACGGGTGGATCATATGTTAGAATATGAAACAATCGTTGTTTTACATGATTATTATTGATATTTTCATTAAATATTTCAATTTTTTTAAAACTACCTCGTTTACCAATGTAACAAGCAACTACAAATTATTAAATTATTTGAACTATTTTTATCAAAGGCATGCTTCAATTATTCGTGGGGAACATTACCTACCTACTGTTATATATATATATATTTGTTCCAATATATCTATACTATTATTTTAGATTAAAGTATCTTATCTTCTCATAACATCTAGGATTCAACAATTTATACGTTAAAAGTAAACACCTGATTGAATTGCGTTAAAATTATGTCAAAATCGTACTAAAAATATGTCAACATTATTAATAAATTATTATTATTATTGATACTAGCTGATCCCGTGCACTTCGTTGCCCGTTAAATGTATCAACTCTATAAAACTCAAACTGTGTTGAATTCGTTGTACATATATTCGGTGTATGGTGTTTTTAGTTAATTCAGCCTACCGGTGGATTAATATAATCAATTTATACAAAATCCTATCCTTACCAAACCGTGCTAATTTTAAAATCCGATGAATAAAAAAAACAAATTTAATCCTTTGTAAATTAACCTATCTTCTTCCCAGAGGTCTAATCTACCCACAGACATTAATTTATATATAACTTTGATACTTTAGAGCTTAGAGTTAAATCATACACTTACGTACAAAAGGCACGGAGTCCACGATCTACCGCAGGTAGATTGCCTACTTGATAATGTAGTGCTGCGAATCAGAATTTTTATTCGGGGCAACGGAAAAGTTAAGATACATTTTGAACACCATACATCGTATTTAATATTAAATAACGAATCGTACAAAGTTCGAGTCATAGAGAGTTGGTACATTTAACGGGCAACGAAGTGCACGGGATCAGCTAGTTATCTTATAAATTCCAGTGCCTCCAAATAACGAAAACCATAGGGTGCAGTTGTCTTATATTCCGACTGGTACAATGTGGATACAATATTAAAAAAATATATGTTATAAAGGCTTAAATTCTAAAACTATAATAGTACAGCCATATACACTCCTTTAAAACGCGAAAAAAATGAACGAATTTTGTACGTCCCGTAGATAAATGTTTTAGGACTATTGATGTTTAAAAATATTGATGTATCCAGGCCCCGAGCCGTATAAATGCCCTAAAAGTATAAAAAAATATTTAAATACAACAAGTCATTATATACATACTATTAATAAATAACCAATTTTAGTTAAATCATTTTTAATGATATAATTTACTTGATGTCATAATAATCATGCAAAATCATTTATTATAATATATACCAATGATGATAGAAATGCTATATTGACTTAGTGAATATTCATTATAGTAATCCATTGAAAAAGTACTCATAAGTTGATTTTAAATAATATTAGATTATGTGATATTATACCGGAGGTATTGGACACGTGGCTTTCTTTACTCCCAATCCGTTCATAATTTTGGTCCATTCAGTCCCCATTAAATTCCTGAACGACGAACAACCATTTGGTGACTTGTGAATATAAGTATTTTCTATCCAATGTCCATCTGAATCTTTCCTAGCAAAATTGAACTCTAACTGGAAAATAAATCAAAACAGCTTCATGATTTGTTACTACTAAAAGAGCACCACATTATTATAGTATAAACGTATAGCAATTGAGACATAAATATAATATGTATTTTAATAAGAGTTGTTTGGGTTTTATACAAATCGAGGTATTTTAGTCCAGTAGACATCTGCATATGCGAATTATATGTTTGAACTGTTATCAGTTACCTTCAGATACTTTGTTTTTATTCAGACGTAATTTCAGACTGCAATTAAAGCAAATTTTCAGAAAATCACATTTTGTAAATATTGAAAACAACATCCCAATCGGAAATTTATGTCTTATGCTTACACTCGCAAAGGGCGCTGTAATTGTATCCAGTACTACACAATGTACTTCAAAATAAGTGGCAAAACTATTCCTGCAGGCAGCCTGTGTTAACTCAATACTGGCATACTACAGATTCGGAATGAATAGTGAGCAAGATCAAGCTAGTGAGTGTATCTTGTAGCTGTGCCAAGCCTTTTCTAAAAATCACTGTAATATACTACAACGGGCGTCGGGCTTTATAAATAATTAGCAAAGGATAGCCAGTGCCGTAGACATCTGCATAAGCGAATTATATATTTCAACTGTGATCTTTGTTTTTATTCAGTTGTAATTTCACTCTGCAATTATAGCAAATTTTCAGAAAGCCAAATTTTGTAAATATTCAAAACAACGCATTAGACGGAGCTGGTACTTACAAAGAAAGTGTCGTCAAGTGGTATGCTAGTCGTAATATTTCCTTTGATTTCTGTCGCGTTAGATTTGGGATTATGGGACAGGTACAAATTATATTGAA
The DNA here is from genome assembly GCF_005508785.2 of Acyrthosiphon pisum. Taxonomy (NCBI): domain Eukaryota; kingdom Metazoa; phylum Arthropoda; class Insecta; order Hemiptera; family Aphididae; genus Acyrthosiphon; species Acyrthosiphon pisum. Next base: position 156,396,796 of record NC_042494.1, read on the forward strand.
CTTAATTATTTTGTGAAATAGCACAACTCTTAATCTGCTTGAAAATTAGATTATATTGGCCCTAAACAGAAAATATATTCATTAGGTATTCCGTATTTAAAACTATAAATTATAGTACCTATAATAAATGAATAAGGAAGCTAAATATTATGATAATATATTTGTTAAATGTTATATTAAAACTAAGTTTTTTTCCGAAGTGATGAATATATTGGTTTAATAATGATGAGTGTTTTCACTATTTATTTTTGTATGCTATTGAATGTTTTCACGGTTTTGAGCCAAAACAATACTTCAATCTTCAACGTCTAGGATGACTTATTGGCTTGTGATGGAAATTTGAATCTAGTTGTTACTTTGGAGAATCCAATATAGTGTAAATAATCAAGAAAAATTAAAAAAAGAATCCCCGTGTATATCCTAATAAAGGCTTAAATAATTACTTATTATAGTTTGAAATCTTATAATGAATTCTTTTCAACGAACATCATTCATACACTTATACATACAACTTATTTTTATATAAGTATATTAAAAATTACTTATCAATGAATATAGCAGATACTAAGTTCTAAGTGAGGGGTGAACACCTTGGCGGCAATCAGTGTACAAGGTGATGGTAATCATAGGTATTCATGGGTAACCATAGGTAATCTTTGTAGTAAATCATGGGTAATCATAGGTATAATCATTGAAATCAGTAGTCTGGTGTACAAAAATTCTGTCAGGTGTTTACCCCTCGGTTCTAAGTATATTATTATAATAGTTTTTATATTTTTCGTATTTGTATTTAATAATCAGTAATTTAATAACACATTTATTAAATCATGTTAATCGAGTCATCATAGTATGTACTTACATTTATTTACAAAATCAAATACATAAAAAACTATTTAAAGTTAATGGAATTATAATGTTTTGTAAAGGTTTTAATCAAATTGTACTATTTGCAAACGTCAAAATAAAAAGTATTATTGGTTGAAAATATTACTTTTAGATCCAACTCAAAATTTAATAAACTATATTCATGTACAAAAAATACATTTTTAACAATTTTGGTAACATTTATAACTCGATAATGTTATGCACGTCAAAAAATTACTTTTTCTGAGAAATATATAAAACAGCAACTTACAGTTTTATACATATAACATCACCACACATTATTTCGTCCTTGGAAATGTTATAGATTATGAACGTTTGAAGACATTTGATTATAGATTATTAAAAAGTAATCACTTACGAATGGTAACGCAAGGAGAATATTTATCAATTCAATACACGATAATTAATGTATTGAAACAATGACACTATTAATAAATTGATTTAAAAAAAATTCATTATGACAGTTTGCAGTTTAATTTTTCTTTCACACGAGGTATGATGTAAAGTTTTATACTTGAAATAATATATATTTATAAAGCACAGAGCTGTGTTACTTGTTTAATATTTTGTTCTAATTGACATACGAATAACGTTGATTGTATTTAATGTGCCGTATTATTATGTTGATTGGGTACAATTAATTTTATTTCAATAAATTATCGTCGTTTTTGGCAATTATAATTATTATTATGTATGCCATTGAGTTTGTAGTCATATCATGTTACTTAATTAAAGAAATATTTATTTTGAACCTTAATAAACAATAATAATTATGTATGTTACTTTTAATTTTATGAGAATCATATATTTTTTAGATAATATATACTTTTTATTCCAATCCCCTGCATAATTATAATAAATTGAAGAAGACACGTTATCGTTAATAATAATATACTTTTATATCTTATTATATCAAAATTATAAAAAAAAAAAAACAATTTCAACCTTAATAAAATTACAATTGAGGAATTACACTTTCGATAGATCTATGGGATTAATGTCATTTTTTAACAAGATTCACAATTATAAGTCATAATTTCACGCACAGAAGAAAATTAATTTATCTGAGAAATATGTATAACACCAACAGCCTGTTTTATATATATTTTTATCACCTCGCATTATTTTGTCATTATAAATGTTTTAGATTATGAACATTTGAAGAAATTTGTTTATAGATTATTAAAATGTAATTACTTACAAATGGTAACGGAGGTAGAATATTTGTTGATCGAATACACGATATTAAAGTCGGTGAAAACAATAACACAGTTAGTAAATTTATTGAAAAAAAATTCATTATGACGGTTTCCAGTTTAGTTTTTCATCCACACTAGGTATGATGTAAATAGTTTTTATACTTTAAAACAATGAAGGTATATTTATAAAGCACAGAGCTGTGTTACCTATTTTGCATCAAAGGAAATAATTACGAATAACGTTGATAGTATTATTGTGGAGTATTTTTATGTTGTTCGGGTATAATTTATTTTATCTCAATAAATCATCTTCGTATTTGAATTACTATTACATTTTTATAATTATTATGTATGTCATTGAGTTTGTCATCACACAATGTTAGGTACTTAATTTAAAAAATATTTATTTTAAACTAATATGTAAGTAGTATACGATTATGTAATATGGTACCTTATGGAAACATATTCTTTTAGATAATATATATTTTTTATTCCAATTTACCTGCATAATTGTAATAAATTGAGGTAAACACAATATCATTAATTATAATTTTTTATCTTATGCTATCAAAATTATATAAAAAAAAAAAAAAACAATTTCAACCTTAACAAAATTATGATTGAGGTATTACAATTTCGATAGATCTGTTCAGAGCGGGCCGGGAATTTTTTTTAAAGTGTCCTATATACCAATGTCTAAGCTCTAACCTAATGCACTATTGCATCGTTTATATTTAAAGTATCACACATTTTCTCAGTTGAATATTCAAAATTTAAATAATAACAGCAGATACATAAAATTTCTTTGATTTTGAATTTTAATGTTATAATATTTAAGTATTTAAAAATTCATAAATACTAAACACTTTTAAGTCTTAACTACAAAATACATAAATTGATGATACATTACAATTTAATAAAGCAATACATTAAAATGCAATCATTATATAATATTTTTATAAAAAATATATTTTTTGATTTTACAATCATAATTTTATTTAGCATTTCACTTGTAAATAACATACCTACATAAATCTGAAGATATACATTTTCGTGTTGGTCGATTACAGTCAGTACATTATCTAACTTCTTTTGTTACATTGCGCTGGTGACCATGTAAGTTTTATGTTTTTAATGAATGTATAAACTATGTGTAAACTATGCTAGTGTTGCATAAAGAAATATTAAATTACTGATAACTGTGGTTACCAAATAAATTAAACCATAATAAACCATGTGTTATTCTTATCATTCTAATAATATTACAGATCTGTAAGTAGTTCCAGATGAAAAATCCTATCTGCAGTTTACTAGTCCGAATGTCCGATAATTTACAGAGCTGGTAACTTTACCGATCGTTCAAGCAACACCTAATTTTATTCACAGAGCCATTAACGCACTAACAGATCTGTAAGTCGTTACAGAACGTTTATGCAACCCTGCCATATTTTAAATATCTGAGATTTTTTATGCTAGGTACTTAAGGATTGAGTGTCTTGTGGCGAATAATCTTAAGTTTTTCAAATGATCATGATTCCTTTTTTTAACTCTAAATAATTTAGTGGATAATATTTTTGGAAAGTTTAATGCACTCAATTCAAAACGCAAGAAAATAGTTTTTAGTTTTAAAATGTTTATTCTGATAATATTAGTTCTTAAAAATGGTTTTAAAATATAAAATATATGAAATATTGGATCTAGCGTTTCTTATCTTATCTTCAATGCAGTGGCGATACCGCGTCTTAAATTGAACGGAGCATTATTGTTAACAGAACTTGTAAGGAAAATAGTAAGTACCTGATGGGTAGCAACATACATTTGTTTTAGTTATGGACAGACTCAACTGTCGTACTAGAGTGGTTGAAAAGTCACAATAAAGGACTCAAGACATATGCTGGGCCCTGCTCACCCCCACTAAGCTGGCCCTGTACACTAGAAGTAGGTAGCAATAAAAAGATTTGACTTCACACTAAAAAGTTTCACCTAGTGATACCAGTGCGTTAAGAAATATTCAAACAATAATGTTATAAGTGGGCCTCCAAATCCAGAAAATCGAAGTGATGGAGCAGAACTTTGTGGTTAATAGAATTAAATGCCTTGGCAAAGTCTGTATATTATATTCCATAAACCTGCCAACCGACATCAAAAGTCCAGAATATATAATTACAGATAATAACATTATATGTGAGTATGTGACAGTCCACCATCCCGGACAACAGCCAAGTTGCCCGTCAATGAGTATAGAATTATTTACCAACAGCTGGATGTCATTCAAGACTAGAATTTCAAAGATTTTGGATATGTGGTTAAGGATTCTAATATATCTATAATTTCCTACCTCAGACGAGTTATTAGGTTGGGGAATAGAGGTTAGTGAACTGATCTTCCGGATATCAGGAAATATTCATCGATCCAGAGATAGACGGAGAAGAACTCAAAGTGGAAAATAAATAATACGTCTTAGGTTGAATGAAAGTCACATGAAAGTCATATTGTCATACCTAATAGTTTTTATATAAATATTTCAAAACAATTAAAAGAAAAAAAAAACACGTAGGTATCATGCTTACTATAAAAATTAGAAATTAGAAAATAATGTTTTCTATATTCATAATATATTTCTGAATGATTCACTGATTATTTTTAAGTACAAAAAATATGTCTCACACCAATATTTTGACAATCAATAGGTGTTTTGGGAAATGCTCCAACGCTTGTCAGTAAATAAAATACTAAATATTGTTATTATGCATAGTTATTATATACGTGCAATGCGTATACCGGACCGGCACATTCTGCTACAGCAGTGTAAATCTAAACTTTAAAGCGACAGCTACTTGGCAATTCTGCTAGGGTATCGCGTTCGTTCGGATATCGTATAAATCAAATTTGGGTTTTCGAGTAAACGCGAGTATATTACACAATATTTTATTTGCTAGGAATATGTTATTATCGTTGAAAATATTCTTTAATCCTCTAAGTGTGCATATATATACAAAATAAAATTTCAGTATAATAATCAGATTGACATAAAATATATAAAATGTATCATCTCCGAGAGGTTCCTGTGTAATACTTGTATATTATGAACGTCACCTCTAATAAAAATTGATACCACCATAAAATAATAAAATCCGTATCCTAGTTATCTAATAAATATTCTGCTCTTCCGTGTTATTTGTATTTAAGTCTTAGAATCTGAAATACTAACGGAAAAAAATATCATCCACGTTTAATCCAAACACATAAACAGTATCGTATAATATATTGTAATATACAAAACAGTACTAGGTACGTGATACTTTAAATAATAATAATAATAATAATATAGTTTACATAAAATGTAATTATTAATGATACAAATTACAAATGTCGTGAATATAATATATTATAATGTGTCGTATTATAATAACCTCGAAATTATCGTAAATATAAAGACGTACGTGAAGTTAGCCACCAACTTTGACATACAGACTCCAAACAAGTGCCAATATTTAGCAACTTTTTAGCAACTTTTAGCAACCAAAGTTAAAAAATTTGCAACCTATTACTTCGTGACCAAAATCGGCATAATTAAATTGAGGGGCCAACTTCACGCAACCTCCTAACTTTATCCTATGGACTTCAGACTTAAGCCAATATTTAGCAACCTATTAGCAACTATTTGCAACCTGTTTGAAAAAATTTGCAACTTCTTTTTTTACCAGTTTTAGCAGGAAACAAGTTTCAAGTTCAAATTTCTTTTTTCATTGAAAACTTCTGAAAATTTCAGATACTGAAGATAGTAAATATTCAAAAACCATATTTCAACAGATTATTATAATCAATGGATATATAAATAAATGAATAAGTCACCCGCCGCAGCGAAAAAGTTTGTATCTCTGTTTTTAAAAATGATTTATTACAATTAAAAGAGTAACTTTTTATCGTGGTATAAACGTAGCAAATAAGATATAAATATAGGTATTATATAGTGGCGTAGATATGATTTCTGAAAGAGAGAGGGGGATCAAAAAAGTAAAATGACATAGCTAATTAGGAAGGAAAGATTGGAAAATCTACTACCCTCACAAAACTTTTTACCTAGGTAATAAAATATTTTACAAAAAGGAACAATGAATATAATTTGGATTGATTCAAAATTCACATCAGACACAATATGGTTGATTATTCACTCCAAAGTCAATATGGGGGGGGGGGGGGTCTAACCTCAAACGACCCCCTTTGTATACGCCACTGGTATTAAAAGAGTTGATTGGGCTTACACACATTTCTGTAATGAAGTCTGTAATACTTATTGCATAATAATTATTTTTTATCTTAGAAATTATACGCAGAGGTATTTTCATCAATTTTTGTTTCAAAAAATGGCAAGGATAACCTAATTTCCACTAACGGGAAATCTGTTTCAATGTGTAAAATAAGAAAATGAATATAATCCTGACTACAATTGATTCCTTGGAATTATGAATCATTGGGTACCGGCATATACGCCGATCACTTCAGGCACACACGATTAAACGAACAAATAGTATTAGAAGCACTTTTATTAAACACTAGAGTTCAGTGGTGATCGCATCACACTGACCTTTTTTCTGTTTTCATGTATTTTTTATATATCAATTTTACTATCGAAGAATTATCGGTAATATGGCTATTAAGTTCAACCTAGTTACATTGTACATATTGACTACGTATGGAAAAAATAATACTAAATGTTATTTGATTACATAATTGTTATCTTAACCTAATTTTGTGGATTGCAATTTGTTTCTACGCTGTTACATAGCTTATTGAATATTGTATGATTTGTTTTTGAATTTTACCTGTTACATATTATGATTGTTTTCTAAACCTAATTAATAGTTTTAATTTTAATATTTTTGTATATTATGCATGATGCAACAATACATATTTGCATGTATACTATTAAAAGTCTATGTTAAAGTGGCTTAGTTTCGAATACAAAAATTAAGCAGCTATAAACTTCATTATTACGAGTATAATAAAGTCGAAGT
>NC_042494.1:156403972-156408694 GCF_005508785.2 Acyrthosiphon pisum
CAATTATTTATTAAAAATTTAAATAGTGTCTTTTTTATGAAATTATTACAAATTAAAATCGCGTGAAACAAATAATTATTAAATTTTGAAGATAACATCTATCAAGTAAAATAAAATTTTATTTAATTTAAATAATCTTTGAAAGCATAATATTGATCAGGTTATATTTGATGAAATTTACTTATATAGTTTTTCAATGAAAATATACTTTGAAATTGATATTATATAATTATAATGTCTTATTCTACCGGTGGTATTGGGCAGGTGGCATTTTTTACTCCAAGACCATTCATCACCGTGGTCCATTCGGTTCCCATTAAATTCCTGAATGACGAGCAAGCTTTTGGAGACTTGTGTAGATACGTATTATCTTTCCAATTCCCGTCTTTATCTCGAGATGCAATATTTACTTCCATCTGGAAAAATCTGGATGGCTTAATAATTTATTACTATATTGAATGAGTATCATAATATTATATAATATATGTAGCAACAGATAAAATACATTAAGAGTTGTTTGTACCTACACTCCAAACATTCCAGTATCATATAGTCATCATATGTTAGAATTTAAAATTATTTTTATTTTTATTCGGTGGACATGTCAGAGTCCAATAATGGCAAATTTTAAGATTTTGTTTAAAACAGATTTACTTATTATTGAAAGCTACATCAGGTGTACTTACAAACAAAGTGTCATCAAATGGAACGATACTGATTGTAGTTCCTCTGATTTCAGTTGCGTTGGATATTTGGTTATAGCTCAGGTAAAAATTATGTTGTATTTTATAGGATTTTGAAGAATCACAAATCCTTACCCGTTTTAAGTTCAATTTATATGGACCCTAAACAGAAATTAATCAATTATGAAGGTATTTATACCGTATTCAAAACAATAAAATATTGTAGGCTTAATATGAAGTATTATAAAAATAAAAATAGGTACATAATATTCTAATTACTACGATGCAAACATCTAGTGAGTTTGAGTGAACATCAACCACCAATAAACCTAAAGTACCTAATAAAAGAATTTAAATAAATAATAATGGCATATCTATTCAGCTAAATACTTCGTGCCATTATAAGATTATAGCGACAGTTTAAGAACAAGAATCAGATACACCAATATCACACATACATATACCCATATAATTAAATACGATAAATAACTCTATATCAGCTAATATGACGAACACCACATTATAAAACTGACTTAATTTGCAGCTCTTCATTGAACCATCGGTATCAATTACATATAATTTTAAAATAAGATAAAATACAATTTAAAAAAAAAAAAAATGCAAGTCCATGTAACTGTAGTCTAATGAGTAAGAACCCAGTTGTTGAAGGTTTTTCTCGACATTTATGTCTCAATAATTTACTATTCCAGAAGAAAATGTGACCTCTCCCGAAAAATATATAAAATATTTCGAGCAATATGTTTTCTACTGTCGATTCCCATATTCATTATTAAAAAGTAATTACTTACTAATGGTAATGAAGAAAGAATATTCGAATTTCTCAATCCAATACATGATATTAGGGACGATCGAAACAATAAAAATGTTAGTAAATTAACTAAAAAAAAATTCATTATTGCGCGTCTAAGTTTAGTTTTTTAACCGACACTAGCTAAACAGAGTTTTACACTTATAGTTAGGTATATTCATAAACCACAGCTGTGTTATCTATTTTGTACCTATGGACATCAATAATATTAAAAAGAACGAATAACATTGACATTTGATTGTAACTAGCCTATTGTGTCACAGTACACTTTAAATTCTAAATTGGTTATAATTGCAGTTGTTATGTTTGTCATTGAATGTGCCATTATGTTTAATGCTTATACCTATATATTTGCATTTTTTTTCACGATGGTCATTGGTTATAATTATTTAGAATTCAAAACAATGAATAGTTTCATCTGATAAGTATCAAAAATAATAGTATATTTTAAAATATAGTAACATTAAGTAATAGTCGACGTTGTACAAAACAAAATCTTTAATAATACACGTGTTATAAATATTTTATTTTATTTTAGAATATGACCACATATTATTAAGTTTAACATTTATAAGTGAAATTAAGTAGACATTTTTGATGTACCTATTTCAAGCATTATTGTCATGAAATATTTCAAATTTTTTAAAACTACCTCGTTTACCAATGTAACAAGCAACTATAAATTATTAAATTATTTGAACTATTTTTATCAAAGGCATGCTTCAATTATTCGTGGGGAACATTACCTACCTACTGCTATATATACTATATATATATTTGTTCCAATATATCTATACTATTATTTTAGATTAAAGTATCTTATATTATCATAACATCTAGGAAATAAACAATTTATACGTTAAAAGTAAACACCTGATTGAATTGCGTTCAAATTATGTCAAAATCGTACTAAAAATATGTCAAAATTATTAATAAATTATTATTATTGATACTAGCTGATCCCGTGCACTTCGTTGCCCGTTAAATGTATCAACTGTATAAGACTCAAACTGTGTTGAATTCGTTATACATATATTCGGTGTATGGTGTTTTTAGTGAATTCCACCTACTGGTGGATTAATATAATCAATTTATACAAAATCCTATTCTAACCAAACCGTGCTAAAATCCGATGAATAAAAAAACAAATTTAACCCTTTGTAAATTAACCTATTTTCTTCCCAGAGGTCTAATCTACCCACAAACATTAATTTATATATAACTTTGATACTTTAGAGTTTAGAGTTAAATCATACACTTACGTATAAACGACACGGAGCCCACGATCTACCACAAGTAGATTGCCTACTTGATAATGTAGTGCTGCGAATCAGAATTTTTATTCGGGGCAACGGAAAAGTTAAGATAAATTTTGAACACCATACACCGAATATTAAATAACGAATTGAAGAAAGTTTGAGTCGTATAAAGTGTATACATTTAACGGGCAACGAAGTGCATGGGATCAGCTAGTATATATATAAAAATCTCGTGTCACAATGTTTGTCCGGGATAAACTCCGAAACTACTAGACTGCTGGGGCGGACTGGGTAGGCGACAGGCCAGTCAGCGGTTTTAAAATTTCGGGCCATGTTTTACGGAAAATTAATAAACATAATAAAGTCAATTTTTATTTATCGAATTACCACTATTCAATTATGTTTACTTATCAGTTACCTCAGTAATTATTGATTATTTATTAGTTATTACTTTACATAAATATGATAATATTAAAAGACTGGGTACGAAATGTTTGTGATTTTACTATACCACGGCCTTGCCCACAAACAAACTACAAACTATCTGCAACTTCAATAGATGGTCGCGTGCTCAGTATAAATTCAAAATCTAATTTTTGTTGATTTTTGTCGTGAGCAATAGCTTTTAATTTTTGTCTATCAGTTTCTTTTTTTCTTGACTATCCAGAACTACATTTTAATTACGAAGGGTATTTATCTCCATCAGGGGCGGACTGGCCCAGGGTGCTATACACCAAGTAGCACCCCGGGCCCCCGTTTGTATTTATGATCCGGGCCCCCGATTACCACAGTCGGTATACGGTATAATACTGGTATTATACGGTATTATACAAAATAAAAATAAAATAACATATTTCAACATCTCTACAAATAAACAACATGTTATTCTTAATTTTTTTTTTATATTTACTTATCAAACTAAGGGCTCTTTCCTAATTTAGGTAGGTTTGAAAAAAAAATTACGGGCCCCTAATTAATTTTGCACCCCGGGCCAAAAATAGCCAGTCCGCCCCTGATCTCCATGGTCATCACCACTACGCTTGTCCATTTTAAATTGAAGATATGTTACTAATCTAAATCCAAAACAGCATTGAATTAATATATTTATATACAAAATTAAAACAATTAATTTAATCCATCATTGTACTAATACTAAAATAAATTATTGATGGTAATATAAAAGACTAGACTAAAAGACCGTTTCCGATAAAAAATTAACATTTATTTTATATTTTTCAGTCTCTAGGTATAGTCGATACCTAGCAATAAAATTTTAGTTGTCTAGCAGTCAGACTGCGATAAAGCTTTCGCTAATTAGTTATGAATTATGATTAACGTTTAGACTTAGAGTACCTATATACCTACATACTAAAATGAAGAAAAAACGATATCGTCCAGTTATCCAGCTATTAAAAATACTAGGTTTTTTACGTGACAATAATTGTGTCGTATATACCTGTTAAAATAACCACTGACATTGCCGAACTATAAATCAACTACTACAATTAATACCAACAGTCTTCAAGTTATTAAAATGAAATATGTCTTATCTGGTAGTTTATAAAAGATGTTGTTCTGACTATTGGATGGTAAATAAACGCCGTTCAAAACTGATACCTCATTAGTCATTTTCAATTTGAATTAAACAACATTTCATATTTGTATTTAAAATAAAAATAAACAATGGGTAATTGGTTTTAATCTCACGATATAATATTGTGTTCTTCCGTCATCGTATAATATTATATGTATAGTAGAGTGCTGTGCGGGAGGCCGTAAAATCACGGAAACAAAACCTCCGGAATAACGAAATCACCGACTATAATACATCCGTATTATAAAATGGCAGGAACTTAAAAGAAATTGAAATATATATTTAAGGAGTTTAAAATGCATTGATAATGAAATCCCGGACCGTAAAATCAGCGGAATTTAAACATATTGACTGTAA
>NC_042494.1:156408794-156410057 GCF_005508785.2 Acyrthosiphon pisum
TAAGGAATCTTGTATTACATTTTCATATCTTAGATTTAAAAAGAAAAATTTTTATGAATTTCTAACTCGAAATAATTTGCAAATTTTCGTGATTTTTCCATATTTTGTCATTTTTTGAACTTTAAATGTTTATAAAAAAAAACTGTGACTAACGATTTTTAATATTTTTCATCTGCCTTTGAAACAATATATTAGGAGCCTTCTATTAAATTTTCAAGCTTTTTTATCCAACAAATAAAATTTTATTGATATTTTTAGAAAAAAAACTAAAAAAAAATGGAAAATGAAAATGTCCGTAAAGAGCTCAAAATAAATCAAAATATTTTGAAAATGTTATGGTGTATAGAAAATGCTAAGATAAACATTCAGTCAAAATTTCATATATCTACGGTCATTTGTTTTAAAGTTACACCAAAAACCAAAATCGATTTTCTCGAAAACAGATTTTGCGTAAAAATTCCCGTTTTTCCTTAATTTTTCTTTTGTTTTTTACGGCGCGTTTGAAAACTATTGGAAAAAATTTACTTTTGACCCCCCAAAGTACCAACTAGATTCACTTTCCTATCAGAAAAGGTACTGTTGAAGAAAATCCAAGCACTTTTACTGTCCTAAAACGTGATGACAGACACAAAAAAAAATAAAAAAAAAAATAAAAAAAAAATAAAAAAAAAAATAAAAAAAAAAACACACATCATTGTAAAATCAATACATTCATCGTTCCACTCAAAATCTAAAACTAAAAAAATTGTAATTTGAAATTATCCGTAAACAGCTCAAAATGAGACAAATAAATTTTAAAATGTTATCGTGTATAGAAAATGAAAATAAAAACACTCAGTGAAATGTTCATGTATCAACAGTTATTCGTTTTTGAATGACAACAAAATTAGAAAATCACGACATGAGAAATCGGTGAATATCCAATGTTGTAAAAATATGCACTTTGACTTTCTTTTCAATTATATATATTTTGTAAATAACTATATACATACAATGGTTACCTACTATTACTATACTGATTTAATCGTTTTTAGATTTTTTATTAAATTACATGTTTGTAGGTGTATAAAAGTCTTTATATTTAACAAAATATGCCTTATTATAAACTGAACTTTTGTTATAAATATCACTTATAGTATGGCCACTAGTAGACAGTAGTTACTTAGTTGCATTTTTGTTTTATTGGATTTTTTCCGTACCTATAGGTACATGTTAAGTTTTAATTATAACAAACACTTATAAAGGAAGAAAATGAGCTGGTTT
>NC_042494.1:156411222-156517367 GCF_005508785.2 Acyrthosiphon pisum
GGCTATATTTTTTCTGGAAGTTTACATTCCGGACGTTTTACGGTCAGTGTTATTTAATTCCAATAAATTTACGTTCCACATTATTACTTTCTTTCGTTATAACGTTCCGTAAACTAAAATTTCTCATTCGTTTCGTATTATAAACAAATTATGCACAGGTAATTTTACAGTCCGGAATTTGAATTCTTCAATTTAATTTTCCTTTTTTTATTTTGTTCATTAGTTTTAAGTTCCAAACAAATTACAGTCAATATATATTAATTCCGTGTATTTTACGGTCTGGAATTTTGTTTTCAATATATTTTTAATTCTTTCAATTCAATAATACGGTTACATTACGTTCTGTGATTTCATAATTCCAGCGAATTTTTTTCCGGGATTTTATTGGCATCCCTGAATTTTGGTTTCCGGGCGTTTTACGTTCATCTATATTTAATTCCAATTCATTTTCGTTCCGTCTTACTTTTTTTCCTCAAGATTACATTCTGTAAACTTAGATTTCAATTCGGTTTGTATACTTAACATATTAATTTCTATTAATTTTATAGTCCGGAATTTGAGTTCCTCAATTATTACTCTCCTGCCGTTATATTTCCGGAATTTTATAGGCGTCCGTCATATTATTATTATTATTTAAGATACATTTTTGTCTGATTTTATATTTTATTTTTATAAATAATGCAGGGAAAAATTATATACTACGGCCGACAGGCCAGTCCGCGATCGCTGACCAGCGGACCGGGCCAGTCCGCCCCTGCCGTATTGCGTCCGGTCTTGTTAACGAATTTTTTGATAGCTAGTTAATCGCATAAATGCAGTTATATGAAATTACAAAATATTATTGGCACCGGTAACCATGTGGTATAGGCTTCGGGACAGGTGTCGTGGAAAACGGGCTTGGTGTGAGTGTGTGACGATATAATATGTGATGTGAACAGCCTTCGAGAGCCACCAATTTTCGAGATGGACTGCAATCGCCTTAGCTCACGGGCTGTAATTATATATAGTGGGGACAATCACAACGACGATTCAGTACTTCCAAAAGATGATTAACTCTATTGCGTGATTTTGTTATGAATTGACTTTGTTTTGTTTTTGTCATGAATTTAATTTGTTTTGTTTTTGTTGAATAAAATTATAATTATTTGTAAATTGTTTAATATTTTTTTTTACATGGAATAAGGCGAATAAGCATAGATAATATCTATATTCATATTATGAAGTATTGGCTCATTATATTTTACGACTTATATAGTTTTATGTACCTATTAATATAGTATCTAATTATTATATAGGTAGTCAAATCCCCTATATAATGAAAAAGTATTTTCTACAAATAAAATAAACATAACAGATTTATTTCACAAGTAGGTAGGTATTTAATGGTAATTGACTTATAATAAAAATTTAACCAGAGATTTCAGTATAGGTCATAATATGGTTAAATTAAAAGAAAATTGATCAGTATATGAACGTTAAGTATTAATAATTAATACATTTATTACTCTGTTTATTACCAAAACGTAATTTTAATAGTATAGCAAGTAGCAACAGTCTTAAATTGTATTTAAAATATTTGAAAATGTACTATAAGTATTAACACTTCCAGCTATCTATCTGTGCTAGTACGTATTTAATGTGTAAAAGTGTAAAATTTGATCAGCTCCCCACCCCCCCCCCCCCCCCCGAAAAAAATCCTGACTACGCCACTGAGAACCAATGTCCAATGCTACAACACTACGTTTATGCATGTCATAACACGTATAAACTCGAAGATAAATAATTTAGATTTGTAAAGAATAAAAACAACTATAGGTATAAACGAGTATGTTTTAACATTGATTATAAATACTAGGTAATCAATAAATATAATATAGTGAATGTTTTTAATAAATAGTAGACACTTGATAATATCGCACTTACCACGATAGTTTTTTCGATGTAATTTATTTTTAACGATGTTAATTGAAATTTTAAATCGGCTTTTGTAATCGATTTCAAGCCCTGGAACATATAAGATATTTGGTGGGCTTTCTTCTAAATGAATCTATATTTTTGGAGTTCAATAAATTATGTTTTTATGATTTAGGTTAACTTTACGTGTATATATTGTAGACGTTAATTAAAATAAGATTACCTATATTATATGAAAACACAATGCTCAATGTTTGTCAACAATTTAGTGAGACAAATTTTAGAAGAAGATTAAATTATATTTGATCCGTTTACACAATGCTGGAAGGATATGTTTTCAAAGTGTACCTAACAATAAAATACAAGATTCGATATCGTCCGACGTAGGCAGTGTCGGACTGGCCATGGCCGCTGGGCCGCGATTGTAATTTATATATATGTCTATGGTTCGGATACGCGCGGGAAGTGCATTCGTCTATCTGGAGAAAGCACGGTTGGCGGCACTGCTCGTTATCACTGACCATCGTACTATCAGGGGTACGACACTGCGTGTATTGGCAAAATCGGGTGACTGTGGCCTTGGACATGGTCTCCAGGGGGGCGTGGCATATGTTATCATTTAAATAAATCATTTCAACATCATTGTCACAGTCCACAGAATAATAATAATGCCCATTGGCCATTGCCTTGTATCCGTTTTTAAGATTTCGTAACAAAGAGGGATACACGTTGCCAACATTCTATCAGATTACGGATACGGTACAATTTATAGAGTCCAATACTTCATACCGTAGGGATACGTAAACCCACACAGACCGAGTGTCTATTCTATATTGTTCTGTGGTACTATTCAATAGAACAACTTATTGTTCAATGGTACAACTGCAGTAGTACCGACTACCGAGGACCGCGGCTATGGCAGGGTTAATTTTTGTCACCTGATAACATACATTTTCCGTATAGAATGAGAAGAGAAATATGTTATTTAAAATTTGTTCATCTCTCTATTTACTGTGCTTTATTATTTAAGAGTTGCCCGTTGTATGTATTTTAATTGTATTAATAGGTTTCTAGTTAACTTGTAGAAATGTCGCAGAGATTTTTAACCATATCGAAAAAGGTTGAGCGACTGTTGATGAATGGTATCCGTACGGGCCGATTAGACAATTTCGCAGTAAGTGGTAGAAATCGTAATACTTAAGAGCCATTTTAAGCTCTTCAGGCGGTCCTGAAAATTAAGAACGAAAGGAAAATGTTAAGTTTTGGTTTGTTTCTTTTATAGTTACACCGTCAATTGAGTCTCTTGAGCAGGCGTCAAGTGTTACCGAGCTTGAACACTGTGATCAAACAGTGGACAAATCTGTGTGAAAAACCACCAACAGGTTTTGAAAAGTTTTTCGATAAAGACAAAAAAACCAAAAAAGATGATCAAAAGTTTGACAGCTCTGCTAGCAAACCGACCTCTTTCGACAACGCATTTAAAAAGAAAATCAATCGAATGTCGCAAGGGTAAATATATTTTATTTGAATACACATCATCCTTGTTGTTAGAATAAGGGGTTTTTACAATTTATAAGTTAAATTTATTAGATTAGTGGATGGGTATTCACAATTTTGTTGGGTTTTGATTGGATAACATTATATTATTTTTAAAAACATCTCTTCTGATTAGTGATTATATTATAATAGGTATATTCAATTGTTTTTTTTATTGTAAGTTTAGGTACTCTTTTATTATTTTTTTTTATACTCCAGATTAATAACTTGATATTTTTCTAGTTAGCTTTTATTACATTGTTGACATCAGTGGCTTACAAACTTTATACCTACAATTGGTTTTAAAATAATCCTTAAGGTAGATCTTATCAATAAAATTATAATAAATCAATCAAAACAATATTACCTAACATAATAATTTGTCATGTTACCTATAATATTATACCTTATTCATAGAAATAATGACTGAATTAATTGGTTTGTTAATATTTTGCAATATGGTGCAATTGGTACTCTTATTGTTTATTGAAATGGTAAAATGCCAACAAACATAGCAAAACAACTTTTATCTTTGAATTTAGTTTTAACTTAAATATTTATGTTTGTTTTGTCATTTAATTTAAACAGAAATTGTTTTTATATGTTAATTAGGTATAAACAGACGGATTTTTTTTTTTTTTAGATACTTAATCACTGGATTTTTATAATATACCAGTTATTTGATTTTAACTATCCATATCATATAGATTATATAAGATAAAGGAACAGAAATATTATACTTACTATTTTAAGCTAATTGTAATTGCCAAACAATAGGTATTATACAGTTTTTCATAATTTAAATGAATTAACTACAGTTGGTATACTAGGGTGGCTCTTAGCTTATTAATGTAAATTTTTTTTTATTGTACAGTTTGTGCCACTCATCCATTATTTGTTAATACATTAATAAATATTAACAGAAAAGTTTGAAATCAAATATTCAATTTTAAGACGCGCCCCGGGAACTTAGTTCAGTAATTATGTAATTTTTTATGAAATGCTCTAAACATTGGGCTATAACTTAATTATTCAACCAAAAAACATTTAGCATTTACTATTTTAGATACCGAACTTTATGATGATTTCAGAAATATCACTTGACAATAATAATATATTATGTTATTACCGACATAGTTATAATTTTATGCAAAAATTAAGTAAAAGTTCATAAAATCTGGTAAAACTGTTTTTTTTTTTATTTATATCATTCAAACGGTTCAAAATACATTAAAATTACCTGTGTACAAAATGATTGTAGAATGTAAATTAATATATACATAATATTCAGCTTAAGTCCTAAAGAATCTTAGTAAGATTGAAGTAGTTATTATATTTATATAAAAATTGGGTACTTTCCTGTTATACGAGACTACCTTATTTTTCTTGCCTTTTTTAATATATTTTTTAATGACATGTGTTGTAGGAATAGCCAGAATGAAATAAAGAAAAAATTTAAATACATAATAATTATTTGTAATGCATTTTACACGGTACACGCCAAAGAGCCAGATTTGCCGCGGCATACGGAAAACAATAAAATAATAATAATAATAATAATACAAAATGGTAAAACCACAAATAAAACATTAAATAATTTATGTATTGTGAGAATGACATTAAATTAAAAACTACATTCTAATTATATAGAAAAAAATTAAATAAAGATAAAAATTAAATACATAATGAATTCGAATTAAGTATTCATTAAAAAAAAAAACGAATTTGGCGATATTTGTGTATTTGTAGTTACAATTTATATTGAAGCATGGTTTAAAACGCCTTCCGCGGCAGCCGTACGATATCAAGATTTACTATTTATACAAAAATTGTACAACTATAGTTCAATTGATAATAATATATCTCCGATAGCACTGAATAAATGTCGAAATAATTTGTGGTATCTAACACCTGAAGCAAGTTGCATTGCCATTTATCAACAAAACTATTTTGATTGAATCAAAAAAAAAAAAATTAACAAATAAAATAGAATCAAATGACAAAATAAAACGATTAAATTTACCTATCTATGTTTTGATTGTGATTTTACTGTCATAAAAGTATAAATTTAATCAGTTTACTTTACCGAATAAATTGATAAGGTGTTTTGAGCAAGTCATTAGACATTTTCATAGTATTTAATTTGTATTTGTATGTTTTTATTTTTCAGATCTAGTTCTTCAGGCGATTCTGATAAAGAAAAATGGATTCTTTATGGTGTAGCTGGTGTAATTGGAATAATCAGTCTCCTTGCATTCTATAATATGAGCTATAAAGAAATCACATGGAAAGACTTTGTCAATAAGTAAGGACTTAGTACTTTTAGTTTTGAATTATAATGATGTTTCACTATTATTTTACTTTAGAAGTTTAAACTAATTAATTTAATAATTAAATAATTTTCAAAATGTATTATACAATAAGCATATTTTTGATTCTTTTATTTATTGGTTTTAGTTATTTAAACCGACATGTGGTTGAAAAATTAGAAGTTGTTAATAAAAAATGGGTTAGAATCAATCTACAACCAGGATCTTCTATTGACGGAAGTGTATGATAACATTTAATGATAATTAATGAATGCTATATTTTTTTCATTTTATGTGTATTGATATTTTACAGGCAACTCTATGGTTTAACATTGGTAGCGTGGACTCATTTGAGAGAAGTTTAGAAAATGCACAAGTAGAACTAAATCTAGAGCCAGCTAATTTTGTACCAGTAGTCTATAAAACTGAATTGGAAGCGGGTAGTTTCTCTGGATTCCTCCCGACTTTATTATTCATTGGATTTTTATTGTTTATGATGAGAAGGTCAGCTGAAATGATGACAGGCCGTGGTAGGCGTGGAGGTGGACTATTTGGAGGTGTAATGGAATCTACAGCCAAACTTGTAGATCCCAAAGACATTGACGTCCGTTTCAAGTATATTAATTACAATAATTATTGCATTAAGTTCATAGTTTAATTTGACAATTAAATTTAGGGATGTTGCTGGTTGCGAAGAAGCCAAAATAGAAATCATGGAGTTTGTAAACTTTTTAAAAAATCCACAACAATATTTGGATCTTGGGGCCAAAATTCCTAAAGGAGCAATGCTTACAGGTAAGATCTATCTTTCTCACTTATTTTAGCGAAACCGCTTTTTGAGTTTCTCCTATAGTTAATAAATTATTTACAAATATGCTTATTTTCCATATTATGTTCTTAGGACCTCCGGGTACTGGTAAAACGTTACTCGCAAAAGCAACGGCTGGTGAAGCAGATGTTCCGTTTTTATCCGTTTCTGGTTCAGAGTTTTTAGAAATGTTTGTTGGTGTTGGACCATCTAGAGTCAGAGATATGTTCACAATGGCTCGTAAACATGCTCCATGTATATTATTTATTGATGAAATTGATGCTGTTGGAAAAAAAAGAGGAGGTCGTAATGTAGGCGGTCATTCTGAACAAGAAAACACTTTAAATCAACTGCTTGTAGAGATGGATGGTATAAAATGATTATTTAAAACTGTTTTGTCTGCATATTCACTAATAATATCTGTATATTTTAGGGTTTAATACAACCACTAACGTAGTGGTATTAGCTGCTACTAACAGAGTCGATGTTTTGGATCAAGCTTTGATGCGTCCTGGTCGTTTTGACCGACAGATTTATGTTCCAGCACCCGATATTAAAGGTCGTGCATCCATTTTTGGTGTGCACTTAAAACCATTAAAATCAAATTTAAATACTTTGGAGACTGCTAGAAAGTTAGCAGCTCGAACGCCCGGCTTTACAGGTATCAATTATAAATTCAATAACAAAACCTGTATAATATTTGTTATGTTATAATAATTTCCTTTATGATTTATTTATTTATTTATTTATTTATTTATTATTATATAACGGGCACAAGGCCCAAAAATGCAATATTATATTTTACATACATTTGAAAAATAATACATGGTAACAGAAAGTAATTACAAATATCGATTAATATAACTTAAATAACACAACATTTTGACGACATAAAGTAATTATTAATTAACAAAACCCATAATGAATATTCTGTATTATAAACTAAATAAGGTAGGGTGCTCATTGGCCAAACGCATCGTTCGATCAATTGGGTTGTTCTTACCATAGTTAGTATGATGGAAAGGAATTACAAAAGGAAAACTTGATCTAGATGAACGAGGGGGAACTCTAAAGTTAACTTGGAGGAGTAAGGAGGGAGCATCAATATAACCATTTAAGACTTAATTTAGTAGTTATGTGTGGAAATTGAGTTATTTGGTTCTAATTAAAATACTGTATGTTGATTTTTTTGTTTTTTGTCTACTCGATTCTTAAATGTACACATACAGCTGGTGTTTGTTGTAAACTTGAATTTGTATAGTATAGTAAATGTGAATAAAGCTTTCAATCACTATATTCATACTTCTCTAGTGTTCTTCCTATAAATAAAACCCGTTAATCAAATTATCCGTGCAATCAACTTTGTAAGAGCCCAATCAAAGTTTTATTATTTAGTAAAATATTAATTGGGTATTCAATACTTCTTAAATACTACTGTTTTACCCTTTGAAATGAGACCTAGTCTTGAAGTAGAGGATAATTTAATGACCATTTTACCACAAGTTCTTCAATCATCTATTTTGTTTCAAAGAATTCCACGTTATGTGTTTAGTGTATGAATTATAAATTAATGTAACTAGCTCTGTTATTCCTTAAGGGAATTGCAAACGGACAGTTTTAAAGAGTTAAAAATAGGCAATTTCCAAATTATATGCATGCGAGTCTTATTAATGTGTGCGTAGTAAGTGATCATTAGTGAATGTGACTGAGTGTAAATAAAATAGCAAAGCGCCCGCACGTGCATGTACAAGTCACCGTCTCGGCGTTGCGCGCTTGAGCGGTAAACAATTTATGTTAATTAGTATGTACTTTTTGTCAATCCTACTGATGACCTCGATCAGGCCACATTTTACAATATTTATTTTTATTTTTGAAGAATCAACTTTTAAATGTTTGTAAATTTTAAATATTTAAACAAAATGCATAGGACAACATTTTAAAAAGTGGCCTAATCGATCTCAAGTAGACATAGTAACAAATTCAAATCAGTTTTCATAAGTCTAATTGCCTTATGATTAGTACATTTTGGTTGGAATAATTGTCCCTTTGCAATCCCCTTAACCAAAAGTTCTTAAGTTATAAAACAAAATAATATAATAGTATTATATTTTATTGTATTCCAGGAGCGGATATTGCCAATGTATGCAATGAAGCAGCACTAATAGCAGCCAGAGAATTGGCTTCTAGTATCTCAATGCAACATTTTGAACAAGCCATTGAAAGGGTTGTAGCTGGAATGGAAAAGAAGAGTAGAGTTTTGCAAGCTGATGAGAAAAAAATAGTCGCCTATCATGAAGCTGGTCATGCTGTTTGTGGCTGGTTCTTACAGTATGCAGATCCATTATTAAAAGTATTGTTAAACATTTATATATATATTTTTAGACATATGACACGGAGGTTTGTTATCTCTTTCTTTCATTCACATAACATATGGAAATCATTTTATGTACAATTAAAATGCATAACTTTTTAAAATACTTTTAAAAATTATTTAAATATTATACATGCCGAGAACAATAATATTTTGTATGATCTTTCCGACATGCTTATTTTTTTTTAATTATTATTATTATTTGAACAGGACTAATAATAATTATTAATTAGCCACTTTATAGATCAATGGTTAATTATAATGAACTACTTCAAAATTTAACCACAAAATCACAGAAAAGGTTTTCCTTTATAATTTCATCTTTGGAATGATGTGATGTACATATTATATAATATTATTTTAAAATCTATTTTGGGCTTAGTTTTCCAATGTATATTTTTCTGCAATAAATTTGAAAGATATAGTAAATTTTGATCTGATGTTATGTCAAGTATTATATTTTGTAAGTCTGATTTAAATGTATTTAAATGTTTTGATTAGGTTTCAATTATACCAAGAGGTAAAGGACTGGGATATGCTCAATATTTACCCAAAGAGCAATATCTGTATTCAAAACGTCAGTTATTCGATAGAATGTGCATGACTCTTGGCGGTCGAGTATCAGAACAAGTATTCTTTAATGAAATTACAACTGGTGCACAAGATGATTTAAAAAAAGTTACTGAAAGCGCATATGCACAGGTACTGAGATCATGGTTGTACACAGATCATTAACCCTTTCACTTCACTGGATGTACTATTGTGTCCAAAAAAATACCCCATTCACAGTTTCAGACGTACTATTACATTCCTATATTTTATAATATTATAATTTGCATGTAACCGTACTATTTTTTTACATAACATACACAATTTGCAGTGAAAAGGTTAAGAAAATTAAATACAATACAGACATACTTAATTTAGATAATAATATTTTAGGTTGCACATTTTGGAATGAATGAAAAAGTGGGTAATGTTAGTTTTGACTTGCCTCAACCAGGAGAAATGACATTTGAGAAACCGTATTCCGAAACTACAGCCCATTTGATAGATTCAGAAGTTAAAATATTAGTCACTAAAGCGTATGATGATACTATGGAACTAGTTAAAAAACACAAGAGCGACATTATAAAGGTAATAAATAATAATATTACATTAGTGTACTTTTTGCAAATTATCTTTCTGTAGTAATTATACTGTGTCATATTTATTGGATGAGAAAATAGCTATGTATAGTTGCTATGATAGCTATGATACGTTTCAAGTATCTTTCGTATCAAGTAGTTTTTTTATCCATGTAAAATTTAGTTACCTATTGTTGCTTTTGAGATTCTGCAAAATAATTAATATTAAATATCTTGGGACAACATTATTATTTTTTTACTCATTATTCACTTTAAATAGATTATAGATTTAAGTCTTATTAATGTAATAACTATAAAAATTGTTATTGAGTTCATCTTGTTTAAATAATTAAATTAATTACTCTTAAACAGTAAGAATATACAATTCATAATAATAATGCTTCACAATTTAACACATGATGTAAACAATATAATTTAAATGTTAAAGTGTTTAAATATTTTTTTTACTAGTTTTATACTCTTATTACTAAGTGATAAGTCGTTGTTCTCTGTTTCGATATCGATCCCTTGCATTATTAATATTATTGAGTCAATTATAATAACATCCTCATTAATAGTTATCTTGCTCTTTTGTTTCCTATACAATCATTAAGCTTAAGCTTCAAATTTTCAGCATAATAAAAAAACTATTCAACTGAAAAATTATTTTTCCAGTTTAGGTATGGTTTCAATTCTTTTTAAATATTAAATTTATTACCGTACCAATTCTCAGTAAAAACTTAATTCTTTTTAAAATTGGATCATTTTTAATTCTATCATTGATGCTAATGTGATATTTATTTAATAAGGAATAATGTTTTAGGTACCTCCATGATTAATTAATTATGTTACACAAAATATTCAATTTTTATAAGATCTATCAGGGAATAATAAATGACTAAATACCAGTGTAAATTTGTTCAAATTTAATTTTAATTTTCTTAATATTAATAAGGTTAGGTTAAAAAATATACTACGCACTAAAATATTTTAGTATTTTTTTTTTATATTTTGCGATCAGCATAAGCAATGAAAATAAATATCCTTTGATCTTAACTTAAATATTATATTGTCTGATAATATACCTGATATTAATATGATGTAATATAATTTTTTTTTTTTAATTTTCATTGTAAGTGTTGATCTTACATTCCGACTGATTTTTTTAAACATCTTTTTGTATTTTACTTGGTTGTAATAGGTATTTAGTAAAATGTTAACCTTTTCAGTGCCCATAGGACGCTACACTCGCATGTGTTGTCTTTGTCTTATAAATCTAAAATGGCTGTGGAACGTCATTTTTATTTTTTCAATATCTGAACTACAATATAAGTTATTTATGTTTGAAAAACACTAACAACTATAGATTTTAAACCTAAAAGAACTTTTTTCGTGTAAGTGATATCGAAAAAATAAAAATAAACGTTACAGCCAAAGCTCATCTTTTTATGAGGTGAAAATGCCATTCCTTAGTTTTGACTGTAGTCTTCTTAGTTCTTTCTCGCGAAAAAGAGTTTTTGCCATGTTGTACGCTTGTAAGACAAACAGCACATTCAGATGTAGCGTCCTCTTAAGGTATTAAGTTAAATGCTATGTTAAATGACTAGTTATTTGATCATTTTATAGTAAAAAAAAACCAACTTTATGGTACAGTGCATATTTTACTGACAATGTATCCATATTCCATAATAGCATACTAAATAAATATCTGTACAAATTATTTGTTGATCATTAGGTTGCCGAAAGATTGTTAAAACAAGAAGTGCTCAGCAGAGAAGATATGATTGATCTTTTAGGGGCCAGACCGTTCCAAGAAAAATCGACATATGAAGAGTTTGTTGAAGGAACTGGTTCAATGGACGAAGACACAACGTTGCCGAAAGGACTCCAGGATTGGAATAAAAACAGTGAAAATAAAGACGACACAAAGAAAAAGTAGATTGTTATTTCGGTTGAATTTAAATGTTACAATGTTAGTATGTAGTCTGAATAAATATGATTAAGAATAAGTTATACACATTGTTTTGAATAACAATTATTCCTTTCTCATATTTTATGTATGTTGCATTTGCTTGTAATTATTTATAACATTTCGTTTATACGAATTCCACGTACCTTTCGATAATGTCAAATTCACTTGTATATTAGTCGGTTTGCACCATATCATATTCGATGTACCTATTACAGAAAATATATTGGTATCCTAGACTTGGTTTTATTGCTCGATGTTCTGCGAACAAAAGTTAAAATTTAAATATATATTTATAAATCTATAAATATTTATTGTGTAAAATTTTTTCAGTTATGTGAATACATTTTTTTAATTGGTCTTAAAATAATTAATTTGACTGAAATAATTAATGCTTAATGAAAAGATGAAAAAAATGTAACTGATACTGATGTATTTTGTTTGCACTCCACGATTAAAGATATATCTATATGCTTATATACCTAATACCTATATATTATATCTTTAAGAGGACACTACCTAGATGTTTGTTGTCTCCGTCTTACGAGTGCTTAATATAGCAAATTAGAGAACTTGATAGGTATGTTAAGCCTTCAAAAATATTATTCTCTATAATTTTTGTTAGTGGTGATTTTATTATAAGACTAACGTTGGTACTAAAAAAAAACCGATTAATTGAGAAATCCTTTTGACCTTATTGCGCATGGTGCCTACAGAGGAAGAATCAATTGTGAGCTGACAAGATAAAAAATTTAAGAAAATTATAATTTGTTCTAACAAACAAAATGCCATAATAAGACATAGCTGGTAACGCCTAAGATGTAAAAATTACATAATACATATTATCGTGTGTGCAGTTTTGTTAAGTCCCTATTCAAATACATTTTTGGTACCTATTTCAAATACACTTTGACAAGTGTATTTTTAAATACTTTCAAAATAGTTTTTCTTTGTATTTTATTCTCGAATAGGAACTAAACACTTTCCAATTAGCAATTTGAGCTAGGAGTTTTACAATGGTGTTTATTTTTAATTTTTTTTTTTACCCTCTATACAAATTTTCTACCAGAAGGAGTGCTTCGATTTCAACATAATATAGTATCTTATATTTTAACAAATTGGATCAAGATGGTGCTTTAGAGAGGTCATTTTTCGAATTTGTCTGTAGTTATTTAATGCCACGGGAAAAACTACCGACAAATTACGAAAAACCGCTAAAAATGGGATTTTAATTTCTAACGCTTTGTTTATCACCAGCAACGAATTAAAAATAATACTATTGATTCAACTTACAGACTATAATAAATAATAACAATATAAAAAATCCAGACTGACAAACCGTTTTCGCTCAGCATCGTTTTTCTTATACAAAGATATTATAAGATAATCATTCAGTGGCGTATTTACGGGGAGAGGGAGATAGATCCCCCCTTGACATATTTTTCTTGTAAAGTTAAGTTTACTTATTTTCTGTATTTCTCAATATCATACTATTAAGTTTTAAGTAGGTATATCTGAAAAACATATACCTCTATTGTGTTATGTTATAGGTACTGTATTTTTGAATTTTCTGCGAATTATTTTTCATGCACGAGTGTTTATAATAAACCCTATAGGTAAATGGTCGGTAAATAAAACAAAATTGCCATGAAGACTGTAGATTTACCATAGGGCATGGTTTTATTTTTAGTGACTGAAAACATTGTATTCACCTCTGGGTTACACGCTTTAAATGTTTGTGATAAAGAGTTTTATCCAAATAGGTATTCATGAACTCTTGAAAATATTAATTGTACTTTGCCTGTATCAACTGCTATACAACTGAACTATGTTTTTCAAGTTTTTATTAAGTATTAAGTAATACTTAATAAATAGTATGACAGAAGAAAATATTTTATCAATTGTCCTATCTAATATTGAATAATAACTATAAATTAAATAGTAATAATTATTATATACTTTGTTTATTATAACCGACTTAGCCACTTAGGGTCTTAGGGTTTTACAATCATATTTTAAACCTCGGTTCAGGGACTAGAACTTTACCAAAACCGTTATTTAAATTAATTTTAATACCGGAACCGACACTTTTACTTGACACATTTTTTTACATAAATAAAAAACCAAATAAGGTAACAATTTTTTCATTTTTTAAGAACCGAAAAGAAACCGAAACCTAAATATTAGTTTTTCTGGGAACCGAAACCGAAATTTTAGTTTTACTAGAAACCGAATAAGAACCGGAACCGTAAAAATCATCAAGGTTCCAGTCCCTGCCTCGGTTACGCTTAACCAACTGATTTTACCAGTCCAATTCCGCGGTTTAACATTAGTTTAACTATTGTAATACGGACCCTTAATGCGTTGGCTTTATTTGCATGTCGCCGGTTGATACAATAATCATGCCAGATAAGGTTATCGATGAACTGAGCATCCAAAAAAATAGAAAACGGTATTTTGTATTAGGTATAAAGCTATTTTTTTGTTTATCGTATTAAACACGGGATTTTCGTTAGTCCTATGAATTTATAATAAATGCTATTAGGTAGGTACCTACTATACAATTTGTGCTAATTCTTATTTCACCTTGATCCACACTAATCTCAACAAGTTAGGGGATTTTAAAAATGTATATTATATTCGTATTCATTGAGTGTACCTATTATTATATGTTTCATCCCCCCCCCCCCCTATCAAAATTCCTAAATATGCCACTGATATCATTGAATATTCAAGTTTAATACAATCCATTGACCACTTTGTAACCTAAAACTCTATAGCAGAACGACATCCACTTACCGGCTTTTTTTGATTTCGAATATTACAATTGTTTTAAAAATTGGTCTTAAAATAATATTTTATAATGCTTCTGAGAACTTTTAAGATCTTATTAAATACACAGACGACACAATACCTACATAAAATTGATACCTACCTATAGGTACATTTGTCAGGTACAGTGAGGTACCCATTTGGGATTTTGGCACTTACGTCCGATACGATAAATTTTTTTTTTTATCTCGTTTTGGTGCTCTTGTCTTGCTACACCAAAACAAAATTGGTATAAATTGTTGGCAGTTGGCTTCACTATACCGGTTCAAACTGGTTGAAATATCGATAAACCAATTTTTCCGGCTTTACTCCTTGGAAAAATCGATCAACATTATGCCTACAGTATACACCATAAAATAAAATTCCACACGAATTCAAAAAGTATATCACATCTCGAACAATCACCATCAGCACTGTATTTTAATAAATATTAAATATAGGTATAGTGTTGCAGCGGGAATTGTACCAGGTGAGTACAATGACAGATAGGTACGCTGCAGGTATTGTAATATAGGTAAAACAATCGACGCGCGATGACGGATGAAGCGTCATCGCGGTCGTATAAAAAAGCTCACAAAAATAATTTTTAGTTATTAATAAAAACACTTTTATTCAAACGAACATTTGCATTTTACAAAAAAAAAAAATCAAAACAATTTTTAGCATTATATATTTAATGTTTTTTTTTTCAAATTTTTATTATTATGTAACAATAACATGCTGATTTCTTTTTCAATCAATATACAACGATCATTTTACAAATAATTGTTTGATATAGGTACTAAATTAAAATTATTACATCCACTATATAGATATATTATAAATATAGATCTATACATATATTATATAATATACATTATACATAGGTACACGTATAACACATATATAATATATATATAAATGTATATAAATAACTATATAATATCTACTAAATAATACATATTAATATAATACGATCATTGGATTACAATAAAAAAATCAAATCGAAACAAAAACAAATTTTATATAAACGATTTAATTATTTATTTACAGAACAAATCTAGGAATGTATGTATATATGCAAATATATATATATATATAATATGTATAATAATAATAATAATAATAATAATATCATAGAAATAGTAATAATAATAATAATTATTATTATTATCATAGGCGCAAATAGGGGGGGGGGCTTTAGGGGCTAAGCCCTCCCAAAAATGTCCATAGCCCCCCAAACATTTCTTACGTTTTGTTTTAAGCTTATTCAATATTATCAAAATAAGGATTTAGCCCCCCTAAATCCCAAACTCTATTTGCGCCTATGATAATTATGTATATTATATTCACCTATATTATAATTTATAATATATAAATAATAATTATCTTGTCGATAAGGGTAGTTTTTATATTTTATTATTGATTTTTCGTTTTTATATTATTAGGTAGGTACCACAGTATTATCACGTGTTATCATAATTATTTTCGTTTGGTTTTTACTCAACGTTTTCATTATTAGTTATTATCATTATTATTATTATTATAACTGTTATTATTATCATCGTCATCGTCATTACAATATTATTTCGTTTCGTTCTCGTCGTAATATCCGGCGCACCGATGAAATGCATTTTATATAATGTAGCTCAACAACAACGATCTACACATCGAAAAATGCAGTTTCCAGCTGCAGTATGTGCATGTATCTACTTTGATAATAATAATATATTATATTATTATTATTTTACAATATTATGTAATAGTTTAAGAGAAAAATAGTCTCAGACGATTGGCAAACGCCCACAAAAAAAGTCAGATAACGACAGTATTAGTAGTAGTAGTAGTAATATTGTAAAAATAACAATAATAATAATAATAATAATAAATAACAACAACAACAACAACAATAATAATAATGATGATGAGAGGACAAAAATGTATTATTGATATTTAACAATTATTATTATTATTATTATCTCATAGTAATATATAATAATTATAATAATAATATGCTATAGAAAATATATTATAGGAAGAACGCAACGAACGATAAAATAGTGTAAAACGCGTGTCTCAGGATTGTTACACGTTTTGGATGGATTTTACTTTTTTTTTACAGGAAATAGCAATAAATGAAATAGAAACGAATAATTATTGATGATTATAATATGTGTTAATTTCCCCTCGAAAACTCAGATGTGACCATACTATTATTATACCATAGTATTCGGATTTACATCGATAATTATTATTATACGTAGGTTAGTAGGTAGGTATAGAGGTAATATTAATAACAATTAAATTATTATATTTTAATAAAAACACTCGACTCGTTTTCAGATTTCCGAGTGACGATGACGATGCTGTTATAATATTATAGCGGTGGGTACCTATTTTAAAAATAATTAGGTATAATAATATTATAAGTATGCGCACTACGCGTGTGGACTTACGGGCTTAAGAACACAGATTTGGGGACAGATATTATTACTAATATAATATAATATTATAGTCTAAAAAACTTCTTAAAAGTCAAAATCAAAAAAATCGAATAAATAGATTGACAAATAAAAAAAATTACTATGTACCTAGTAACTATATTATTGCCTTTTCCCACGCAAAACTATTAATATAATAATATCAATCATAATCAATGAGATGTGTGATGTGTTTTGATAATATTATATTATATAATATATTATTATAAATTATAGGTAATGTTTTTCAATGGAAATATCGGATATATTTTATTATTAAAACCCGCGAAGCGTAGTACCTATATATTCGCGCGCATCATACAAATACACATTTTATAAGAATAATATAATATAATAAGTATATGTAGACTACGTGACTCGCGTTTTGCACCGATTAATCGTTTCAGAATTCACATAAAGATTGTCGATAATAATAATTATTAATATGAAATTTTATTTGGAAAATCAATTTTTTTTTTTTTCAAAATAATATTATAGGTATAATATTTAAATCGTATTTTAGTATTATAATAATTTTATTTTATACAACGTGGGGAGCTGTACGCGTATGTGTAGACGTGTTTTAGGTTAATTTTTTTTTTCGTTGCATTTAATTTAATATATTTATTACTCCCTTAGAATATTATATTAAAATATATAGCATTAGACAACTATTCAAAACAATGACAAAGAAGTGTAGTAAAAAAGCTTTTATTTTCGCACAAAAATCGCATAAAATCAGCATTGCGCGCAATGGCCGAACGATACGAGTGTTGTAGATAGGTTTATCGAAAAAGAAAAATCATCGACGATCGTGTGAAAAATAAAAAAACGTGTTTTCGGCTGCGGTTGTATCGTTTGCGATTTAAAAAAAACCGACCGATCATTTTGTGAAAAAAAGTTTTTTCGTCTTATTCTCGTTATTAAAAAAAACAAAAAATCATTCTAATCTCTATGTAATATTATATTAACAATAATATTAATTGTGCAGCCTTTTTTTTCCAATCCGTTGCAATTGACAAGTTTATTAAATAATAACACGCTCTGGTTGATTGTATAATAATAAAGTATTAAATATTGTTATTAGTATTATTATTATTATTATTATTATTGTATACATATTATATTATAATATTATTTTTAATAATAAATAGAAGTTGCACACGTGTTTTTTTCAACAATTATTTAACGTATAATAGGTCAAATAAAACCATAATAACAATAACAATAATAATAATAATAATAATAATAATAGTGATTTATTCGTCCGGCGATATTAGTAATAGTAATAATCATAATAATATTATAACAATAATAATACAATTTTAATAATAATAATAATAAATAAATGAATACATCGGTAAAGAAAACGTTAGGTAATACCTATATAATATAATATAAATACCAGTACAAAAAAATGTGTTATACTCAATAGTCAATACCATTATTATTATCATTATATAATATAATATAGGTATATAGGTTTATACAAAAAGCTTAAATCGTTCACACCATAGGCACCTATGCACGTATACAATAATATTATAATAATATAGGTAAGTATAATAATATAATAATAAACCCTTCGCGTCGCGTGGTGGCGCATTTCTTAATTTTTCTTGGTTGAGTACCGTTTGAACAGCATGGAAAGCAAATCGCGTAACAAATTACGATAATAATAATAATAATAATAATAATAATAATAATAATATACTATTGCAGCCTACAGTAGGTATCGTGAAGCTAAATTTAGTGAATTTTAAATGACAACAATAATATCGTATTAACTGCTAGGTGTTTACACAGTGATTGTCCTCGTACGCATCAGCCCACCAATAATTATAAGATAGGGCCTAGTATTTTATTATTTTTTTTTTTTTTTATAAGGGTTGAGGGGTGCTCAAGAAAAATGCAACTCGAGAAATATTGTTAGGTTTAATGCAATGCTCATAATTTAACAACTATAAAATACCTAGTCGTATTAAACTATATACCTATATATTTAACATAATCTTGGTTTTCATATTTTTGTATGGTTAAAGAATGAATAATACACCTCCAAGATGATGTAATCACCGAAAAATGTTTTCACCGATGAGTTTTTAACTATAGAATTAATAACAAACTTACTCAAATATTAAAAAATGTTTTACTTTTTTTTTTTTAATAAATAAAAATAAAAAATAGGTTATTATTACGGTCGAAAGGATTTTTTGGATTTTTTGGATATTTTTGATAGATTTTAGAGCATTTTTATTGTAATACTTATATAAATATCCTTTATATATAGTATAGGTAATAAAATATTGGCACTCCCCAACCAGCTATCAAGTAAACTTTGAAACAAATGTATAATAATATTATAATATAGGTACACTTTTTTGAGTAAATGCTTAGTAAAAATGAGTAATTAAACTTTTAAAATATATACATAAATTGGTTACGCGTATAATTATTATTATTGGCATTAAATAATGTGAAAATTACAATTTTTCGTGGAAATCTAATAAAGCAGGACAATAATTTTCCGAAACCGTAATTCAAAAATATTCAATGGAAAAAGAAGTGATTGACGGGGACAAACACTGTGTACCCTCTGTGATGACCGCTGATATCGTCATAATTTATCTCGTTGAAACGTTTAAAAAAAATTGGATCAAAAGTCGTTTTAGGGACTAAACCGTGGTCAGTCTAGGCAATGCCGGAAACTACGTATTTTAGTTTCCACCCTATTTCCGTTTAATAAGACGTTAAAGTTGGTTTTTAAATCAATTAATTATGGTTTTATACGTCTGACGTCGACTTATTCGAACTGATGACACAATACAGAAGGGGTTGTCGATGAAAAATCTTATAGTAAGAGCGATCAGCACGATGGTATAATCATTATAATAATATATAATCAATAACTAGGTACCTATGTATAACTTCATAACTAATAATATAAATTATATGCGATTGCGAATATGTCGATTTAGGCCGTATCGTAAAAAATGGGATTAGGGTTTAGATTTAATTAGTATAGTGTTGCATGCTTAATATTGAAAATATTTGCTATTATTATTATTATTATTATTGTTATTCTTATTATTATTATGACGATGATGATTATGATGATGATAATGATTGATTGTGAATACTTTTGACCGATACGATGAAAAAGGTAACGCAATAACGCTCGGCGCGGTATTTAATATCAATAATGTTTCCGACAGACTGTATCAAATTACCCTGTAATCCGTTTTTTTCCCACACAAAAAAAGTACCAAAAAAAAATTTTGCTTGCGGTTGCGCGATCGTAGCCTTTTTTTAAAAACGGAACAAAATCAAAAAAAAATCCTTAGCGCGATTACACCATTACAAACGTGCGCTCGTATTATAAACTTCGCCTATAAATACAGCTGTTAAAGTCGTACCTACCTAAACTGTTTTATTATATTATTGTAATTATTACCATAATTAATATAAAAATCAAAACGATGACGGACGACTGTACGTAAAATATAGTTGAAAACGATTGTGGTCGTTTCGATGACGTTTCGACGGCCTAAATCGATTCGCGTTTTCATAAAATATATTATTATTATTGTTGTTGTACAACAACGACCGTACACCTAGCTATTCTGTGGATGTTATTAAATAATATTATTTTGACGTTTTGTTACTGAACGTTTTTGACGGGTGAAATGTTGTGCGCCATTGCTTGGTTAAAACGCGGTAAACGTGTCGTACAAACGGAGAATAATAATATATCATATTATTATTATTATTATTATTATTATTGATCAACTTAAAGTTATCGATTATGGAATACGCGAGTCCATAGAAAACGGTGATCAACCCTCCCTCCGAGTTCTATTTTCACAAAATATAATGATCAGGTACCTCCCACACCATAGAAACGATAATAATAATAATAATAATAATAATAATATTAATATAATGATTATTATATTATTTATTGCACACAAAGCTATCCTTAAAAGAGTCCTATTGATTTTGATCCTGACTTCATACACGTATAGTACAGGTGCGAATCGATCGACAAAAATATAATATAATAACAATATTATATTTACTATTATGTCCTTGTAGCGTTCCCTAAAATTTTTCCGACATTACAGACGCAAAACAATTTTTGATTGACAATTATTTTGATTTTCCAAAATATGTCTGTTTATACAGATTCATCATTGTTCGTATTATTACAGTATACAGTGTGCACGACGATAAAAATGCTGACGTATTAATTAATACAAAATCGAAAAGAGTTATAATAAATATAATGTGACATCGTTATTGTCACTGTTATTATTATTACTATTATTACTATAATTATTATCATTATTATTATTATTATTATTATTCTAACGCGGAAGACTCGCGACTAATAATTTATTATATTATAGGTAATAGACACTACAGGCGATCAAAAATATCATAATAAGACTTTTGCGAGAATTTATAATCGGTACAGATTTTACATTATAAAAAAGGAAAAAATCGTATTTAAAAAAATGTAATCTCCAACGCGTTATGTTTTCACATAGTTTTCGTATGTTTTTCGGCGGTGGCTTATAAGATAAAAAATAAAATAAATGAAATACGTATTAGAAATATTTTTTTTTAATCCAGTCAAATAAGGCTTATCGGTATATAGGTACAGTATATATATATATAGTATATAGTATATATATAATGTATATATAATATATAGTATTAAAACCCGTACAATTTGAAATAAAACAATTTGAGACGATCCGTTTATTGTATTTTTTTTCCTCACGGCTGTGGATAATAATAATTGCAGTATTATGTATTATATATTATTATATTGGCTCAATATATTATTAGAAAATTATCCCCTCAAAAGAGTGAGATTCCGAGTACAATTTTTATTATCGTTATTAATATTCGCTTAAAAAAATATTATAAATAAACTTGTCGGAGGTAACTTAACGAAGGAAACATCTTAGCTATCACAGCACAGCACCTTATAGGCGTTTGGAGACCTGGACGGCCGCCGGATTGCAATTTGAATACTAGAATTACAAACAACACATCAGTATAAGTTAAATCATC
Organism: Acyrthosiphon pisum; assembly: GCF_005508785.2. Classification (NCBI taxonomy): domain Eukaryota; kingdom Metazoa; phylum Arthropoda; class Insecta; order Hemiptera; family Aphididae; genus Acyrthosiphon; species Acyrthosiphon pisum. Next base: position 156,433,630 of record NC_042494.1, read on the forward strand.
ATAATTATACAAAATTCGTTAACAAAAACAAATACAATTATTTATCGATACAAAACCATTAATAGACACCTTTCCATATAATAGTTATTTACAACTAATTTTTTTTTGATTTCGACATACATAGTCCAATAACATCACGTTATAGCATGATCGAAGAGAACAAAATATATTGAGAAAATTATCAATCATCATCCCTGTAGAGTTTAATTTGTCTTTTAAATTGAATGAATCATATAACATGTTATATAACAATTAAAAATTTTATATAATTTTTAATGACTTATGAGTCATTTTAATTTAAAAAAAACCAATATAAAAATGTAATTCTTAAAGTTTCCATAATTTATATTGGTGCATGGATAAGACTACGTACTTCATGTATGTTTAATTGTTAGCACTTAAATGATTATGCATGCGTGAGACGACATTTATAGTACTGTTGATGCCTGTATAATATAATTTAATTATATATTTAATTTGGAGTACTTTGAACACGATACGCGTTATCAATTATAAAATACAAGCAATTACGAGCGACAGAAAATTATACATTTTACACGCAATCACGACTTCGGGAATTCCACGTTCTGGTATTCGAAAAAATACGTATTTTCGATCCCATAAAGCGTTTCGGGACGGTTCTGAGGCCTTTCCCAATTTTTATTTTTGTTTATACTGTCGTGTAAAAACTAATGAAAATGTATTTTATCAATATATAATAATATTATACCTATACATTCCCGGTGATGCAAAAGTTTTAATTGGTTTCTAAAACAAAAGTTACAAAGTCGTCAGATATAACTTTTAGATATGGCTGGTACCGATACGGAAATTACACGATTGGCGTGTTTCACGATAGCAGTTCATATATAAATTATGAGTGTACAATAGAATATTGCAGTAATAAAATGTAGATTATTATAATATTGTATCAATAAGGGTGTCGGGGGGTGCGATAAAAAAAAAATTGCGAAATGGCTCCAAATAGTTAAACGGTAGGTTTCCCAGTAAATAATATTATATTATTATTATAAGTCACATATCGTGTTTTACGAACATTTTGAATTTTAAAATTCAGCGAGTTCACTATAAGTACAATACTCGATATAGGATTTTTATGAACGAGTGTGGATTAGCATTTACATTTTGGGTCTAGACAATTGGTGAAGATAGATAGATCCTAGCTTGGTTTTCAAACATTAGATCGAGATTGAGAGCGATCTATATAATATTACGAAATAATTTTTTTAAATCGATGAAAATATAATATACAGATTGATGCTATACAAGACTATATGAATCTAAAGTAACGATGCGATAAATTAGTGTGTGGATAAACTTTTTTAGTTTTTGTACGAAACTGGGGTATAACTTCGGAGTTATGGTCATAAGTTATAACAAACGAGATTGCGTCGAAAAAAAATGTTCGTGTAGAAAACGAAAGCACTGACTCTATACAATACAATGAACTTCATATTATAATAATGATTTATTAAGCTACGCCTATGTTAATATTAAATAATGTTTAATACAAATTTATTTGGAGGGCATACTAATCATTTAGTTTTATCGATTGGTTATTTTTATCGACATGGACATCCGTTCGAAATCTCACCATAATCTAAGACCACAAGATGACGAGTAATTGTCGACTATAAATATAGGTACGATATTTTGGATTTAAATTTACCGTTTGGAACCTACATATTAGTTATTTAAACATTAATAGACTCACGGAATTTGGTTTCTTTATGGGTTTGTGTAGGTTTAATATACGATGAAGATTTTCCAGGGCCGTTTTTCAATACACATTTATTTTATAATTTTTACTACGTGATATTCATGTTGTAAATCGTAACGCCAATAGGCAAAAGCTGTGTCGTTTAACGATAGAAAACAAATTTGTAGGCATTAGTTTTTATAAGACGTGCAATTAATGGATTATTGAATTAGAATATTAATGAAATAAGAAATTGGTTCAACGAAAATTCTTTAGGTTTATTATAATATGGTATATTTCTATAACTCGATATCGTAGGCAATCGTACCCGTTTTCCCTTAGTTTTATCTACTTTTTTTAAATATTTTACTGAGCGCGTATTATAATATAGGTATAACTATTTCTCAAGCGTGCTAATACCACACCTGCTAGTCAGACGTCAGTTTCGACACTGAACCTCTTGATGCTGTTGTTGTTGAGCCTGACCACGGTGGCGCAGCTGTTGAACTTTTTGGGTTGCTGCGGCGGCGGCAACGACAGTGGTGGTTCGTCCAGCTCCGCGTCCAGCAGACAATTGTCGGCCGACTCCAAATCCATCAGGTCCGACGTCGAGTCGCCGCCCGACGGATATTTCACCATGTGTTGACCTGCGGTGGGCGCGAAACGCAAACGTTATACACAAGAGGAAAAACATCAACGAAAAGAAATTGGCTCGAAAACATTACTGGTGCACATATTTTAACATTTGCATATAATATTTTAATAAATTATATAGAAGAGGGGTATTAGGAAGACTTTTTTTCTTCTTTTTTTTTTTTTTATTTTAATCGTCTCTGTCTTCGCAAAAGATTCGAAATTCAGACGAGAGTTGTGCGAAAGTTCTATGACTCCCCGCAACCCCTATATATATATATGCACTGCAGACTAGGGTGACCCGTTTCTGTCCAATTTCGAGAACAGTTCAACTATTATTTCGTTTCCGTTTCATGATGAGAAAAGTTTTTTTTTATATATATTTTCTATAGCAAACGATGTGGTCGCTCGGGCATCGAATAGCATGAAACATATATATATATAATAATATGTATACTCGTACAAAATCGTGTTCCTAAAATAATAATTAAAATTTTTAAAAGTTATAAGTCATAACATAGTAATGAAAGCTGGTACGATAAATTCGTATTTGTTGATTTTCAATTCGGACGGAAGAAAATTAAATTTTTTTCCCATGGTCTTATATCTAGAATAACCCAAGGGTTTATTACTCAGGTCACCCTACTCTGGACTTAATAATACACTTAAAGACCTAATAATTACTATATTAAAATAACGATTTTATATTCAAATTGACATGTATTTTAGATCAAAATGAGACGACTTAAAATATAAGTGTTACCCCCCTAAAAAAACAAAAAATCACTATGATAAAAAAATAATTGATTTTTATTGCAAAAACGTTGTGTTACAATCATTATAATGGTACTTCAAAAAGTCCCATGTACCCGAGTATTTATATATGTATAAAATAAAAACAAATAAAAAATAACAAAAAACAATAATTTCTCGAGAAAATGTGTATAGTATATGGGTACACGGTAAGTTAAACGGTCTTCTATAACAATAACAACATCAACAATAATAATAATAATAATAATAAAAATAATGATGGTAGGTAATAAATAATAAGCATATAGTGTGTGAATGTAATACATATTTTATAATATTTGTATTGTATACAAACCAGTAGTCTTCAACCTTTTTTGACTCGCGACTGATTTTGGCGATAATAATTTGTTTTTCGACCAATGTTCTAAAGTACGATATTATACTGTTATATTACTAGTTATTAGTATTTATAGGGTGATTCTCCAACCACGATTACTCCCTTATTTTCTATTTCATTTTAACAATAAATGTACCCATCTCTGCTGAATTAGTTCAAGTTTTTTTTTATATACTCGTATATTCCTAAACGATTAATTTATTTTCATTGAACCATATGTTACTGTTAAAAAATAAATAAATATATATTGGTTTTCAAGTTTCAAATGTATACAACCAGGGCCACCAAATACCTACGGCCCGTCGGCCCCAAGCAAAAGCATCCATGTGCCTACAATAATTAGAAGTAGCCACTTTGGATCTCACTAGAAATAATAATAATTAAAAATGTGTATCATTCCTATTAATAAGAACAGTTTTTTTATCGTGAAATTATCGTTACTTACTTTTTTCTGTTTTTCGGTATATATAAATACCGGTGATTATAATCACCAAGCTGATAACTCACGTATTTCATTTTATTTACAAAATAACGTTATAGTACGTCCTTAGCAGTAAAAAGGGTTGAATGGTATAAAAATCTAAATATTCGAAAATATGGTCCTCAAGTAAACTTACAAAATATTCCAAAAATAATAATTTGAATAAATTAAAGGGGAAAATGGGGACTGAGCGTGTATATAAAATGTACCGTTACTATATATTTTACTATAATGTCAATACGTTTAACTAGGACTATATTATTATATCGATTGGAATACACTCGAATAAATAAAAATTGCATTTTGCATATGAAGTCAAACCCTACACTATTCATGTCCAGGTATTTTTAGGTTTTGTTTTATTATTAAGTAAGTATTCGTTTTGTCAGCTGCGCAACTTAACATCATAATACCCATGTATTATTATTACAATCTTTGCATTTTTTAATTAGTTTTAATCCAATCGCGGCCAACTGGTTGAAGACCATCACTGTACGTCCGTACTACTATTCAACACACGGACCGTATAAAATAATATTGTTTATATATATATATATATATATATAGAAGCAGTGGGTATAGGTAATTAATATTACGTGTGCGTATAATATTTAAATCGTACGCGAACGTCGAGCGCGCCGTGACTCGGGCGGAAGTGACGGCGCGTCGATTGACAGCTCTCGTCTCGGATACCCACCTAAAGTACCGGGAAGATAAGGACAGCTGGTGACGTGGTTGAAGTTCTGCGATTGCATGTCTTCTTGGTCAGTCTCTCTGTGATAGAAATAGTTGAAGTTGGACACGATGACGGGCACGGGCAGTGCGATTGTGAGCACGCCGGCAATCGCGCACAGCGAACCGACAATTTTCCCCCACACGCCCACTGGTCTGAAACACATTCGAATATGTCACATGTCGACGTGTTCCGGCGAGCGTAAAACAATATATTATAATCATATTATAATGTATGGTAATATAATGGCTAGCGGGGGATTGCGTGGCGGTGGTATTTTTTTTTTCGGTTGTTTTTTGTATGATACATTTTATCGTTTCTATTAACGGTAATATGATAATATGTATATACCTATATAAGAAAAAATAACAAACGGAAAAACGAACGAAAACGTACAAAACGCAGGTGTAAAACACTAAAACAAATTTCCAAAACATCTAAATCGTTATATTATATTATAAATTATATTATAATATAATATTATATACCTACGTATTAACATGCTTTTTACGAAACACACGCATAATTTAAAATATTATATAATATAATATTGTGTAATGTTTGTGTCTGTATAATTTACTGAACGGCACACGTATACGCATAAACACGTGAATGCGGGGTGGTTATTTGACCGGTGGCCACGCTTGGATGAGCGAATTGAAATGGCAAGAGGTACCTATCCAATCTGCCACTATAAATGTTCGTCATTTCTAAAAAAAAAAACTGTTTATTCAATGTCCGATATTAATACATCGAAATAATAAATTACAAATCAATAAAATGCCCGGAAAAGTATAGGTACAGCTGCTTTTGGTTGTGAAATTAAAACAACAGGTTGTTATTAAAGATATTTTTTGAAAATACGCAACGGTTAAAAGTAGTAAAACTTTAGATTTTTTTATGTAATAATACACGCAAACCGATTAAAGAAAACAGGTAAATTTTAAATTTCTAGTTTGGCGGGTGATAGATATAATATTATAACGTTGTAATAATTAACAATATCCGTTTCGATGTCCCACCAACTTCTGCATCACCCGATAAACTGGAATATGATATAATATATAAATACTATTTATAATCAATGATATAATATAATATGCATATGCGTATAGGCACCGATCTAGAAAATGCACTGTTTTTGATTGGAATTCACGATCATATTATTTTTGCACTCATATAAAGCTTGTACAGTAAGTTATATTTGTATGGACAGCAAACGAAAATGGAAAACCAAAACAACAAACGGTCATCACAATGTTGCACACGCACAGTCGGAATCATTATTTATTTTTCAAACATGATATTGTTATACTGGGTGATTTTATGATCGCAGAACACTCCAGGACGTTCCTTGAACAGGTACAACCCTCTATACTGGGTTAGGTTCAAGCACGTTATTGGTTGTTAATGGTTGGAGCCAAAATGTTTGCAGAGATTTTTAATTTATCTTGTCAATATAAAAACAACCAAATACAATTTTTTAAATGTAAATTTTTTTTTAAATATTTAATACTTAAATTCATATTTATAACTCATTTTGGCGTTTTAATTTTACTTGTGTCAAATAAGGTGTTTTGCAATAAATAGATGCAATGCACACCCGCTTCTCAAAACTACCGCACAATGACGCGCCTGGTAAGATTGGGTTTTTGAGGAATATTGAGTGATCTGCGATGATAATATTATAATCGACCTGTATTAAAATATAAATGAAAGCACGTCATGGAAATAATATGTGCCGTATATAAATTCACAACTTGTGAAGCGTTCGCACAATCGATTTGAGAAAGCCAAAAACATAAACGGGTGTTCGAGCTCTGGAAAATGTGGGTAAGTATCATTCCGTGTCCAAGGATTTGTCACGATAACAAAGACGGATTTTCAAAAAAAAAAAAACACACACACGCACACACCACTAGAATAGAATCCCTATCGTGATAGTTAGAAAACGATTTCAAAAACAAAATCGTCTTATCAATCACACGGTTCATATATCTATATATATATATATAAATATATAATATATACGAGATTCTTATAGTATAGATATAATGCAACACGATGATCGTATAATTTACACTTATCTTTATACTATTATATAGGTATAGTTGATATATTATTAATTATATAATAATAACGTTTATAAAAACATGCAACAACGCTAAACATAATATTAACGATTACACTACGGTACCTATACGTCAACAATACGAAGTTCAAAAGTAAAAAAATGCATGCACAAACGACTACGAGAAAATGATACTGTTAGGACTAATTAACAGACTAATTATTGTTAGTTGGTAAGTGTAATATATTATGTGGGTAATGAGTTATGTCTAAACTGAAATATGCAACTACAACTCTGCACTTCGTGCTGCTGCAACTATGTTATGTATAACTTCGTATATGTAGTTATAAAATATTGACTTACGGTCATGTTATGATTATTATATATATATAGTTTTGTCAAGGCTATATGTGTATATGGTAACTATATGTGTTAGTAAACTGCTGCTGTTACATATAATCTATAAGTCCGCCTATAACAGGAGGTACCTCTAATCGACGGAAAAAAAAATAATAAAACGTAATATCGTATAAAAATTATAAATTATAGTAAAATTATCTGTTTCTCTAAACGTCTTATTGTATTTTAATAGAATAAATATTCGTTTTTTTTTAAAAAAAAAAACGAGAAACAACGGTAATAAAACAAAACAAAAAAATAAAAATGATATAAAATATATAAAAAAAACAGACATAATATTATTTTGAATAATTAAGTAGGTGTTAATAATATTATTATCTAAATAATAATACGTTCTCTGATCGAGCTAAACTGAGACACTCTATCGATATTATATGGTTCATCTAAGACGTTCTAATCACGATCAGAGAACTGCAATCGAAACTATATTGTGGCATAATATTATAAAATGTATTTCTTTTATTTCACTAAATATGACGTGCACTCGGATTATGATGATAATATTATTGTTATACAGATTTGGGAATCTTGGCAAACCCTAATAGAGCGTACAGTGACAAGACGACTTTAATTTGTAATAAAAATATTGTTTAAGACGAATATAGAATTTTATTGTTCTAAAATATTCTGTATTTAATGCAATCGTCAAACAAAACAAATAATAATAATAATAACTATTTCGAGGAAACTAAATTTTGTTAAGTTTTTCTAATAAACTATATAATATGATACATCAAACAACATATAGTATAATAATACATATTATTATGGTTCCGTGTGCTGTATACACAGGGTGCTTGGAAAGTTTTCAAAAAAATGTTTTGTATGTGTATGGACAACTGCAGATAGTGTAAAACGTTCGCGAATATATTAGACGCCCTGTATATTACCGTACATACGTGATTGTAATAATTATTAAAAAAAATATGTTGTAAAATATGATAAATAAACGCAAAAATGTGATGAATTTAAGTCTAAAGTATGACGTGTGTTTGCTGGTTATAAGAACATTATGTATAATATTATTATAGTCGTAACTAATGATCTACGGCAGTTCGAAATTAGTGACAGCTTACACGATAGTAATAATAATAACAATATGTTAATGACAAGCTAACGATGTTAAAAAAAAAATAAATAATAATAATAATAAGTAAAAGATGAACGAACGAATAAAAATACGTTTACGAAAAACACAATGTAATAAAAATATGTCTAATGCGATTTTTGTTGCTGTGTTATTATTGTTATTATTATTTTTTTCTCTGGTAATAAATAAATCGCACTAAAATGTTAAAGAAAAAATAAAATGCAAATAACTATTAGTGAATAAAATTAAAAATATGGAAAAAAATAAATTTCAATAACTGTCTAATTTTGTCTTAATGAAATTGAGTACATCATACGTCATGTCACCATAGCCCACAGTCGTCATGGTAACAACAGCCCACCAGAATGCGTCCGGGATGGACTTGAAGAAGGAATTCTCTGAGCCGGCTTCGGCGAAGTACACCGCGCTCGAGAATAGCACCACACCTGAAATTCATTAGGACTGTGACTTATAAAAAAAAATAATAATAATAATAATAAATAAATAATAATAATAGTAATAATGACGACGATGAAAACGATAAAATAATAATAATAACCGTGTATATAAAAAAAATATATATATAAACAATAAATGAATAACTCGCGATCCCGATCGGTGGCGTGGACGACGACGATGCTATTATATTATGGACGTCCCCCGTCGCAATAACGAAACATTTTTCGCACACAAAATTTATAAAACATTGTACATAGGACATGACATATTATCATATAATATTATATATAAGACCCCGTGATCACGATGATATATTATATATACTCGTGAGTATTGTATATAAAGTTAACTCTATATTCGAGAGATATAGTGTTTTGAAACTTTTACTCGATCTTATTACTTATATTTTTCTCATCGCCCTTCCATTCGTCCAAACAACTCATCTTTTTCTCATCTCCTAGTCTATTTTTATCTCTCCCTACCTCTTTCTATTTCTCTCTCCGTTAGCCTGTTTCGTAAAGAATAGTATAGTTCACAATTATAGTTTTCTCTGAGTGTTCTCGAGACATGTACACGTATGTGTGTTTCTGATAAGTCATGCGTCGATGTTTATACTTAGGTCCATGGAGGTAAGTCGTAAAATCGTAAATGTCTGTCATGGAGGTCGTGGTAGTGGTATATACATATTATTGGTATGTGTATATATCGGTTGTAATGGTATATGGTCGGCGGGTGTCGTATTCCTGGCTGCTCGCAATTATAAGTTACCTCATGTCACCGTATCCGACTGTCGTCATGGTGACCACGGCCCACCAGAACGCGTCCGGGATGGACTTGAAAAACGACTGATCGGAACCTGCCTCGGCGAAGTACACGGTGCTCGAGAACAGCACCACTCCTGGAAAACAACACGCTCAGAGACAAATGGTCGGCGGTCCCCCCATTTTTTTCAACACCACAATAGTAAAATAATAATAATAATAATAATAATAATAATAATAATAATAATAACAATAAAAAAACAAAAGTTAAGAAAAACCCCGAAACTATGTAAATAGTACATTATATATACGGATGATTGCGCCACGAGAGTCCGGCGACTTTAACCGCACCGCGACGCGACATCGACGACTTACCCTGCACCGCAGCAGTGTTCGCCGCGTGTTTTATCCTCAGTTGGGTATTTTTTTTCGTCCGAAATTGTTAATTTCCGCACCGAACCGACTCGAGTGGTGCACTGAAGTTAGCGGGTGTACGGCCGGATCTCCTGAGACCAAATAATACTTAACGACACAGCGCGACTTTCTCTCTCTCTCTCTCTCTCTCTCTCTGAAAACCCGACTGTTTCGAATCCAGGAAATTCCCCTCCCCCACCCTATTTCAGTGTAATTAGTTTTATGAATAGGTAAATTGTTTTATATGAACTTGGCTTCTAAATGTTTGAATGTTGGTGAATTATATTGCGTTTCAATTGTTAAATATTCAATTGCAGGTGTGGTTGATTCCATGTAAGGAATAATAAATATAAATTTAAACTACTACATATTTTTAAATGAAAAAATATTTAAAAATATATAAACGCAATTTACAGATAAAAAAATAGTCAGAAATCAAGAAAATCTGTGCACGATTTAAATTTGTTTTTTCAGTATATAATATCATGCTATTTTTTTTTGAAATTTTATAATTCAAACCATTTATTTATCAAAAATTATACTTGAAACTTCATACTTTTTTTAAAATTTAAAATTATTTAATTGCAGAGTGCAATACAACTTTAAAATTTCACCGTGGTTAATTTTAAGTATGTTGTACCAATGTGTCTGTATGGGAAAATTTGTAAATTTATTTCCTAGCTTTTTCTTCAATGAACTTCACTCGATATTTACCTTATTCATAATATTATTATAAAGCATTTATATCTCTACACGTAACAATAATTGTTGTTCTCATATCTTCACGTATATTAAAAAAAAATGTCACGTGGAGGAAAAAATGTTTTCGTTTACCAACCGTTTCGTCTCCGACCGTCGCACATAAACCTATATGGCTATATTATATAATATATATATTAATAGCACCTATATCACACAGTGGGTGTACATTTTCAGTCAAATTCTACTTTCAGTGATATAGATAACGAAAGCGCGTAAGTATAATCATTATCACCGTGTACTCGAAATCATATGGTGCCCAGTCTAGGGGGTTGTATAGCCACCACACGGACGAATGTTGAATGTCGAGTATAATAATAGGTACGAAGACGTCATTAAATATTATGATAAAATATTGTAATATAATAACAACTTCGTGAATCGGTTTCAAAAATCACCACGGCGGGTGCGGCGTTAGGGTGACGGTGAGGGCGTTTGTTTAGGTATACATTTGTAATTTTTTTTCCACCCTCTCTCAGCAGACATAAATTTATTACGTGTACTTATATATGTGATACACGGTTCCGGCTGTTGACGAAAAACCTGTGTGCGCAGAGAAAAGTGGGCCGTTTTTCTTCAATGAGGTTATTCACAAAAACCCCGGATGGATGACGTCATTCGATCGCTATAGTCGGAGGCGGCGCGCGCGGTATCCATGACGACGGGGCCGGTCCGGGCGCGCGCGGCACCGACCCACCATAAACATATAATATATTTTATAATATTATATACACGGGCGAGCCCCGTCCACCTGGTTGGAAACTGTTATGATAATATAGTTTGAATGAAAATGTTTTAATGTTTTGGCAAAAATGTATAAAAGAAAAAAACGACACACGGACTGCCGCGGTAGGCGTACAAAATATGTACGTGCACCATGAGAATCGCAGACAGGCGAAATCAGCGCAGGCATTGGTCAAATTTTTGTGAACGCTGCAAAGGTATTATACGTCAATTGAAATGCACTTCAGGGTATTCGGTGTCTAACCCGAACGACCTGTATCCAAAAATGTTAGGTTCTCGTGAAAACCCGAAAGACTAGAAATTCAAAAATGGGATCGCTATGCGTGTTTTAAGAAACGATAATGGTTTCAATATTTCGGGTAAAACGGGTAGAATTTTATGTAAGTCTGAAAAACATGTAGAAATCATTTCATACGTTATAAAAACGTATGCTATTGTGCGATTGAAATGAAAAAACACGCACGAGAAACGATTGTATAGGTAGCGCCGACCGAAGTCTTAGTGCATGAAAACGCTGAGAATATTTCGTGAATCGATTTAAATATTTGCAATGGCTATTGACAACGGGGATATAACGATAAAGATAATAGGCATGTTGGATTTAAGAATTCGATTAAAAACATTATTTAAAAAAATTCTATAAAACAAATTGATTTTAAAATGTATACTAGTAAGATATATTATAATATGTTTGTAATTTGTATGATGTATGTAATCTATTATGTTTATACTAAGAATTCACAAAACAATAGAATACCAAATAAAATATACATTATTCCAAACATAATATTTTTTTATGCAATTACAGTAACAAGAAATACAAATTATGATTAATATTATTCTGTTTGTTAAAATTATTAGGTATATCTATTTCGAGAATAGTTAGGGTCATAACTAGGTTTAACAAAAGCACGCCAAGATTTAAAGAAGTATCATGGGCATAAAATGCCGTTCATAGGCATAAAATAAGTTAAAACTATATCACAAGTAAAACTTTGTCAAAAACAATAAAAATGAGCCGGAATACCATTTCATATTATATAAACACACCAAAATATAATTAATGTAATCCCCGTGATAATGATACGGATATGAATTTTTTAAAAATCTGTTCGCTTAAACAAAAATTACAACGTCTGGACATCAACAATTATATTGTAGGTACTTCCAGTTCACAATAATCTAGGGTACATCGCAGAGACGTTCAAAAAGAAAAATCACAATTCTCGGGTCTTCGACAACGGTCGTTTTTGCGAGCACCTCCCTCCCATCAAAATCGAGACTAAGGACAAATGGGCACGTCACTGATTACGCACCGCGACCAAATATGATATATATATATTATAGTAGATATAATAATCGCACACGCGTTATCGCCACAAGTGCAACATAGAATACCGGACGTTGCGATAATAATAAACGGCTGCTGGTTCCGCTCCACCGACCGGAATCGGTGGAAATGACCGGCCGTCCGTGTGGCGTACAAAGTTTTGTCTCTGGTCGATCCGACCGAAAACGTTAGCGTGAGGGCCTGTCGAAACGGTTTTCCGTCGATTTGTCATGATACATCCCGCCACAATCACATAAACAACAATCGTCGCATATAATTATACATTTATCGTACATAAATCATACTAAATACAATATACATACCTATAATGTTATATCTAATATATAAAACAAGGAATTTGTCCGTCTCACAAAAACTTTTTGACGGCAAGTCCAAACAGCTTGATCGAAATTTACACCGTATATACAGAGTGATTCACCAAGCATGATCACCCGCATTTTTTCCTTTAACAATGAATTTAAGTATTCAAAATTCTGATTTTTGAAATTTTTAAATACACTCAAATGCCATATATTGAAATTCTTAAAAATTTTTTGTATTACTTAAGGAATGTCCTGTGGCGATACAAACTTCTGTTTCTCAAATGAGAACCCTTAGTTTTTACTAACATTTTTTTGAAAGTAGTTTCTTTGTTAATAAAATGTTTGTTTTAAGGATTATAATAATAGTCCTTAAAAATGGTTTTACATAAATATAAAATAGACGTAAAATTGGATTTAGTATTTATTATACTTGGGTAATATTGACAAAATATTAATATTGATAGATTAATATTAATGACTACAATTTTCAAATCACTATAGCCCCAATATCTTACAAACTCATTACCATGGACCTAAATATCCTTAGAACATTAAGTTATTTAAATCAAAACTACTCGTATGAATTTTGATTTTAATTGGCATGTCAAAAATTTCTGATAAATTATCTACTGTATAATTTATAGTTGAATAGGGGTGTTCTCATTTGAAAAATAAAAGTTTGAATCACCACAGGACACTCTTAAAGTAAAACAAAAATCTCAAGAGTTTGAAAATATGGTCTTAATAAGTATCTATATTTAAAAATTCAAAAAATCAGATTTTGAATAACTACATTATTGAAGGAAAAAGGGGGTGAGCTTGCTTGGTGAATCACCCTATACAATATTTTTAATAAATCTAGATAATACTATGTCTTATTAAAATAAAACAATTTTAAAAACATAAAAAAAGTTTAAGTTTAAATCAAATTATGTAAAAAAATATTTAAACTCATCTAGAAATTACTATTGTCATAAAAAAATCACCTTGTATTAGCATGTATATTGTACTTTATTTTCGGGAACCTAACGCAGCAGCATGAACATCGTTGCGCGATGACGACGACGAAAAACTAGTGTGCGTTTGAGCGTAAGTGTATCTGATTATCTATGTGTATTTGCGTGAATTTATTTTCATCGTTGCACGCCGAAAAAGTTAAAATCAATAGCGGCGAACTACCATCGAGACGCAGCGGGCGTGGTGAACTACCACGACCGCGGTATATGGTCGTGTGCGATTTGTCGGAAGCTTGTGTGCGACGATCTGATTGAGTTGAAACAAACGCTGGGTATCGAGTGAATTATAATCTTGCTTTTGTGTATTGGAGGCCTTTTTTTGCTTGAAATTTGACAACAGCTCTCTGCGCGCCCTGTTCAAAAACGACATGACTGACTAGCATCATTGCTAGATATTATTGTAACAAAGACGCGCCGTGACATGAGCATTTTGTACGCATAAAAACCATTTTCTGGCGTGTCCATACGTCATATGTCTGTCCCCAAGACCAGCGGACAAGGGTCTAAGAGGTTTTCACGCGACGACGTGTCTGGACCACAAAAATTAACTCGGGTGGATGAACCTTATATGTTTTCTCTCAAACGATCGATTTTCAAATGAATCATACGACCGTCCGTTCGTGTGAAAACACCGGAGCACTCCTGATGAGTACGGAAGTCGATAATAAAGTGTGGTTGTCGATCAAACGACCTTAATTTATACCGATTTTGAGTATAATCAACCGCTTATAAAACGGGTTTACCGCGGTTGGAATACAAAAAAATCTACGGTGAACTACAGAAATATGAAGTCTACAGAAATATCTACATAGAAATTTGATCTACGTTAGTACGTCAAAAGTTTTATGTGTCTAGGTCTATATATTATTGTAATACAATGAAAAACACTAGTTGTTTAATAAATATATAATAATATAAAAATCTAATTCGGTTATTTCATCCACTTATATAGAGGCATGTAATTTTAGTCGACAACTGATTCGCCGCAAATCCATACCACCGTTAACCAGGTAGGTGTGGTGGAGATGAAGTTGTGCTATCTTACATACCTAGTAGATCTGTACTGCGTAGAACTAACATTTAATCAATTTACTATCCTAAGACCTCTAAATGACATTCTATAATAATTAATTATTGAGATTTCGTTTCAGTTTCCGGCCGATACGCTTATTGATACGGTTCGAAACAATTTGAATACCTATTCAACGCGAATGTACGTGGTCGGAAATATAGGGACCATGATGTGGTTGGTTAAAACAAATGTTCACAACATTTTTGACTGTAGTTTGACGTCAATTCGTCCAATATTTCTATAGAAACATTCTGGTATTTATTAAAGCAAAATATTTTAATACCGAGGGAAAGTAATAATTTAATATTTTAAAGAGGTCAATCACCACGGTGATGAAGTTATGGTTGTTCGTGGTAATTATTGAACCAGTATACGCAGCCGAAATTTAGAAATTACTAATCTGCTCGGTCAGGGTTGGCGTGAGGGCTAATCCTGTAGGCGAATATATTCGTTCGGAGTATATACCTATATATCTGAAGGTGTATAATATATATACATTATGTACTGTACAATATTATCTAATAACCGTGGAGCGAAAAAAATGGAGGGGGGCTAAAGTCCGGTCAGCCTTCTTCCTCTATGTCTGGATCTGAGTCTGCTAAATGGACGAAGATATTATTACATTATATAATAATATACAAAATATAAACTTTAAGTGTTGTGATGGTATTATGTAGGTACCTATTATATGATATAATATATTATTATGCCTCATACTTACACCTGCTTAAAGAACTGCGTGCGTATATTATGCTGTACGTGGGACTGTACTGAGAAAAATGACGAAAAAGAATAGACACATCAGCAAAACATCTTTCGTACATATTATTCCTAGAGAATCTGGGACATCGTACAAAATATAATATAATAAAATCACGACGAGGTGAGCCGTGTAGTTCTCGTGCGTGGGTCATCCTGAAAAACATCACGGATCACCCTACGCATATATATTATTATATTATAATATTACACTATACAAATAGCTACGTATATTACGCATACATAATATAGACATGTACAACAGGGCGAATATTTTATTGTGGACCAGATGATATTGTGGAATTACTTAGATTTTTTTTTACAAACGTTTAAGATCGTAATATTTTTAATTGTTTTCTCTGATATCGTTTATATGTTACTATGGTATTTTTTCTTGAAATCAGCATTTAAAAAATTGTCTAAGATATTGTCTGGTTCACGATGAAATAATCATTTACCTACCTCCTGCATAGTATTTGTCGTAAATTACAGCGCGACGCGCGCTCTACGTACCTACTTATTATATACCTAATATGATACATACAGTGTTGGGTAAGTACTGAGTATAACATAACATAAGTTACTCGCTTATAGCCACCTTATATCGTGCAATTGTGATTTGATTTGACTTTTTATAATATACGCAATAACTCATTACAAACTAAGATACACACATAGGCATATTATAATAATATATGATACAATAACATCATTACACCAATTCAAGCGGTGATAACTAGAAACTTACGTATATTTATTGATTTTAAGCTTTAAATTCATATTATTTTTTATAATATACGGCTGACATTCCAAATAAAATATAATATCTTCAAGGTTATGAATATTATTATCGAATTATAGAGTGTAAGAAATTTAAAATATTATTGTACATATAAATTTAGTAATGTAGAATGCCAACCGCCTCGACTATAGTCGCTTTTCGGCATTTTGAAGATCCTAATAATATTATAATTCTGAGTTCCGACTCACAATTACACAGATTCAGAAAAAAACAAAAAATCACTAAGATCACCTAAGGAAAAAAAATCACTTTATAAACAAATTAACATATTATTATTATAGTTATATATGCGTATGCAATTTCTTGTGAACGAGTAACATATTGTATTATAATATTGGTTTGATTATTTTTAAATTTGTACCGAGTAACTACTGGTTAAACCCAACACTGTATGTATGTAATAATATCAATAAATCAAACTAAAAACAAAATCATTATAGTTACGAATCTATGTGCCATTTTTTTGACTATTGTTCATTTAGCAGAGAAGTATAATATTATGTAGCACGCTGCATGTACCTACTAGATTCAGACTGATCGTTTCAGTAGACTAGCAATCAAAAAATCTAAGAGACGTTTAGTGACTTTTTCGTGTACAATATAATTGATCAAAGAACGTATTCGCCCTTTCGCCGTCACGCAGAGCACCGGGAAACGGATGCTAAATCGATCGCTCTCTGGTCACGTTTTATTTTCGCAGTGTACATATTTTTTTCTATCGCGTTACGATCGTATTGAAAAACGTCGACTACAAGTTTTTTTTTTAACGCATACGCCCCAACAATTCAGTGGCGCCTAATCCACGAGACGATTTGGTGGTCGGTCGACTGGAAATCGGAGAGACGCAATAAATCGAATATCGTGGGTTCGAACAGTATGCGGTTCGAAGTACAGCATCAGAACTATTCAGAACACAATAAAATATAACGAGCTGCGCTGCCGAATAGTGTAGTGGGGGATAATAATTTCGAACAGCCACTGCGTTGGAATAAATAATAACTGGTAATGATCTAACGGGAATTCCGGTGAAACTCTTTCAGTATAGGTACTATTGTAGCTCTTGCTCCTACCACGGTGATTGGGGAAGAAAGGAGTGAGGGGAATATCGCAAAACCTATACTGGCAGAGATAATGTGCATACAAATTAAAGAGGTGGATTTTTGTTTAATTTTTTCAAACGACGCCATATCGACGAGCTGCATGGATGAAATTGACAGTGACAGGTGCCTAGTTAGCTGCAGCTAATAAATAATATATCCACGTCAAGTGAATAGTATAATAATACTAGGCGTAATCAAATACAGAGACAGCACGATCAATGTCACGATAAATTAAGTCCCCAAAGTGACGAAAACCGGACAACACTGTCTGAAAGACTTCTAAGTCACATGCACGGTATAGTCGATCGTTAAGATATTTTATACAGTGCCGATAAAAGGAGGAAAATGGAAAATTTCGATCTTACAATTATATGACAATCGTGGGTCCTGTCAAATAAAATAATACATTTTATTATTTGGAGATTGGAGAGTGGTATAGAGTTAGAGTGATTAGTGGTGAGCATAATATAATATATTATAATATATCCAGAAGTCAAAATGTAAACCACAGTGAACACTTTGTGAAAACAAGTATAATTCTGGTATCCACACGGATATATTATACACGGTAATCACAGTGACCATCAGTAAAAATAGCCATAAAATATCGTCAAAATTAACGGGACTCCTCCACTCCGAGAAAAATATAGGCACTTTTTAAGATTTGTGGCAACCGTTCAGTAACATAATGTAATTTCTCAAAAACAGAAATATTCATGATACGACAAGCAAAGTTAACGGTAGATCCGAACACACCGTTCAACCGATAAACATAATAATATAATACGTTAAATATTTAAGCAAATCATTGAAACGGGCCGTGTTCCAAATACATAACAGTATAATAATATGTAACATCATAAAAAGCTCGTATTTCGGATTAATACTGCAAATCATTATATTGTACAGGGCGGTGGTGTCATCGTGCATTAACGAAAACCACCGGGTACGAGAGGGAGAAAGAAAATAACGTCACGCGAACAATTCACTGCTCTCGTCGGGCCACTGGTGAGGCACGAGGTGAGTGTGGGCGAGGGAGTTGCCCGGGGTCGGGAAATCTAATCGAAACCGGACTCGGGAACGGACGGTGAGCTCGGCGGTGGTTGCGATACAGTGTATGTATAGGTGGGTACGAAAGAACGGAGGAGAGACGCACACACACACAGGTCGAGTGAGTGAGAGAGAACAAAAAAAGGTTTAGCCGGGAGGGCTGGGTGTGTGCGGCCCGGCGAGAGGCGGTCTCTCTCTCTCTCTCTCTCTCTCTCTCTATATATATATATATATACAGTATACACACACAGTCTCTCCACATCCGCAGACGGGGCTCGGGTCGGCGTCAATCGATAAAATGACACGTCGGAATGTTGCGATTATTTTCGTTTTGCCCCGTCATCGATGTTATATACACACACACACACAATATATATATATATCCAAACACTCTAACCGACGCCGCCGACAACAGAATTCATTCAAAAGCGACCACTAAAATTTTTTGTATCATAAAAGACGCTTTCCGATCACAGATTTTTGTCTGCACCTATACAGCGGCAAGACGTTATCGGGGACTTATCGACAAGTAAATCAAATTTTACTCTGCGGTGGAACTACGCGCATCTCTCTACCACGATATACGCTACGAATGACCCTCATATAACGTATAAGACTTGCCACAACTGTTGGACGAGGCGCGAGGATAGGGAAAGCTCCGATCCGTCACCGCGAAGGGCCGCGATGACTTCCGTTCGTCATATTATTATATCTATGTAATCGTCGTTTTCTTCGGGATCACGAACAATTTCGGCACATACCCAATACTTGAAGACGTTTTCTTTTCGCTTTCGTCGCTTTTTCGGCGCGTGCGTGGTACACCGGCCGAGTCCGTTTCCGCCTGGACCAGATTATATGTTATACGAACGCGGTTTTATATGCGACACAGTACGACGGAACTGAACGAAAAGATTCTCGAAGCCATCCACGCGGGGTATTAGTACGCGGTAATAAAAGTAATAATAATATACATGGTTCAGACGGAAACGGAAACGCAGACGCGGTTCGTCGTCGAAAAATCTTACCGATAAACAAGAAAAATATGAGCAATCCCAGTTCTCGCATTGAGGCTTTCAGGGTGCGCCCGAGAATTTGCAATCCCTTGGAATGTCGGGACAGTTTGAATATCCTGAAAACCCTCACGAGCCGGATGACCCTGAGTATGGCCAGTGACATGGCCTGGTTGGTGCTCTTGTCCTGCGGGTTCTGCGGCGCCTTGGGCAGGTTCATCGTGGGATCCTCCTCCTCGGCAATTACCGTGGCCAACGTGATGAAGTACGGTATTATAGCGATTATGTCGATCGTGTTCATCACGTCCTTGAAGAAGTGCAACTTGTTGGGGCAGGCGAGAAAGCGGACGGACAGCTCGAACGTGAACCACACGATGCAAATGGTCTCGATCAAGAAGAACGGGTCGGTGATGTCAGGCACCTCGTCCTCCTCGATTTTCGTACCGTTGGTCGTCGTGTTGAACACCTTGTAGTGTTTGAACTCTGGCAACGTTTCCAGGCAGAATATAACGATGGACAGTAGTATGACGAACACGGATATGATGGCCACCACCCGGGCGGCTTGAGAGCTCTCCGGGTACTCGAACAGCAGCCACACCTTCCGCTGGAACTCGGGCTTTGGCAGTGGTTTCTCTTCTTCTTTTATAAAACCCTCTTCTTCCCTGAAAACAAAAATAGGTAAAGCAAAAACCGGTAGTATAGATCACATAGTATTAAATACAAATATATAATATTATGATAAAAATAACTAGCTATTACTAACCTAACCTAACCATACACTTCGTGACGTATTATTATTTTATCGTCGATAAACAAAACAAACAAGATATCGTTAAATATTAGAAGGCCATAAACCCCTTGGGTACGCGTTAACTTCCTGCAAGTTGTAATTAGACGCATTTCAAAATTTAGTTTTTAAAGTGTCGAATAAAAACTAAATGAATGTGTTTAATTGAAATGCATGGAAAGCAAACTATTGTGATATCTTGTAAAAAATGATTAATCTCATTAAAAGGAATTAAAGTACTTAGGTGGGCTAACTTCACAAACGTGTTAAAAAGTGAAGAACGTATAAAATGTTCGATCTGCATGGTGTAAACTGTAAACATAATTATTTGTTGTAGGGGAAATTTTTCTTTTTTCGTAAAAATATATAAATTAGATATATTATAGAAATAATAAATATATACTATAATAATTTTAAAATCAATGCATTGTTATACCGTCCATAAATTAAATTAAAAAAAAGGTCCCGTTATATTATATAATTACCGTTATTATTGATTTATGGCTAAAAGGAAGTAAAAAATATTTTAGATCCGTATTCGAATGAAAAAAAATGAACATATCAACGCGCATATAACTTAGAAGTCATTTGGTAACTATTTCAATTCCATTTCGAATAAGATTTTCCATTGGCGAGCAGATGAATTATACTTATAATACATACGTATATTTGATATTACATGTGGTGCTTTGCTTAAAGTGCTTTATTATATTATAGCTTCAAAAAAAGGTCATTGCGTTGAATAGTATTGGCTTAATGCATGTTTCATGAGTTAACTAAAGTAATATATTATAGCTATTTATATTCGAGAATATAACAACACACCATACAATATTATATTATACCAGTATTATATTTATGACCTCTAATTATATGCAGTAGGTCAAAATATTCATTGCGCCAATAATTCAAAATACACCATGTATTATTTTAAAAAATATTGAAGTAAAAAATTATCAAATAATATAGCAAGTATTTTTTTTGTATTTATTATTATTTCAGTAAAAAAAAAATTAACTTGAGTTCAATTTTTTTTTTTTAAAACTACAAAATCTGTGTGAAATGTGGACCGTTCCGAAACACCCTCCAAATCGGTAAAATTTCTAAACACTATACATTATAATATAATAAAAGAAACTTGTTCTTTATAAGAAACGATCGAGGTGTCGAATGACATTATTTTTCTTTCATTTAAAATGTATTTTTTCGTGTCAGTATGAATTGTGACGTAGTGAGTGTAAGTGTATAAAAAATACTCGTTCCGCCAATCGATGACGACAACGACGTGTTAACATCAATATTTGCTCTTAAGCGATCGGTGCACACATGTCTCAAAACTTAAACGCGCACTCTACGTACGATACGTCACTGTCGCTCGTCAACAAAAAATAATACGCCTCCTTCAAACACTTTGGACAGTTTTTTTTTCTGAAACTTTTGGTACATAATGGGTATAGGGCGGTAGTGGACGGTACTAACAAACAGATGCGCTTGTAATAATATCAGAAATATTATTGATGGCCAATCTCTATTTCTCCGCGACGATACAATAAAAAAAGCGTAAGAACAAATTGTGTATTATAACCGTTTGGTTTCACCAAGTCGTATTGGAGATCGACGCGGGATAAATACCATAAATGGAATAAAACGCATTCTAAGGATTAGTCGTTATTAATCGAATAAAATATAAAATCAGATAGGACGAGTACGAACAAAATATAATGTTGAATAAGTTTAATCTTATCACGAATCCCTTCTACATTATCATATTGTCTACCCAATAACATGAATGCAAAGCACACGCAAAATTACATGTATAACTATTTATTGATAAGGACCTACCGGGTTCGATCTATATTGCATTCATTAAAAGGAAAACTTTATGGTTTAATTTGTTAAGAGATGC
Organism: Acyrthosiphon pisum; assembly: GCF_005508785.2. Lineage (NCBI taxonomy): Eukaryota > Metazoa > Arthropoda > Insecta > Hemiptera > Aphididae > Acyrthosiphon > Acyrthosiphon pisum. Next base: position 156,456,220 of record NC_042494.1, read on the forward strand.
ATATAAGTTACCTCCTACTAAACTACACGTGGCTAGTAAATCGTCGTGAAACGGTACTTGTGTATTAGGTATATTATCCATCCCACCAAAAAAACTCTGCCAAACTTCGTGTGAAAAAAACGTTAAGTACAAAAAAAAAGGCTCTAAAAGTTGTGATATAATTTCATAGCTAAGTCTTTGAACTATAGATATCATTTATGTTAAATAATAGTCTGCTAAATAATTTAACTTAGCTTGGTGACACTTGATTAATGATTAGTAATACACTACCTATTTCAATGATAACAAACTCCCGGGTTCGATATATAATATATTACATTCATTAAAAATAAAACGTTATGGTCGGTTTTATTGCATGTAAGTTACCTCCTACTTCACGTGGCTAGTAAATCGTCGTAAAACGGTACTTGTGCATTAGGTATATTATTTATTACACAGTGCATATTTCGGCGGTGGCGGCAACACGAGTACACGACGTCGTAATAATATTATTGTTGTACCATTCGCCTCGAATGGAGACGGGTCGTGTAGTTGTTTTGCCTATCCATTACGCCGGCGAACTGATAAATAATATTATTATAATATTGCCTATGATTGGTAGTTTGTATACCTAATTAAAATTAATAGTATTCGCATCGACGGTAAGTTCTGGTCTTCCGTGGGTAGGAATATCCCTTAATGTATAATATTATTGTTGAATAATCAAATTTTCTAGAAACATTTTTTTCCGGGACCCCGACGACGTTATTCGGAATGTGTAAATCACACTATTATGTATGATAATAATATAATATTTAAACGACGACGACGATGACGCGAGCGCGTTCGAGGCAGCGTGGGTCTATTTTTAGAGGAGAGTACATATATATTTATATATATATTGTAACTACGGCGAATTTCAGGTCGTATTGATCGTCCCGCGTCCGACCGCCGGCTGGCTAGATATATAGGCTCATCCTCTGCTGTGCGCGCTGCACCCACGTAAGCCATTTACATTGTTGCCGTTTTAACTCGTTTGCAGCCCAAAGGCGAAACCCCAACCACCCCCCATCTCCCATCCCACCCATTACCAATACAAACCCTCTCTACCACCAACCTTTAGTGTCTATTACTATGTACGCACTATGCGAGTGATATTAGCCTATTCCTGCTTATAATACTACTTTATAATATATTATAATACAACTCAATACTATAATAATATTATACTAATAGGTACATAGGCGCAATCGGATGAACTCGTTTTTTGTGTTCTAATGCTGTTTATTGCAGCACAGTGCCAAGTGTGTATCGATTGACAGCGGCGCAGCACTCGGCTGACAGTAATACACACACACTCATATATATATTATTATATATATAATATTCACTACGTAACGGTGTCCCGAGGTACCACGCCAGTCCGCGGCCCGGGACTTTGGGGAATGACTACTATAATACGGAAGTCGTTATACCGGAACGAAGCGCGGAAGTATTCGTGCGCGCGCATCAAAAAGCGCAAGTTTTTTCATTTTTAATTCACCCCTTTTCCGAGCTGAGGTGAAAAATTTTGTGTCCGGCTATCCAATTGGCGTTCTGCGTCACGCGTGGCTCAAAATCATATTATTAAACATAAAAACACCAATTCATTACGCTTATATACGTAGGTATACAGCTATGTAGTTAATATTATATTATATTATAATTTTTAATTGTGGTTTAACTAAAATTTACAATATTTCGGATGCTATATATTATGTTGCTGTCCTCCAGAGAGATTGTCAGTTTAGATGATAATATTTGCGCCCGGCACCGGACCCTACGGTATTATAACTTATAAATTAAAACGAATAAAATTATAACTGGTACGATGCACCTCTTATTTTATTATAAGTTATAATAATATAAGACGTGCATCGTACCAGTTAAACGTAGTTCAACCCATATAAAAAAAAATTTTTGTTTCGTTTGAGTAAAAATGTTGTCTAACAAATTGATATTTTCACACAATATATTGTGTTTTGTTATGAAACTGTAGCGAACGTTGAAAATATAATGAGCTTCAATAGGTATAGGTACGAGTATACCATACTATTATTATTGTCTTGTGTTTTCTAATCTGAAAATCGGAAAGGTCGTTTTTCTGACATTTGAATCTCGCATTTGACGCGAAGTGATAATTTACGGTGTCGAATAATATCAGCACAAAAATACGTATGCGATACGCATATATAAATTTATATATAATGTATAATAGCAGTGTGCGTATTTAGTTGGTAAACTGAAGTAAGTCGTCAGAGTGTGAGTAATTGATGTCACGTATGAGGTACGGGATGGAAACGTGCTCGGAAAATGTGTGTATGGACGGCAAGTGGGAGGGAAATTCTTAGGGGGATGTTCTGGTGGAGGGGAAGCGAAAGACTCGATCCTAGTTAAGTCTTCGAATTACAATCTTACGTGACCCATTTGCACACAACAGTAGCAGCAGCAGCAGCAGCAGCAGATCCGATCCCATACTCACACGTCTGTTCCAATGTATACCCCTCGCCACTACTTTCCCATGAACCTTTCGTTGAATTTCGGAAAAACAGGGTATGTTAAGCATGGGGGTGGGAAAAATACACGCGTGCGCGAAGACGAACCCACCCATATTACCACCTCGCCCGCGCAAACCCTCAATAGTAATTGTTTCGAGCGATAACATCATCTCCACGATACTCGCATGCCACCTAAGTATAATATACATTTACATTTATTATACAAATGTGTATTACAGGTACGCATGAAGCGCCTAAGATTGGTGGAATTGGTGTTGAATAGAACAATGTCCCGAGCGGTGGTATAAGTACGGGTATGTAGGGTGACCATGGTATAGATACACATTGGAACATTGCTTAATAGGAGTCTGCAGGTTTAACTTTTGGACCGGTCCATGATCTTAAAACAAATAAAACATTCAGGTCGCATTTTGTTGAAGGAAATTATATTTGAATGCGGCTAATCAACGTATCAGACCAAACAAATATCGAATGATAACTGTTAACAGAAAGCCGCGAGGGAATCGTTAAAATCGATTTCGATAAATCGATGATCAACATCAATCCGGCACAGCACTATGGTTTATCACTATCCGATAGTTGACGTGGTGGGAGCTTCAGAACTCGGGGGAGACTTACCTAAATTTATTGGTGGCCAGTTCGCCAAGCTCGTAGAACTTTATCTCCTCGGAGAACACGTCCAACGGCACCGTAGTTGGCCTCCTCAGCCGGCCGCCGCTCTGGTAATAGTAGAGTATGGCGTCGAACGTCGGCCGGTTCCTGTCGAAGAAGTACTCGTTGCGCAGCGGATCGAAGTACCGCATCCTCCGACACGGGTCGCCCAGCAGCGTATCCGGGAACTGATTCAACGTCCGTAGCTGCGTCTCGAACCTCATACCGCTCACCTGAAACATGATCCGAGAAACAATATCGTAAGTATAAAGTTAGTGAGCGTCAATGTTTAGGATACCTGTATGGTACCCATACTTTAGATTGTTATGCATTTATATAATTTTTAATGTGTAACATAATAATATGATAGTATAATATTTTACCGTTATCTATAGAAGTTTAACCCGTTTACGCGGGATCAATAAATCGAGTCAAGAAAACATGTTAATGATACATATTATTTTATAGTTCTGATGTATTTTTACAATAGGCCGATAATTTTTTGGTCGTCAAATATAAACATAATATATTGATTCCATAAAGTATTTAAACACAAAGACTGCAATAACAATTATTGTTCACGTATTATTATACTATAAGAACATTAATTTTTATTATCCCGGGGAGTGGCGACTATAGTAGACAAAAAAATCATGTGTTATTGTTATAGGACAAAATTAATTAATGATAGGTATATGCATCACGACCGTAGTGAACGTGGTGGGTACTTGATTTTTGAACTAAAATAGCCAATAGCTATTATAGGGCTTTCTACAAAACTTTCGTATAATCAAACATCGTACCTAACCTTCTCACAAAAAAAAATCAACGCAAAAGGTAACAAAAAACTTTGTGTATTACTTTACGTGAAACCTGAAAATGGTGATAGTTTACGAAAAAAAAAAACAATGAATTTTGTCGTAACTCAAACTTTAATATAATATATTACGTATATTGATATTTATTATTTTAGGAGTTAATTTTTTTTTTCTTCACCCATCCGTTATTCTCCAAAAACGTTTTTTTAGCTAAAAAGCACAATGAATGATAAACTAATGATAAACTGTACAATTATTTACATAGGTCAACAGTGTAAGAAATTATTACATTATTACCGTATTTCAGCTTCAACATTGTTGCATTTGGGTGTTTTTTTTTTCTTATTAGATTTATTACCCTGTAAGCTATAGCTATTGCTGTATATATACATTAATTTCATAACATTAGGAATGAAATAAAAAGCGTCGTAGTACATATTTAGAGGCTTCATGATGTTAAGGGCATATTTTCTGATCTTATAATACATAAAGATTTATAATATGATTCATAACTTTATAAATTCAATACATTTATTTGTAATTTGAGTATATTGTGGTTATAACATAAATCAACATTGCATTTCAGAATTAGTATTTATTTTATAGGATTACGCGTATTTCTGTTATTTTTAAGAACTAAGTGATCTATTACCATATTTAAAGGTAAGATTATTATCTAGGGTATATTGAATGATTTTATTGATATTTGAAGCAAGTTATGATAGTTCAAATATTTACATGCACCCTGTAAGCAGTTTTAAAATACCCATAGCATTAATAATTAAAATATCAATAAAAATTTATGAGACGTTCTGGATAATAATCCAACCTATAAATTTTAGAATATAGGTCAATTCACTCCAGTTTTAAAAACAACAGGATAAAATAGAATATTGTAGACGTAAAATGTGTTATGTACGGTTGTAAGACGAAGACAACATAGCGGGTGTGGAGTCCTCTTAACACTTTATTAAATTTAAAATTAACTTCCTGCTATATAATATATCTTAATTTCAAATTAGACAAAAAATATTAAAACTAGCAACTAGTGCAAAACAGCACAGTGGAAATTCGGAACGTTTAAGAGCATTAAAATGTAGGAGGCCCAAGCCTTGTTATTTATAATTTAATTGTCTACAGCGGGGGTCTCCAACCTTTTTTTTTACCGTGGGCCAAAATTGAGATAATATGCTTTGGCATCGGGGGCCAACATTTTTAGAGGAATAGATCGGTTAAGAAATTGAAGAATAGATAAGATTTATTCAGAATAATTAATGTTTGTTCATATACTTTTTTATTTTATAACGAGTTTTTCTATTATTAGTTAGTGTTAGTAATTACTTATTAGTATAATATAGGTATACATTTCTATTTTAAGCTGTTACGAATAACACCGAAAGAAAAAAACTAGTAAACTACTTTAATTTAATTAATTCAATAAATTAAAAACAATGAAAACTAAATGAAAATAATATAATAAATATATTATTTTCATAACATTAATTAGCTTGGCGGGCCAGTGAAAAATCTTTGGTGGGCTGTAGGTTGGAGACCTCTGGCCTACAGCAATAATAATATTATATATGTAGCACAGGAGCTTTGAGACGAATAGTGTATTTGAACGACTGATATTACGGTGTTATATTATTATATTATAATAATACCGTACGTACGAGGATATAGGTAGGGACGTTAATTGGTTTTAAAAATATATATTATACCTCTAACGTCTCACGCAAGAACTTTACTGTGCAAATATATTACGATAGGTACCTATAGTGTAATAATGGTGGTAGTTGTAGTGTTGTGGTAGTAGTAGGTATAAGCAGGTAGGTGTAGATACAGTGCTCCGAACGCGAAATAAGAGTATTTTATTATCGCGAGCAAAAACAACAAACGCATTACCAACGCACAGCCGTGTGATTAATTTCGAAAACGACTGCCGTTTCGCCGGCGCGTATCGCATAAAATCGCGCGGAAACACACACTTATACAACATAATATATTATATTAGCGTTTATTTCTGGTCGAGTTTGATAACCACCAACTACGCGGAGAATTATGTGCGCATTTTACGTGCCGGATTCCAGCTGTATGATATATTATTACGATATATTATATCGTAACCTAAACCAATCAAACTTCGTGCACTTTACGTGCGTGCGCCTCGTTGTTGTCGAGAACAATAATATTATAATATTATATTATGGATGTTACTATGTTAAAGATAATAATCATCGATAAAAACTAGAGCGTCTCGGTGAGAAAAGACTACGATATTATTATTACCATCATCATCATCATCATTATTATTATTATTATTATACTATCGTTATTGTTTTTATTTTGGATATTATTGTTGCGTGCATATAGGGTATAAACTCTATACTATGTATATGATTATAGATAGATACGGTTCAAACGATAATATAATAATATGATATGACAGTAATATTATATCTATTTTGTTATTAAAACTCACAAACCCGTCGTTAATGCGTCCTTCCCATTGCCTATAATATTAGTACTCTGGTTTATACACTGCAGTCATACATGTGATTAAGCAAAGGTGTGCTTTTGTATGCATATATGATATTGTACGTTTGCTCATCGTATAATATTATTGTAATGATTTACTGCAGCCGTACAAATATGATAAACAAAACTAAAACATTATTCAACGCGCGCAAAGAAGACGTTTTTATTTTTATTATACGTATTATTATAGAGAGTTTATTTTTCACTGTACGTTCCGAGAAATTTAATAGCAAATCGGAAAATTACACTCCAGGGACACATTTTAATAACACTTTGAAGGGGAACTCGTCCAAGATCTTGTTCGAATATATAATTGAAAATAAATTAAACTTCTTACATTAAATCTTAAACTTATAAAAAAGATTGGGTATGATTATTATTTTTCGTAGCCGTTTTTCTCATTTTTATTAAGCTTATTGTGATGGGTTAAGGGAAAATATATCATATTATATTATTATTATTATTAATATTATTATTTAGGTACGAATTACGATGATCATAAATAAAATAAATAGTTGGTACATTTACATTTTTTTTAATATTTATTTTGTTGATTTCCATTTTAGTGTTTTAATCATATAATATATTATATTATTTATGGTTATAATATTTTATTGCAAAGTCAACTATTTGTTTATAATTAGTAATAAATATTGTGATACTTCCAAATAAAAATGTAATTGATAAGTTGTTATTTTTTAATATAATGTATATTGTTTATGTAGATATAAACTTTTGTTGGACAATCATATTTTTTTAGAACATTTTAATAATTATAAAAGTTATTTTATTTCCCGAAATAATTGAATTCACTGTACATAAAATAAAATTAGAATTATATCCAAAGTAGGTTCCACGCATATTTTATGTTCTCTGGTTGATCATATGTTATTAACATCATAAAAATATGACAACGACTGGTATAATAATATAAAAAATATGTATGTAGAAAAAGTTTGAGAATTATTTTATAATCTGCATAATATATTAAGTACATTATAAAAATAATAAATGTATGTACGCATAAACAGTATTATAATCTATAATATCGTGTATAATATACTATTATTTATGATATAATATTGTTTATTCTATTACTCATTTTAGTGTTGTATTGATGATAGTTAATGAACTCAGAACTGTCAATATTAAAATAGCGAATAATAGAATGTGATTAATGATTATACAGTATGACAATACACTAATACAGTAATATTGTTCTAATAATTAGATATCAAAAATTAACAAAGTAACATTATAATGTATATTTGGTTCGATTTTGTGTCTATTGTTTTAGAAAACTATTTTGATGAAATATAACATTTTATTGTCATACCTAAAATCAAAAATTAATTTTACACAAATATATTTAAATATGCATAATATTATAATCATCTATCCGCATCGATATCACGGGGTCGTATTATATACGTACAATATATCAAATCCCGATGTAGGTTAATCTGATTCAACTGGTCAGATATACAGGTTTCAAACCGGTACTCAACAGAAGAACGCAGACATATATTATATTCCCGATGTTAATTAATAAGCGTGTTATACAATATTGGAGTGATTATGCGAATGTTATACGCAAGGGTGGGTAATTCGTCACACGAAAGGATGATGCGCATTATAAACCATTAGAGAATCATTAATTTGGACCCACCACAGCCGTCTAAAATAATAAATAACGTACATGACTCCATATATATAAATATATTATATATGACACCCAGTGCTCTATACAGAGTGTATTCTCTCCTGTACTTGCCGTCACACAAAAAAAAAAAACCAAAAATCTTCATTCTTCTCACCCATCATTCCTCTTCGTTGAGACTATTCTGCTAAAGGACTATATAATATTTTATATAATATATTACGATAATGTCGTCGTGAAAATAGTCGACATCGACATAGGAAAAATCGTCGGCAGGCGGTGCAAACGTCACAGTTGGTTCATGCGGTACTCGCTGCAAGAGATGGTATTTATATTATATTATATCAGTAGACAAAATCTCATTCTCTCTCGAAAAAAAACAAATATGTACAGCCGCATTCTTAGACATGGCTCAGGCCTTCGATGAAGTGTGGCACCAAGGCATCCTTTTCAAAATGAAATCCATCTTCCCGCCCTACTACTATCTATTATTCAAATCATACCTCGAAGACAGGAACTTTGTTGTACGCTCTGGTTCAGCCCTATCTGAAATAAATCCCATCCATGCTGGAGTTCCCCAAGGCGCCGTAGTAGATCCTCTTTTATTCAATCTATACATCTCCGACCAACCAACAACCAACCATACGATCACAGGTGACTTTGCCGATGACAAAACTAATTATGGCACTTAACTCAGACCCTGAAATAGCCTTCAACCACATTCAAGTCCATTTAAATCTTCTCCAAACCGGGTACAAAGATTGGGGAATAAAAATAAACGAATCAAAATCAGCCGACTGCACATTCACTCTAAGACCTAGAAACTGTCCTACCATAACCCTCAATAACCTACCCATTCCACCCACACAAAATGTCCGATATCTCGGACTCCACCTGGATCGTCGATTGACCTGGGCCCACCACATCCATACCAAACGTATTGGCGTGAATAACTGATCCCGTCAGCTACGTCTTCTCCTCACATCTAAACACATCAATCTGAACAACAAAATACTTATATATAAATTGCTACTAAAGCCCGTATGGTCATATGGTATACAACTTTGGGGTTCAGCCAAACCATCTAACATAAAAAAAAATTCAAATATTCCAATCTAAATGCCTTCGACAAATTATCAAAGCACCTTTTTACGTCTCAAACGATACACTCCATAAGGACCTGTCTATTCCAACAGTTCAACTCGGAGCCAAGACTCTGTATAAACGATTCCACTCAAATCTCTCCAACCACCGCAATCATCTAATCTCAAACTTATCCACCCTCAGCATTCCAGGTGACCCTGGTAGACGTTTAAAACGAAAATGGTGTCGGGACCTCCTGACTGAATAAAACCCATCCACAACTCCAAGAAGTCCCATCACTGGATGGATTCTTTGCTCAAGTCTTCAGTCCCTATTTATTAATCTATTACAACACTTACGCTTATTGTAAAAATAATATTATATTTACAGATTGTGTAATAAAACTAATTAAAAACAAAAACAAACACATATTATGTTTGTATGAAATTTATATTATTCTAAATGCTTAACTTTATTTTCAGTGCTTTAAAAATGCTCTCCGTAGTTGTGTATTCGCTAGGTGTACGTGAAAATAAATAAATAAAAAATAACGCACAAAGGTAAAACGATACGTAGGTGCTTATATTATGTATCTTAATAATTCTTAATGATATACGGTTAACAATATAATATATAGATTATGAATTATGGATAGAGTTGCAGTAAAAATAATCGACATATTATGAATGCGTAAATTGCATATAATATCACTATATTAATGTTAAGTATATTAATTACCTACTTTAAAATCGTTACGCCAAATGATGAACGAAACTCAAATTAAAAATATGTTTCACTTATGTTATAAAATGTTGTTATTAATATGTTATTATTGGTTTAGTATTTAAAATCGTAGTAAAAACTATATACGCGACAAGCCCTAAAACCTATGTATTTATAAAGAAGCTTTATATAATACTTTATATGGAGTAGGGAAGCTAAATCGTTTGCGGGTTGGGGAGGGCTAAGCTTCTATTATATGCACCCTAATCATCCCGAGTTCACCGTTCGAAAGGACATGAAATTCAGTCGTTAATATCCTAATAATAGAAGTGGGTACTATATTATGTATAATATATAAAAGTACTATCAGAACAAAGTGTTGGCAATAAGTTATGTTTGTCGACGCTTTTCTGCTGTTTATGCAAACGATGTACTTTCCGATTGATAATAATATGCAGTTAGTTTCTGGAAAAACGCGAAAATTATGACATTTTGCGATTTGTCGAATTCAACTAGTCAGACATGTAATAATATAAAGTCGACATCAAGTAGGTACTAGTTTCAGGAGTTATTTTCTATGGAACGTATTATTTTGGTGTATTATAGTTTGTTGGTGCCAAATAAGTTCAAGTTGATGTTCGTATTGTTTTCTATATTATCCGAGCGAAATTTATTTAAACATTTCCAATAATTAGATGTTTATTTTAACAACAACAAATAAATTAGATATAGAATATAATTTATTTGTTGTTATTTTTTTTTTCTAATTATAATTTTTAGTTTAGTTATTGATTTTTATAACAGCAAAAAAAATATCATGTAATAAGGTTGCAGTAAATCGTAAGTAAAAAATATGAAGTTTTACATTTTCTTACATAATATAATGACTTACAAAAAAAAAAAATTGTAATTAGCTAAATCTGAGTAAAACAAATAAAAAAATTCCATTAAAAAAAAAAAAAAAGTGACCCTAGAATACAGCGTACCTATGTAGGTATTTATACTTGTAATTAAAATATCAAATTATCAAACAAAACATGGACAAAATTATTAGGTACCTAATCAAATAAAGAAATCATAATAACATTTCGGTGGAATATCGAGTGACGACAAAGTTTGAGTTTCTAATGTTTCTATAACAATACAAAAAAATATATTATTGAAAGAATCGGGTATCCATCCAAAAATAGATGGAAAAAATCCAACCGTATGACCGGTGACAGAAAATATAAAAGTGTATATGAAATTGTGTTTTTACGAAAATTGAAAAAGAAAAGATAAATTTGCAAAACCATAATTATTAATGAAACATAACGAAACATTACATAATGTGTGAAAACAAAATATTATATTATACGCGCGGTTACAATTTTACGAAATCGATGCGGCCCAAATGTGATTTCGAATTTCAATTTATTGGGATTCATGCCAGTTTTATAACGAATACTAACTGTTTACGGACACGAGGCGATGTATTCGCATACAATAAAATAGTCAAGTCGATTCGAACGCGTACTATATTCGACCGCGCGTGTTTCGTCGTCGTCATATACCTACCTCCCTATTTTATTTTCCATCCGAGCGGGTTTACGAAATTTAGCGGTCCGTACGCGTTTTCCGAACATTAACTCGTAAAGCCGATACGCATATTATAATATTGTATAGACGCGCTTACTTGTGTTATAATATGTCATCGTATATGTAACGGCCGACTATAATAATATAACGACGGGCACGTGGCGTGATATCTATATACGTGCATTCGTGCGTACATCATCACATTATCGTATACTATTAGGAATCGCATTTAAAGTCTCGACTTTCATTACTATTTGCACTATGAGTTAGGTAATGCAATTGAAAAAAAAAGCGAAATAATTAATCTCAAAAATAAAAAAATAAAAAAAAATGAATTTTTAAATCCGATTATATAATATAAAAATATAATACTCGTATTATAGAAACTATAGAAACCCGAGCGCCATCAGAATATTATACTATTGTATTTTATTATGTGGTGAGGGGAGAACGTTTTTTAAGACAATTTGCGAGGGGACGAAATTGAAAAAAAGTAAGAAGGGATATTAACATATTATAATCTCCTCGTATCCCACCCCTGCAATAATACTTCGATCACCACGTACCCGATGACGCCGCGTATTTTTGTGGTATATCGTACATATTATATAATATTCTTCTAAAATTTTATCATAATATCGAGTGCGATTATGCTATGTACCTCTACAGAACATTCGCGTTTACTCATATATTATAAATTATAATATATTATAAATATCATATCGATTATATTATGGTTACGCCACGAATAACTGCAGCGTTTATATGACCATAAAAAGTGAATATTCTTAGGTACAATATAATATACGGGGTGATCCATTTGACTAAAGACACTCACTATTTCAGAAAACTCTATAATTTTTTATCGTTACGAATTAATTTTTTTTCTATTTTTTATTGTTACTGCTGTTTGTAAGTTCTTACTCCTATGTATAACAACATACATTTTTAAATTCATATTCCTAATCAGAATATTTTTCGGATTATTTTGATCTATAAAAATCAAACTTCGGACTAGTTGTTTCTTTATAATAGTATTTAAAGTTTAGATGAATGGATCTTAACTAAGTGGACAAATATTTTGAGGGGTACGCCTGCATCAATCCACCCCACTTAACAAACTCAAAATACTTATAACTTAAACTATTCGTTAAAAATGTAATTTTTATACATCGAAATTTATACTAAAATTAATATCTAAAAATTAGTGAAAATATAATTTTTGTTTTATAACTACTAAAAATGAATGAAAAATATTTTCAAAAAAGCTAATAGTTTTTTGTAATATAATAACGCGTCTTACGTTAAATTGATCACCCGGTATAAGTATATAAAATATATGATTAACGATAGGACTTTATATACGCGCGCGCGCTTCGAATTCCGCTCTCGAAACTTTTACCCGATTTTAGAGACTAATGAATGCGCACGAGAGCTCTTCACGTTCGACGAGAAACGGTGGCTGTGGTGGTTGGGGCAGAGGGAAATCGCCCTCGATTTAGGACGCCGTCTTATCCTCGCCTCACCCACCCGTAGCCACAGCTCGTCACCCATTGTACGACGAGCATTATATTACATAAAAGTTAAGTGCCCGCATACCTATATTTTGTATATAATAATATGATGCGTATAATATCATATGAAATATATCATATCGTCCTCTTGAACTTTGCCTGCAGCGTTTATCGTACAACGACCGCGAGTGGCAGTTCGCAGCGCCGCTCGACCATTTAGGGCATAACGACGTAAAATAATATAACAATCCCACGCGTGGATATTATCGTGCCCGCTGTATGCAATTTGATGTCCGACGCACTCGTCTGGGGGTTTTTTTTTATTATTATTTTCTTCCTGTCGATTAGCTAAACGATGGTCGTACCTTTATTATAGTACTACCTACGACTTTCTTAACCGCACAGACGGATATAACTATATTATATGCATATAGGTACTTGGTGATCGAGTGAAGTGCAAAATGAAAATATATTTCAAATAAACGTGGTTGGATTTCATATTTTGTAAACTTCTGAACGGCGTTTGACCACCACCCTATACAGATAAATGTCACACAAAAGCTTTTAATTCGACACTCGTGCTCTTTATTAAAATTTGTGGTATAGTCTTTTTTTTCTCTCGACGATATGGTACCACTAACCACACATAAAATAATCTTTGTTTAAATTGAATATAATATTAAAACGATGAACTATTAAATTATGTAAGTGTAAGTATAATATAATACAGGATATATCTATGTCGCTGAACGCATTGTTTTTTAGATGGTTACGTATAAATAAAATAAAACTAAAAAAAAAAAACATTTGTATTTTTATGAACATTTAAATTAAGTTAATAACTTAAGCACAAAGTTATACCAACAACATTTTTAATGGAATCCTATACTATGGATTCGTAATTACAAGTATACAATTACTTATATTGTTTTATATATTATAAATTCTGTATAAATTATACCGTAACTACTTATATATATAATTTTAAATTCATACTACCAGCGTAACAATTGTTCTTGCGTTTTCCTCTCGTTTAATCACCAAGACGACGGCTCTCCTATACATTTTTTTTAACTATACGACGGGTACTTGTAGAAAATAAAAATCCTCCACGATAATGCAAACTCAGTTACCGCAGCTATGGTGGTGCTACACAATTTTACGCGAGGAGCCCGTTTCGAGTGCACACTTAACGATATCAATCGATCGCAATTATTATATTATGTTTCACAGAAACGTGTGAATAAAAAAAAGATCATGATAAAAGAAAATCGTTTAAAAAGACCAATATCCGGTCTAGACGTTGGCGTGGCGGATATAGTATTACAAACAGGCGTTTCCTCGGCCACAAAATATCGAAACTCTCTACATCGGTGTCAATATAATATATTATACAAGTTTCGAATTAAATTTGACGGGTAATTGGTTCACCCTCTACACCCCGTCCCCTCCAGATTCCACCCCGGATCATCGCGTGCACATACGTAAGTATATGATAGTATATGCCCTCTTGTAATTTCGTCGTGTTGACAACATCGGCGGCCGACACCTCATCCGCAGCCCAGCCGGTCGATCACTATTCCCTCCGAAGTCATGTACCCCTAAACAAACCCTTCGGTGAGCACGCCTGCTGTGTAATTTCAATGTAAGTTATATGGACAGCGATATATTTATATATGTATAATATGACAATCGTTTCTCAATGACCACTCGGCGCCCGTCAATCCCGGACCGTTTTGCAAAGTCAACAGTGGCTGAAGCGCGCGCACGTTTAGACGAATTGTTAGATTAAAACATTACAGCGGCATCAGAAGAAATAAAATTTGTATAAACTAGTGTTATTAAAAATGTATACGTATATTATACCGGTTGATCCATTAAACGTAGGACACTCATTAGGTATTTCATAAACTATTAAGTTATTTTTTATTTTGTATTTAAGTATGGGTGATACCTACATCAATTAATTGAAAAATATTGCTTATTTAGTTTTATTGTGTATTAATGAATAAATATTTTTCGCTTATTTTTTGTTCTTTCTACCACAGCCATAGGTTTTAATGAGTAGACCAACCTTGTAATATTGCATGTGATCTAAATTGTATCAAACATTTTGTTCTTGGCAAATTATTATTATTATTATTAAAGTTTTCAAAAATATTTTTACATAATTTAAAGTAGTTAAAAAATATATTTTTTTACCATGGTTTTATTTTTTTCCATTTTAGTGGCAACACAAATTTTTAATTCTTTATTCCAAAAAAGAATATTTTTTGAAGTACTTCGATACATAAAAAATTAATTTTGGACAAGTAGCTGTTGTGCTTAAGTTTATGTATTTAAAATTATGATGAGCGGAGTAGAATGGTATCCCGCAAAATTAGCGGAATAACCACTACCCCGTTAATATAAGCTTTAAAAACTTTTTAAGTTATAACTAATAAACAACTTGTTCGAAATTTGAGTTTTATAAATAAAAATACTCCGAATACTATACTTCTTTGTAACATGAAATTTAAAATGTATGTTGTCATTCAATAGAATAAAAAACTTATAAAATGATAACGATAAAAATAGTAAAAATATAATGTATACAAAAATGTAGTTTTGTAGCGATTTAAAATTATGTGATAAAATATTTTCAAGGACGTAAGTTTTTTTTCGAAATAATGAGTGTCTTGTGTTAAATGGCTCACTCTGTATACACGTATATACTTTTGAAGATACTGACACTCAACATTCACAAACAGACACATAAAAGCGTATTATATACTTAATACAGAACTTGTCTTTGGCGTAGGTATATGACGTGCAGACGCATCAAACAAAATAACGTGTTAAGTAATATTACGCTATTTTTGGCAACATAATTATGTACATAACTATTTCCTATCAATAAATTATAATATAATGTGTTAGTTTACTCACGTTGATTGTAACTCTTTCGCAGAAGTCGTGGTCGTGCGGTATCGGTTCGAATGTCGCGCTCCCCGAACAGTGTTGAGGATGACCGTGTGTGAGGCCTGTGCCAAGATTTGCCCCTGGACCACAGCCGTCTTCGTCTTGGGTACTGAGTTTCGGCAGCGACCTAAACAACGTGTACAGAAAATTAATTTTTGACGAAACTACACGGTTTTTACTTTTTATCAATGTTCTAGAGTCAGCAACATTTTTGAAATAAAAATATACATTTTTCATGGGCTACAATTTGGATACACTCCTACCTTATTTTATTTCAAATAAACATGGCGTATAGTTATATCAAGTTTAATTTATTTAAGTTCTCAACTCTTAGGCCTGCCTATATTCTTCAATAAGGTATCACAATGAAACAACGTTTTAATCCACCGTTTCCAGTCTATACTACTATCTTAGCTCGTGGTTTTTATATAAATTATACCAGCCCATTTTATTCTACTGAATAAACTATTATTATTATTATTATTATTATTATTATTATTATTACACTTGTGAGCCAAATAAATCTACTGAGCGGGGGACGGAGTGGCCGAGCGGTCTAAGGCGTCGGTTGCGACGCAGCCGACGCCGGCTCGATTCTTCGTTCGCGGGCGGCATTTTTCTTCAGTCGAGTCACGGCGGCTGTTGAGAATTGCCGCCATCCCCCACCCGGGCATGGCAGATACCTACGGGTGCCCATTTGAAAATTCCGCCAAACACAAAAAACGTGTGTCCCCCCTACCGTCCCAAAAACCCACAATACCTACAGCTAATGACCTTAGTTGCCGGGCCTAAGACCAATAAAAAAAAAAAAATCTTCTGAGCGGGCTTTGGGTTGTTGCCGATCATACTGTTTTAGAGATTTTAACAAAATACTGTAATATTATGCTCGAATATATTTTATTAGGTTTGTATTCATATCTAGATATAAAATATTTGTATATTTTATGCTGCAGAGTACAGAATCTTACACATTTGTTTAAAAAAAAATAGTAGAGATTGCGTTAAGTATAGGTATACCTATTTTATTCTTACACAATCCCTACTGCCTAAGTTGGTAATCTATTATAATATTTAATAATAGACTTTGTAGACCGATAGTATGAAATAATTTCAAGTCGTCTACAACTTCACAAGCTAATAATTTTTTGCCCAATTTATTATATTACTCTAATATTATACAGTGCATAAAATATCAAAGTGTTGTTCGCTTTAGAGATAATTGTATATAGTACATAGTGTAAGTACATTATAAAATATAAATAGTAGGGACTAATTTATCGGTGTCTAACGATATTATTCGAGTATAAAAATCATCCGACTATAAGCGCGAGCGATAAACATGGACAAAATGTCTATATAAAAGTATATTAATATTAAACTCGCCAACCCATGTAAATTAATATGATATATATTGATATACAACTTATGAGTTACAAAAATGTCGTAAAAGATAATTAAAGACTAATATATAATTATAATTTATAGTCAAATCAATGTTTATTGAATCACTTCTCTTTGATGTCCTCTGAGTCGATACTACGACAACTACATCTTATTATTAATAATTTAGCATTATATTACCTACCTACCCAATATAATATAATATTTTATACACACAATTAAATGATACCGATATCGCGCAGAATTCACATCAGTATCGACTGATCTATCTGCATTTCGAGTTACCTTTGACAGGCGGAGCTAATAATTTAATAGCTATTACAATATTACATATTATATTAAATACATTGAAACATGATCTAATTATTATCATAAACTGGTCGACTTTGTTCAGTATAAAAATTGCTTAAAAAATTGTGTTAAAAATCATTTTACCGTTTATCCCGATCTCGATTACGTGAAAAACGTTTTCGGCTTTTCTACCGTATTATTAGTGTACATGGTATTATAATAATATATGGTATTAAATTATAAGTATATGTACTATGTATATAAAACAGTTTCGACTAGTGCGTTAGTTGTAAATATATAATATTATACGACGTATACATTGCAGCAGTACGTCTGGTCGTGAAGTAAAATAGGACGAAAAAAAACGGGAAATATTAAGTATAGCCATCGAGCTGTTGTTGTTATACTGTGGCGTGCTTTTGTCAGCCCAATTACTGAGCATAAAATAATAGTAATAATATAATAACAATATGCGGAAATCCGTTAAAAATGTGCGAAATCGACTGCGATCAGCGTTTCAAGGCTAGACGACGACGACGCGCAAAAATGGCTCTAGTGTGGCGAGAGGGGGTTGAGACTGCGAAAAGAAAGAGAAAATAATAATAATATATGTTTATACATTGGTAGGTAGAAACTTACTTACCTATATTGTTCTATTCACATGCGGTGCTAGTATCGGGGTTGTTAGGGGTTGGAAAAAAACAATTTACCAAGTGCGACTGCAGCAGCGATACGCGTACCCCTAATGTCTCTATTACGCGTAGTATATACAATATATATACCTATACGAGATCATAAATCATATAATATACACTCTCAGTGTAATAATGTCTCTGTTATATAAGTTTCCACGGCGATTGTTTTGGTAACCACTGCAGAACGTGGGTCGGGGGCACGACTGACGGTAACCGTGGTTACCGCTACAGACCAGACAGCGCGGCGACAAAACCCATAAACCACCACCACCGCCGCCACCACCACGACCCGACTGATTATCGAGACTATTTTCTGAGTTTTCTGGGTGTGTGTGTACGTAGTCTGTTACGACGACGAAGCAAATTGCTGCGTAACCGAAATAATAATAAAAAAAACCACCCTTCTCTTATTTACAATGAAAACAACGATGAAGACGGTGGAAGCTAGAGGGAGGGTGTTGGCAAAAAAACCCTAAAATTTGAACAGAATAGTATAAAGCTCCGGTAGCAGACGCACCCGAACACATGTATAACCACCACATAATATATATATAATGTTCTGCTTTTTTGTTGGAAATAGACTTCATTTTTGTATACATTTCGGTTTTTTTTTTGTTTTTGTTTTTTCGAAAAATTTCATACATGCTATAATTATATTGCGTTTGAGTCGACACGTTTGCAAAACGAAAATAGTATAACTTGTACCGTGCGATATTTTATATTGTTATGCGTTACGCGTAGTTATTATGTCATTATTATTGTGTTTGAGTTCGGGCTACTATAATAATAGATCGTAGTCGCTATTGTTAGTTTACCAGTATATTAAATATAGTATAATAAATAATACTACACGTTTGGGTAATAATGTTTTAACTATTATATTATTATGTTGTGTACAGTCGAAACCGTTTACACGAAACAATATTATTGCTGATATCATATAATGTCATAATCCGTTGATTTGTAGGAGTGCCGTGGTCTTATGAGCATTGCTGTGCAATATCATATAGTAGTAAAGTACATTTTACATACAGTAAAGTAAGTAAGTTCTACATTTTACACACAGTAAGTTCTTTATACAGTATTGCATGGAGATGGCTGATCAAGTAACCAAAACAGTTCTAAATACCACTATTAATGACATAGCGATGTCAAAACCTCTACATACAAATAAATTATTTAAATCCAGAAAAGCTAATGAAACTTTAATACCACCAATCAATGATTTAAACGTACAATAGAATGATGTCCAAAATATTTTACAAAACTTACCAAAAATAAACGCAGTATGCAATATAAAAATAGAAGCACTTACTAAGAACAAACTACCATTTTGAATGTGAGAAGTGTTTAATACCTATTATGTTTTTAGACTCTGAGCTGAGTGATTTAAACCATGTTGGTTTAAAATAAAATGTTTTTCATCATCCATTGGAATATTTAAATTTTAAAACCATCAGAATTTCAACTTTAGGGGTGATTTCTGGTAGTGAATTGGTTCTAATGTACTAATTAAGATTTTTTTGGGCCAAAAGTAACAACTTCAATTACCTACGTTAAAAATAACTGGGATAAACAATTAAAAATCATGGAAAACGGAATTTTGACTAAAATCCAGTTTTCATTAAAATTAAATTGGTTTTTTATTTTAACTCAAAAATTAATAAATGTAGAGACTTGAAATTTTAATCGAGTAGTCATTTTAGCATTTTCTAGAAATAATAAAGTTTTTAAATATTATATTAAGGGATTTATTGATATTTTTATTTTTATTTTAAATTGTTCATACCCAAATAAATACAAAACCACGATTTTTTTTTAAAGTGCTTATTGTTTAAACGTATACAAAATTACATATATATTATGTGCTATTTATTGTGTAGCCTGTAGGTAAAAATTTTTAAATTTAACACTTCATGTTTTTAAACTAAATTCAATATTCGTCATAAGTTGTATTACTGGTGGTTAAAAAAAAGTTAAGCGTGAAGCACCGTACATTTTTATGACCGACTGGAGTTAAAATGTATTGGGTATTCCAATGCATAGTAACAATTTATCCTCAAATAATTTTTGTAATTGTATTGCAATTCAAAAAATATCAATCAGAGGAACTTGAAACATTCCAATACTACTTAAAAGTAAATTATAATTTTACATACAACATTTATCTATTATTTATTATTCTGACTATAATTTTAAGCTTTTTTTAGGCATTTGAAATATTTTTTTGTTTAATTCGTTGATAAACATTTTTAAGCTCGTTTAAAAATTTGAAAACTATAAATATCAGATCACACATACATTTATCTTTGATCAGATTAAAAATGTGCAGGTAAGATATTCTTTGTAATTATTTTAAGTTAACATTTTGTCAAGAAACGTCAAAATCATGAAAATTTGAAAACTATTTTGTAATTGACTACTTGAACATGACGTATAATATTATGTTTCAATTTTTATAGCTAAGAATTGGAAATTCATTCTTAAAATATTTCTCACTATTAATTTTTACTGAAACATAAAATTTTTAATAATTTATAAGATACATATTTTTTTAAATGATATTTGAAGTTCAAATTTTTACGATATTCAATATTTATCAGATAAATAATAATTTGTACGTATATTATTTTTTAACTATGCAAAATTAAATTTTCAAAATATTCATATTAATTTTTGGCAATTATACCTATTTATATCATAAACCTATTTACAGAGTTCTACGGTAAGTCAGTATTAACTCAAAAATTAACAACAATCATACATAATATATAATACTATTATATTAATATTAATAATATTGCGAATGCGATATTTTTATCGATAATTAATTTAACCTACCGTATTACTAACAGTAAAATAAATTATGAATAGTTATAAAAATGTATAATAAAATATGTTTATTAATCTATGATGATAGACCTTCCTGCTTAGAATCGTTCATCGTATGCATTAATTTATTATTGAATTAAAATTTAACATATCCATTATTATCATGTGACTTAATCAATAATGGGAGTGTAAGACATGCTATAGTATATAGGTACAGCAGATGGAGCTCTCCGATTTTGTTTTTATAATAATATCATGTTTAAAAATAAAAATCTATCAATTAAAAATAAAAACTAAAATTTCAATATTATATAATATTATTACAATAATTATTGTGGTGTCTTTTAACTAAAATTAATAAACATGGAAAAATACATATTATTGATTTTGATTTTATTAAATTACATTCAATTGTATTTAGTATTTACCTTGAAACGTAATATTACAATTTACAATACTCTACCCCCACGTCCGGTCCTTTCTAAACATTTAACTTTTATATCATGTTATGCAAACTTAATGGATATTGATATAATTTAATTTAAAATAATTTACATATATCTACCATTATATTTTTAACTTTTAACTTTTAAGTTCAGGTAAACCAAAAAGTATACACACTTTAAATATTTATAATAATCGTGGGTCTCTGCAAAGTAAACGGTTATCATTTTTTAAAAAATAAAAACAAATTGTACTTGAAAAGAAAAATGTTGACATGGCGAGACGACATCTGATGTACATCGACATCGTAAAATAAATGTACCTAGGTACATAGTATTGTGTTCATGCATCAAATTCGCAAGCAAAATATTCGACTTAACGTGACACGTATTATATAGATAGTTACTGTATATATTTTGATCTAGAAAAACTGTTGGACTCGGTTAACATGAATTTGAAGGGACAAGCCAAAAAGTTCCAATTATTGCGGAATTCAAGACTCAAGTTATCCAAGGATAATATAATAATGGAAAACTCTAGAGACTGGGAAAATGTTTTAGGTATCGACGATTTTGAGTTAAAAGAGTTCGAGTTTATCAAGTTCAACTGTACGCATTTACTGAGGTAGTTAGGTAAAGCAATAGGTATACATTTTATCAATCGTCATAAATGATCTAAAGTAGGTATGTGTCTCGTAATATGATGTGGTACCCAAATACGCGTGTATAATAATATCACCTATATATATAATTTATAATATTATTAATATATAATTTCATCCTTATATGTAACGATATAACTTATTACTTCTCCGCTACGAGGTCTCCGAACGAAACCCTCATATACTATAGGTACAGTGTGTCTATGGACGGATACAAGTTGATGGGTATTTTTAATTTAATATTCAATATGTAAGCAAATGACGTGAAGTGAAACTATGTAGACCAAACGGACAGCATACATGCATAGTGATTCAATGTGTATAAATCATAATTTTATGCTACATTATTATATTTCACGCCTATATATAAAATGGGTTGTTCGTGAAATATGGCATTTGCGTTTGGCCACAATCAGTCTGCATCTACGAACACGTCATGACCACGTAATTCTGTAATAATTATACGTCATGCTATTATTGTTATAGTGATAGTTCATTAATATTGCGAGGACTTGATATCGTCGTAGTATATACCATAGTAATAATACTATGTCGAATCGTTTAATAATATAATAGTAATAATAATGCAATGATCGTTGTGTTGGGATAATTAAAATGTATAATTTATGACACGCACATTATGAATTGTGCCAAGTTCGAATAAACCAATTCGCGTGCAATCGATGACTTGCCTCACGGTGTATAGTATCTGCCTTTATTCTATTATTATAGCAGTTATCAGAGTGTCGTATCGCACTATCTTTTATATCAGACGGGATGATGAACTACGTAATGGCAATTAACAAATATAAAATGGCTTGGAAATTAATTTGTTTAATTTAATAGATTTATTAGAAATGCTCCACAGGGACATTTATAAGCGAGGAAGAGCCGAGGGTATGGTAGCAATATACTATAGCTCGATGTACGGAAGATGGTGAAAACTAAATTCAACTATATAGAAAATTCGGGGATCTGAGATAGAAATAAATACATTTGAAATACGAGTAATTTAGAATGTAAAACACTGTTGTATAGTAAGCTTTTCCGATATTTTGGGTGGACAGAATATTCCTACACATGTATATAATACTATAACACTTGAGAGTGCCAAAAAAAAAAATAAATAAAAAAAGAGATTAAAAACCTAGATCCCATGCTGTAACGTTTCAGTAGTTTACTCTAATGGAACATTTTGCTTTTCGAATCGGTCGGAATTTGTACGAGGGGCTTGACGATAAATTGTTATTCCAGTTCCTTCAATATATAATATACACTCGACATTTCATACCAAACGTTTGCCAAGACCCTGAAACCACTTTCCGGTTTTCAGATTTATCATTTGTATTTCTATCTGGGCGACTGGCGTGAAAAAACAACGCGATAAATTAATAACGTGACGTCACAAAATATAGAACGTACACACACACCCCTAGACCCTGCTAAAACGGACGTCCAACGAGTTATCGTCAGTTAAAACAATATCGTGAACGAGTTTTTATTTTCTCAACATCTTATGCGTCATTATGTCTCACATACGTTCGCAGAGTCAGAGACCAGCGACATTCGACAAATTGTACAAAATCGAGAAATTACTATTAATTGTTGACTTTAAAACATTATACAATATTATTGTCACAGTATGTCTGTCATATTTATTCATTATACTATTGATATAATATTTATCTTGAAATTATAAAATTATTTTGTTTATAGTTAGTATATATGTTAAGCTATCGCTTTATCTATTTTATAAAATTTTTGTTATGAATTTAAAATCAAATACAAAATTCTATATGATGTACAATATGACGTATCAATGAATACATATAATAGTACAAATTCCCGTTTAAATAAATCATAGACAGACCACAGACAAACATAGGTAGGTAATAGAATAGATTATGCTTATAGTATGTCTATGGTAAATATATGCAGATGATATTACTGTTAAATAACCGATTAATAACTTATCATAATAATATATCATGCCGAGTTAGATAGTATAGTGTCGTAAGGTGAACAATTGATATGGTAATGGGAGGGGGGACTAATAATCTATAATATTTAATCAATTCTAAAAAAAATTACCGAGAGGGCTATAACTATTAACTACACATGGACCAATCATGGGCCCTAAATCTCTTATTTATTTTATGTGACAATCAGAGCTCACGCTAATGATTCATTAAATATTTAGTGATTGTTCATAATTTACGATCTGACAGATTAGGTTAGACTATATTATGATCAACTACTGTATACATGTCTTAACACTATACTGCGTTTAAATCTGTTTACATAAAAATATTGTATAATATTGTCGAACGAAAACGAGACGAACCTTATGAATTAAAACAATACGATTACGTTAAAATCGACGCTATATAGATGAAGTGCGTGATTATATCGTTATTATAAAATCTATCTTCGATTACCGTTTTTTGAACCTCTTATTGACCACGGTATGTCTAGTATAATATACGGACGATTTTTGTTGCCGTGTCATGAGACCCAAAAATAAATCGTTATAAAAACAGATGGGCGTATTATACATAATAACAATAATAATAATAATAATAATAATAATAATAATAATTTGATATATCGCGTCTTATCGGTCGGGTCATTCGACGGTAAATATAGGTAGGTCGACTGAATTGCGCAGAGTTATCGTATTATCGTAAAATAGTATTGTAGCAGCTGCAGACTGAAAAAAGGCGGCGGGCGCGGTTGATTAACGGTCACGAATGAATAATAATATTATGTGTACATGTTTTTCTTTTTTCGCTCCGCCCGACGACGACGAGGAAATGATGAAATACGACATTTAATTAACCGCGAAAAACGGGCCCGTAAGGAGTCAGTCGGTCGGAAAGACGATTTAGTATAATATATTGCGCTTGGGGTGATTGTGAGAGGGGGTGACGGGGGGGGGGGGGAGAGAGAGAGAAGACGCGCGAGAATTTATTTATTTTTATACTGTTCGCGCGGTCGGGGCCGTCGTCAGACCCGAGCGCACGCGGCCCGCATAAGGTTATCGTATGCAAATAAATTGTACTGCCCCCGATTCAAAGACGCGTAGGTACCTAATACCGATGAAGGTTGAACCGTAAGACGCGCGCGCACACTTCGACCACAAATATAATATATTATGCGCGTATTATAAATTTACGGATTGGCACTCGAACTACTTGTCGAACTCTCGAACACCCCGAACTTCAAGAAATCCGAACCGTCCAAAGTTCGTTGGGAATTAATATATACCTCTGTAAGAGTCAAATACTTCAAAGTCCAAACTCTAACGTTTCGAACCGCCATCCGAGTAGGACCGAGTTCCATACAACATCGGTCATCAATACTATTATGAATATAAATTATTACATTTTATAAAATATCCGTACCCCACAAAATACAATTTATAGTTGTCGTACTTTTTAAGAATAAATCTGGATATATTTTTGTATACAATTAAGATGGGTTATAAGTCATTTTTAAGTTGGAAAATTAAAAATTTATAATTTATAATTTAAATAATGGATTCAAATTTGAGAAAAAAAACGAAATTTGAATATTCGAATTTGAGTTCTTGAAAATTGAAGTTCGACCAAACCCTAAATGTATAATACATAGTACAGGACGACGTATCTTGTAAGACTATGATCTCTATGATTTAAAATTACGTGCATAATATAGGTATACAATGTCAACATCTTCCAGATACGCGTGTAGTGTAGATTTGGCGTAATTTTTTTTCGCGATTTCGTTCAGTGCAGACCACACGAATTACGAAAATAAACCTTTTCCGCGAGTCGAATGACATGACCAGATGACAATCGCGAAATACATAATAACAAACAACAACTACAAGAATAATGATAATAACATATAATAGTATATATATAGCCGGACGCGAAACGTACTTTCCGGCATCGTCACCGTCTACCAAGCTGGCACCCCGGGGGCGTGGGTCCTGTCTCGGTTTGAGGACAGGGGTCAGCCCCCATTTCTCAACGAACTCGATCCGGGAAATGTTGGTCCCGTTGGGATGTTCGGCCCGTCAGCAGCATCAGACGCGGCAGTGACCGGTGGTGCACGCGGTCGCGAGCGGCGGCGTCGGCCGTCCGCGCGCTTTACGCGCCGCCGGGTCGGCTCACGACGGCCGGCCACCGGGCTCGACGGACCAGCGGCCGTCGCGGTCGTCACCGACGACGCATCCGGCCGACATCGTCGCGGTCGTGATCGCAGCGACGGTGGCGGGGGCGGCGGAGGCGGCGGCTGCTGCGCCCGCCGCCGCTGCGGCACCGATCGGGGGCGGCGGCACGCACCGGGACGCCCGGCGGCGGCGGCGGTCACCCGCCCGCGCACCACCGCTACGACGTGATACCGACAGCACGACGGACGGGTACGACGGGATCGCGATTGTAATTACCCAAGTAATTATTGTCGCGCCGTCATATCCGGCCGACGAGCGCGTGTAACGTGCGCGTAACGAGAGTTAAGTGCGCGACGTCACCCCGATTACGGCGTTATACACGTTTGGTGAGAATAGATCAGCCGTCGTAGTCTCTATTTCCGGCGGCACCACGCGAAACTTCGTCGCGAGCACGACACGCCGCGGCGCGTCCGCATGATCTATAGACGCGCGCACGATCGCGATCTATGAGACGATTTTCTTTTCGTCACACTACTTAATAATTTTACTGTCCGTTGTCGTCGTTATAAAATTATATTTATTATTATTTTCACTGTTTTATTTTATTTATTTTATGATTGTAATTTATCAACGTCGTCAGTCGTGGTCGTGGTCGTCGCGGTGACTCCTCGCCGTACGCGCGCGTGTGCAACACTACTCACCACCGGCGGTACGGTCGCTCGTATACGACACACTAATACGACGCACACGCGCGCGCGCCCGTTTGGCTCGCGAGCGCGCACACACACAGACGCAGGCGAGCACTACACAAACAAGGGAGGCCGGCGAGGGGAAGAGGGGTGCGACGCACAAACACCGCGGCTGGATGAGCGCACCATACCGAGCGGCGACACGGCGTGCGGCGCGCTGAATCCGCCGCCGCACCCACCCGCCCAGCGACAACGACTGCGAGTTCACCCCGTCCCCCACCCCCGAGCATGCGTCCTATCTACCCTCTTTAGATATACAGCCATTATCGGGATTTCCTACGGACCTCGAAATGATTACCTCGTCGCTTCTCTCTCTTTTTTTCATTTTCTTCCCCTTCCACGCTCCTGCAACCCTACACTTTATTCCCCCCCCCCAACTCGCTTCGCAACACACGGCACACGCGTGTGCGAAGTATAATAATATGCATAGGCACCTATATAAGTTATATTATAATATACGAATAAAAACAATAATATATTATATTGTGTACGCACTGTGCGCCGCAAATTAATAACAATAACCGATGTTATAATGTTACACGTGCATGTTACTTATAATATATTATCTACGTTGAGAACAAATTTAAATTTCTTAAATACCGAGCGCAATAAAGTATTTTTAATATAAAGGTACACCTATTATACATACCCTATAAAGTTATTATTTTATTTCTACATTCCAATGATGTGCAGTTTGTCCGATTACGATTTTAAAACTATACGCTTTGATGACTAGTGAGGTGGAGAATAATTCTCATGTAATTATTACATTTTCATGTATAGTGGGGTGGTAAAGGGCCACTATGGGTTTTTTTTTTAAAATTATTATTATTATTATTCCTACAGGCGAGTCGACTCGGGCGCGTTCGCATTTGAATTTCGCCCGCGAAGGCGGCGGCA
The DNA here is from genome assembly GCF_005508785.2 of Acyrthosiphon pisum. Taxonomy (NCBI): domain Eukaryota; kingdom Metazoa; phylum Arthropoda; class Insecta; order Hemiptera; family Aphididae; genus Acyrthosiphon; species Acyrthosiphon pisum. The sequence goes on from NC_042494.1 coordinate 156,484,412, forward strand.
ATCGATCCGCGGCGGCGGCCGTGGCCGTGGGGCCAGTGTATCTCAATTTTTTTTTCCATCACTGCGGTTGTACACGCACGCACTTTCTGTTTTAACGCCTGAGCCGTGGTATCGGTGAGTCACTTTTCCCGCAATACCTACTCAAAAATATGTTTGATAATATCGTGCTGAAACCTTATTTATGTGTGTTTTCGTGATATTATATTATATTATGTATGTGTCAGCCGCTTAAAACGCGGTTTAATTACTGTAGGTATACATACATTTTCTGTCTAACGAGCGTATGACGATTAAAAAATGGTTATAATAATAACGCGCTCGGGACTCATCGTGTGGCATTATATTTATACTGCATACCTACACCTGTACGGGGCTGGCTTCGCCCCAAGTTTGTCGAACTTGTTGCGTTTTTCATATATTAAATCGCGCGTCTATAGAAGGGTCCGTCAAGACCACAGTGTTGTTTAGCAGATATATTACATTATATTATAGAGAAGACAGATAGAGAGGGTGAGAGAGAGAGCCAGTTATTCACGATATTGCTGCGTCAAAGTGTTGAGAACACCGATTTGTATTTTGTTTTTTGATATTGTAAATTTTACAATCGTTTTTATAAAGTCACGTATCCGATTTTCAAATCGTTTGGAACACTTAGATTCCGATTGATTAGAACACCAATACTCAGATACTCTCGTCTAAAGTTATATGTATATAATAGGTACATATTATAATGTGACGTTTAAACGATGTATTCACTCCAAATTGTCGATAACGTTAAGATATAGCACAGTCAGTTTTTCCGAATATTATTTTTTTGTACAGATACCTTATCGTATTACCTTTATTTTCAATACTGCAGTATAATACAACGCATACAAATATTATAAACACCCAGTAAAAATTCAATCCTCGAACTCGTGTAGAAGTAGGTATTGAATTACAACATAAACATATTAACTCACGATTTGTAAAAGTATATACTATAATATAATAGAAGGTATCTACTATCTTTGAATTGTTGTATTTTACCAACCAGTGTCATCATTGGGAGGCTTCTTCCGTCATATTTCTCATGTTTTTATTACTCTTATCTAATTTGCTTATTGTTCTCTGAATAGATTGTAAATATCTTGTAAAAATAAAAAATAAAAAATGTAATCTTGAATTTGAACAATGAAGTCCATTTGACACTAATGTTCCTAAACCAACCGATTTTTTTCATTCGAAATTAGTTGATATTGATATTCACTATGTTCATCATTAATAATAGTACAAACTTTATACCTAATACATACATGAGGGTTTTTTCACATAAGACAATATTTTTCTCATAATTGTGTGTTTTAAACAAAAAAATATAGTAAGTTAATGCATGTTAATAACTATTCAATAAAATAAATTACTAAATTATCATTAAAACAATAATAATTATTCTTAACTTTTTATAAGAATTTAATTAAATTTCGGTTGCGGGAGAGCAGGGGAAACTCCCGAAATTTTACTGCATAACTCCTCACATAAAATTATATAGGTATTTTTTTTTATTCTTATTGATTTATCAGCAGACAGCTACAGTTATGCTACTTGTTTCAATAATAATTGCATGAGCTCGACGTCTAAAATATTACATCGTGTTTATGAAAATGAAATTATATGGAAAGTTTAAAGATTACATAGAAATCAATCGAATGAAACAAAAAAATAAAAATATAAACCATATAACACATAAAATACGGAATTCAAATTGTTTTCACTAATATTTTGTGTAACCAATTTAATATGTTTTTGTTATATAATTATATTATAATATACCTAGTATGATACATTGATACTATAATGTAACATCTATATAGGTATACTGCGTCATCAGAGTTAAACGCTTACGGGTTAGGACAAACGGCTAAAATTAATGACATAAATCGCGGCGAACGTATAATAATATGATGATATTGTTGGATATTATACGCGTGTATAGGGATGGAAGTTCTATGCGGTATAACACGCTATAGAGTCCGATGGAGAGGAAAAAAATCTGTTGTGCGCGTGTACCCTAAAACAATAAAATCACATGTAGTAATTCATTGGAAATATCGGATAGTTTTGTATGGCATTTTTTAATAAAAGTTTTTTTTTTAATTTTATCGCCCACAGTACGTATAATATAAATTGATATTTAACTGTCGCTTTCACGAGGCTCACGTGGTATCTACATCATTAGTATTATGATTATAACTGTTATTATGCCATTGTGTGTATACATAAATATAATATTCAATAATTTTAAGTCATGACAATTAATCACGAGCCGACCAGTCCCTTCTTTGAAATATGCATTCGGTCTTTGATATAATAAATATCTACCAGTGCCACTATTTAATATTTATAAACATATCATATATTATGTTGTACATTTAGCCGTCACAAAGTACTTACAGAACGTTTATATTATAGTATTTATAGACATTAATAATTACGACCACCGTATTTTATGACAGAATTATAATACGAGTATAAGTGACATAAAAAATACGCTCAGCAGAATATCCAGTCTTTAAAAATGTAATATTTTTTCTTCCATTTAGAACTTTAAATCATTTATTATGTGTACGCACAGATTTATAGTAAATATCTGTGTACATTATGATAATATTGAATATATTTGAATCTCAAGCATACTGAATACCATATAACATTGATAGGTGTACAGTCTGTATAGACTATAATGCATATATATTATATATATACATAGATGATTGCGTATTCTGTTTTAACACTCCGAATAAAATGGATCAAGCGGTTATTTATCACATAATATATTATTATATATAGAAATAGTAAAAGAAAAGAACGATCCGGTAAATTTACATACCGGTAATGGTTATGAACTTTAAACGTATATAGAGAAAAACAAATATAAATGTTATACATATATTATAGATACACATAAATACATTATATAATATGTTACATATAACAATATGGTGAGTCTTCTTTTAGAAAAAATAAATTTTTGTATTAAAAATCGTTTGGATGTATATAAGAGGTTTAGGAGCGTTTAAGTCTGTGTGCAGGTGCGCTGTGTGCGTATACGAGACTCAAATACACGATAGTACCTATGTCAAGAGCCGTTGTAAAAACGGTTTTTAATCAGCCTTTGAGCAAATTACATGTTTACGTACGTTATATTATCATTATATATACCAACACGTCGACAACCCACAGTTGGCGAGATATAACTTTCCCGACAGCTGTTGGCATATGTCCAACGTCGCAACTTTTTGAACGACGCATACGACATATAATTATAAACATTTACCTACCATAATAATAATAATAATAATATCTGCAGCAGTGACACAACTATAGGGGAAAAATCTCTTGAGAGTCGAGTATGTTATAGTCCCATAGGTGTCAAATTATAGTAGTCCTCAAAGCCAAATGGTTTCTAAATTGTTAGTACATTTTGAAACACAGTAGAAGTGGAGAATTTAAAGAGTCCCAAAACTACATGAGTAGTGAGACCTATGTTTTATATTTCCCCAAAATTCTGTTTTGTAGTTTCGCCAATCTAAAGAGAGCGGAAACAGATTCGTGTCTGAACTAACACTAAATTATCATATTCATATACCTATATAATCTGCTGAGGTCACCAAACTCGAACTAGGTATAATGTGTTCTGTGTGGTATTTTAGAGTAATAAAAGAGGATGCGTAAATACGGACCAAACAACAATCACTCGGAAACTGATATATACGACGAGACTGTATAATATAATATACGAGTTTTATGTATTACATTTGACTATTCTTTATTTTTCTCTTTAATTTCGTTCATTGAAATCAGGGTCGTGGTTATGCGCAGATCGAATTGTTAACGAGCCATTAAAAAAGATTTACTCAAACACCTGCAGCAGCACGCACTATAGCTGTGTGCCCGTGCAGTAAAACGATTATTATTAGTAGTCGGTAAGTACGCGTATTACACAATACACTTACCACTTTATATAATAATAATATATACTTAATAGTAATGATAATAAACACAATAATAATAATTATAAAATCGTAACCCTTGTTTCGAAATCGGTGTTGACGAAACGATCGCTCGTGTAGAACCTGCGTATCGATTTCGATAATATTCCGCCGAGTGTGGTGTCGGAGGAGTAGCACGAGAAGAGGGTTCGTCTAGAGTACTTCCTAATGCGCGTGTTTGGAACGCGTAAAAGGCATGCAACGTGGACGAACGAGGGTATATTATAATATAATTTATATTATCATACCTATGTATTATAATAATATGTATATAACGACCGTAAAGGGCGTTTTCACGGACCAAACTATTTTAGTGCTACAGCGATGATATCAATGGAAATAGTTCGATAACTATATTACGAAGTATATACTGCTGCGTTACTTAATACATATATATATATATATATATATGAATGTATATGTGAATACAGTATACGGTGTACTGTTGTAGTTGTAGTAGTTGTACCGTGGAGCTGCTGTAGAGTTTCGGAATTTAATTACGAGTTGTTTTTTTATTTATTTATTTGGCCTTTATTTTCGTCTGCCAGTCGGCAAACCATTTTACTATATATACGGCGAAAGAACAAAAACTCTCGAGCCACGAAGGGTGTATGTATATATTTTTTCTTTTCTCTGAACGGAATTCCGTATAATACGCACGTATATTATATTATAATCAGCGGGTTTTGTTTCCGTTTGTCTAAAAAGAAAACACGAGAATTATTATATCATTATTACGTCGAGTCGTTGACTCCCCTCCTCACATCAATGCCGTGGAAAATTACGTCGCGTGCGCGCGCTCTCGCGTGTGTTACATAATAATACTACCTAAATTATAATAATTATATAATTTATACTATAAAGTACCTATAAACTCGTCCTTTCGCACACGAAGTTAAGTTTTCACACACGTGTACATCAAAATATCTGAACCTATTTAATACAGAAGGTACACTATTGTCGATACGCAGGCACACATAGACTAATTCTAGACCAAAACGCTTGCTAAATAGTTCCCACCGCTGTTGACTTGACCCACTTAATGGTAGGCCCCGGAAACCGGAGCAAAATAACAAAACTTCTATCTTCTGTAAAAAAAATTAAAATAAATACGTGTTTGACTGGGCAATGGTTATAGATGTCGTAAATTATACAATATAGTATAGACAAGTACACTTAACTACTTAAGTGAGTTAATATTAAGTAAAACGATATATATATATATATATATAGGTATTACCTAAATAATATAATAGATTTTAGGTCATATTATAATATACGTTTAGTATTTGGTCAACTAATGGTGATAACAAATATTAAAGATTGGTAGATAATAAGTATGTTTATAGTATATAACACAATGTGTCATACAACAATAATAATATAATACGCTTATCTACGATAAATCTACGTTATATCCTACCCTGTGGTCACTCAGATGCTCTCAGTATTAAAACAATTGTTATATATCTATGACACACCCCTGTAAAGATTTTGGAAGAAGGAGAGGGGATTCTAAGAAACTGCCTCAACGTGTTGAAAAAATACTTGAACGGATGGAGCCTAATAACAAATTTTGAAAAGATTTGAGTGGGATACAGATTTCACCTAAACATTAGAGGAGCTAACAAAAAAATGGTAAATTATGACTTTACATCAAAGTAATTAGGAGTAAAATTATACATAATATATTATTAACATATTTTAGGCGTCATATCGGAATATTACAAAAAATTATGAGTAAACATAATACTGAAACTAGCATGAACTTGATGGGAAGTGAACATTAATACCCTAAGAACTGCAACAATAACGCTAGTATTCGCCACAGTACCTCCAGTTTGGTCAAATAGTGCTCTTTCATATAACACACAGATAAACAGTGTCATATGCTGTTAATAAGTGTGGTAGAGCAAGCAAAACTGTTATCAAAGTTGCTAATATTTTCTAAAATTTTACAACTAAAAATTAGAAATAATGAAGCATTAAAGAGACTATTTATTAAGAGTTAAGACTGATACCTACCATATGAATATTATACTCCTCGAACAATTTGAAAACATTCCAGAGATAAGATGAAGTCAAGAAAACCACTATGGACCAATGAAGAATAGAATTAGTGGACTCAATCGTTTTTCTTTTGGAGCTGATATAGGATACCATACAATGATCAATTCTAAATCAGATAGACATGAAATATAATAATATTATATGATATACAAGTGGAAAATAAAGGATGTCCAGGTATATGATTGTGGGAACAGCAGACAGACCACGAAGTGGAGGCACAGAAGAAAGTCTAAGATGAAAGTTCACGGTAGGCATCAATGGTATAAATTAAGTTAAGACCGAGTCCATTAGACATATAAATATAAATTTGACAACATATATAAGGGCACCGGGTACCTATATAATATATTGTCATTTGGTACCTGATAAATATGGCCGATATAGGTACTCATATTTTTTAATATTTATGTTACTGTTGCCCTATGAAACAATAATAATAACTGACCAGAAAACCATTAAATGGTCTCATTGTTTGGGGTATTCCAGTCGTTTATAGCTACCGTTTTTAACGTTCCACCCCCGCTGATATCGAGCATATAAATACCCGTTACCATAATATTACAATACATCAAACTTGTCGATAATCGTAACCACACCTATATATGACTGTAATGGGTACTTGTCGTAAACTCGTATTTAATACTCCGAGGGTTCAAATGAGATTAAATCTCATGGTTTGTCTATCTCGCGCGTCTCCATCCGTCCGTCCGTCTGTCCGTCCATCTGTCCGTCGTCGGGAGTGCAAACACGCACGCACATAAGCTCCGGGCCCGGTCGCTCGAGTGTTGCCGGTACGCAGCGGCGTCGAGGTGAACTGCTCGGCGGCGGCGGCAGCGGTGCGCCCGATCGATAGGGCACGCGAGAGGGGGAGGGGAGCCGTGGTCGCTGCTCTCCCACCCACTTAATACGCCACCGCCACCGCCGCCGTTTCTCGGGGCCTCCTCAGCCGCGGTCCGGACCGTTTCCGCCTAACGCAGCCGACGCCACCACCCACCCACCCACTCGCTAGTTCCCCGACCAGCGCGGCGGCGTCGTTGTGTATACCGCGTGCACACGGCGCAGCCCTCGACGGTGCTTTCATTCATACACGCACGATCGCCACTCAATGAACTCTGTGCGCCTCGCACATACACCCCCCACCCCCTGCCGCCGACCGGTCATTATTGTTATTATAATTATCATTATCATTTTGTATCATTTTAGTCGTTATCAACTTTAACATAATGTAATAATACATATTATTATTATTATTATTATTATTATTATTATTATTACGATTGTCGTGGGCTGTGACTATAATGTTATTATAATATTGATATGTATATACACGATGTCACGTATAAGACGTATCCGCGGCGACTCCGTACACGCCACGGCCGGCCAATTCGACTGTACGTGACCTTTATAGGTTTTTGTATATTATATCGAGTGTTTTTTCCTACCCCTCGTCTCCGTACCTACACTTACATCGTATCGCGTATATTATGTATAATATTACAATCGTATAATATATTATTGTAATAATCTCCCCGTATACGCAAATATTATTCACATTTATTGGCAGTCGTAGAGAGAGGGAGATAGATAGATATGAGAACGAAGAGGAACGAAAATAAGACAAGATAACGAGGGTGGATAAACTTGAGTGTATATTATATATAAATGTAGTTACGCGGGCGAGATCGAAAAACGAAAGTATTATATTCTCGACGAGATTCGAAAAAAGCAATATAATCTCCGAACGGTGTGCGCCGCTAGCAATATCGACGTACACACACAAACTCACACTCAGAGACACGGAGACACACACCACGCAACTATATATATATTATATTATATACTATATTATGTAGTGCACGACGGTACGCACAGCTGCAGCAGTCGTATTTACGTATATAGACATATTATTATATTTATATGCACATCCTGCAGGACTATAGCCACGCCCATCAAATCGTATTAAATTATAATACATTATTATGTTTGTGGAAATGGATATTCTCGGGAAAACGTCTATTTTTAGCAGCATTTCGTGATATTCATCACTCGTTCGTGTGCGCGTTTTTGTGTACAGTGATATTTTATTATATTATAATATGTGGGTGTATAATTATAGAAGGCACCGTATATTCGCATATAATAAAGTGACGTTCTTTTCGAACAAGGGCTTTAACTGTACAATTGCAGATTGTTATCCAAAACGTTATATCCATTAAACAGCACGATTCCCGTGACTATACTATATACATGCATTGTTCATATAAAAAAAATATGTATTCTCAGTACCACGTTATACACGTCCGACGTCCGTAATAGTAAGCTCAAACAGTCAAACGATTACATTTTGTTTTCGCTCTTGTACAATTTTGAACAAGCGCCGTGTTTATTTCCGATATAACGCCCAGGGAAATTATGCACATTACGATGCTCTATAAAATTACCAAAAGTTACATCGTTAAATTTAAACGGAAAATCCTCGTGTATATCACACGAAATAGTATTTGTCCAGGTACACGGATTGCAACCCTGAAAATGGTCACTGCTGCAGCGGTTTGGCGTGCACGATTTAGACGAACATTTACATATTTATAAGATTATAGTTTGTGTATTTTGAGGAGGTGTTTCAGACAATGGGACTTCGCCGTTTAGAAGAAGTCCGGAATGATGGAACGTCAACAGTGTTTGTATAATAACAATGCACGGGGTGTTGTATGCCCTAATATATTATTATATAGTACAATAAATATATAACTAAATATATACTACAGTAAATTCGAACAGAATTTAGTTTTAATTTCTCATATATGCTTGACATTTTAACAGGCCTAATAGTATTATATAATATATAATAGGTAGTACCTATCTATGTATTACAATATATACAACAACGCTTATTCACTCTGTGAATATATTTTGTATGAATGTAAGTGTTTGTGTATGTGTGTGTGTGTATCTATGTGTTTAAGGGACAAACTATTTTAATCAATAAACCTTGATTCCTAGTATATATATATATATATATATATATATATGACCCTGGGGCCAAACTATAGCAGATTCTAGTAATATTGTCAAACCTGCGGATTTAGTGCATGTAGAATCTGCATTTGTCATTGTATCGTTAAGAAGTTCATGACAAGATTGGATACAGTTAAAATAATAATAATAATAAATACTGAAGTATTAAATGTTTCCGTAGCGAAGTATCAAATATATTTGACTTCGATGCTAAAAAAATAATACCACAAGTTAATCCTACAGCCAATACTTGGTAACTATTACGACGATAATGGTCTGAGGTAAACGTAATGCTGCAGACGGCAGAGTTTCTTTGTCGGAAACGGATAAAATAACATTCTGATATTATTGTGATATACTTATTACTTATACAATAATATCTTTACGATACCACAATATTGTCGTACACTATAATACACACGATTGACGGACAGTAGCACGAGGTATGTACTATTGTTTACATAATATGTATTATAAAAAAAAATATCAATGCAAACGAGACCCAAACACGATTTCCAAACACAAATAACACGTCTATCCAAATAAGCGAAAATATTATTATTTGGAAGTTAAAAAATAAGAAACTAAAACCGCAATAACGTAAATAAAATTATATTAATACTCTAATATTTATTTAATTATACTTAATACTTTACATAATTAAATAACATAATCATTATAATCTATATTAATAAATGTTAGGGAATAATGTGAAACTCAACGAGCTTTCAAATATATTGATAATTATGCATACAAAGTATATACAATAAGAACGCCTTGGTATATAATACAAAATACAACAATAGTAATTAATAACAAATTGATGCAGTAGTGTGTCAAAGTTTGAAAATGTTACATTTTTAGTAGAGATCACTATAATAGTAAATATACGAAAGTCGATACTCGATAACATACAACGATTAGAATTAATAATAAAGTCATTAAGTGACGGATGAAACCACACTCAATAATATTATAATTATACATAGGTAGTAAAAATATAAAATATATCATTAATTAAATTAAATTAATATTTAATCATTGCGTATTTTATATTGTTATTAGAGGTGATCGCAAAACAAGAGTTCAAAAACTTTCCAGACGCACTCAAAAATCTTAATATTATTATGATATATATTTCAATTGTCATTGAAAGTTGTATTATCATAAAACGAGGTTGTTATAAAATGTTTCTGTCATTAAAAAATCCATAATATTGTAATATGCCTTATGTATGTATTAATATAGCTATAGGGTGTGGTTTTAAGATTTAATGGAATTCACTTATAATCATTTTACATTTGATATCATAATATACCAATATCCTCCAAATGCCAATACATATAATAAAATATCATAAAAATGGATATACAGAAATTCTATACCCGAATAATTTCCATCCTCTATTCCGTGTTGTCATTGTAGTAGTATAATAATTATTATATTGGGGGGACGGAGTGGCCGAGCGGACTAAGGCGTCGGTTGCGACGCACACTGACGCCGGTTCGATACCTCACCCATGGGTGGCATTTTTCTTCGGACAAGTCACGGTGTCCGGTGAACAAGTGCCCCCCCCCCCCCCGAGCATGGCAAATACCTACGGGTGCCCAAATCAAAAATTCTGCCAAAAACAAACACACACGTGTTTCTCCCCCTACCAACAAAAAAACATACAAACAAAACAAAAATAGCTAATGGCCTAAGTTGCCGGGCTCAAGCTCAATAAAAAAAAAAATATACTATTATATTGTTCTAATCATTAAAATACCACTAACAACCCCATGAACATTACATTATACTATAATATTTAATAAATATTGACATAGTAAATATTATACGATAGTAATATTTTATTATGATAATGAGTCATAATTTAATTATTTTAATTGGTGGTTTTGATTTTACATTTTACATTCACCGGTTATGAGTGGTGGGAGGACTAAATATTATAGTCTGTAAAATGAATGTATTTTCTACTAAAACTCGAAATTTAAAACGTTAAAAGACATTAACATGGTTGTTTCTTTCAGGGCTTGAAACCGAAAAAAATTTTTCAGGTTTCGGGTTTGATTTCAGATATATCGCGTATTGATTTTTTTTTGATTTCGGTTTCGGTTTCGGAAATCGGTATTGATTTTTTTCCGTTTTCGGTTTCGGTTTCAGATACCGGTATCAATTTTTTCCGATTTTGGTTTCGGTTTTGGATACCGGTATTAATTTTTTCCGATTTCGGTTTCGATTTTTAACGGTTTAAACCGGTATTCAAAATCGGTATCGAAAATCGGTTTCAAGCCCTGGTTTATTTGTTAATCATTTGATATTTTCTAGCTAATTTAGTTGTTTTATGAACTTCTGAGAAAGTCCTACATATATACAGAATATCATACAAACGCCCATGATTATGGGTTATACATGGATTGTATAGGTCAGGTATAAGCCAGCAGATTTTGTTTAAAATTTGTTACGCCACGATGTATTTATTTACTACTTTCAAACGTACTTATAGAATTAATATAATATCATAACATTTTAAAATTCACTGGATTAAATGGCGACGATCTGTATTGCTGTATTGCATGCTCTGTATGTTTTCCTTTCGATCAGTCTAACATCTGTTATGTGTAAAAATTGTATCGTAGATAGGGATTGGAAAATAATATTTTCTTGTGTAGATATAGTTTATATCATGCAAAAAGAGCTAAAATTATATTCTATTCAAATTATGAACACCACGAATACGCAATACTGCACTTCTACAATACCTACTATAATAATCCCCTCATTGGATACTATTATATTATCATTGATTATGCATAAATGCTATTGGATTATAATACGATGCCTAATAACGTCCACGTTTTACGGCTTTTCATGTATTCGTTACAATTATCGGTATCGTTTAATGTTTATATCACAAGTTATTGTTATTGTTCAATGTCGACGTTATATGTACTCGAATTGCGTTACACATTATTAAACTTAAACACGTAAACCTACCTAACTGTGTAATGTAATTTACCGCACAGCAGACCTTGCGATCGCGTGCAGTTACAAATTTATTTGTATACACTTAAATTTATGAAATTATAACAACGATATCAACGATATGGCTACGCAGAATAAGTGAATATAATTTGTATTTATTTGCACTTTATTTACTAATAGTATTATTTCAACTTGCTATTTTTAAATATGACATGGTCGTAACGTGGTTGATTTAAATCAATAATTTGACGTTATGAAATAACGCATTGTTTTCGTTTAAAATAAAATGTAAAATATTTATATTAAAAAATATACACGCCACATGTCGTTGCATAGAGAATGGGAGCGTCTCAAGGCACTCGTCACGCTTCGCTCACCTCATCGTAGAATTTTGGTAATATATTGTATTATTGTGTATAGTATATAATAGTGTGTAAGTGTATTGTGATGTTATATTTAAATGTAATGATAAATGTTCGTATTATAAATACAGTTTTGAGGCTTTGAGCTGAGATCGGTCAAATTCGCACTCGTTGACATTTTTTTGCTTTAGCCGATAGGTATAGTATATTATTTTTTTACTCTCGGAGAAACTATCGATAAAAACTTAAAAATTATCCCTTCAAAGTATACTATTCAAACTACATTTCCAATATGTATATAATATAAAATTTAATATATATTTATCTATACAAAAATGTACTTATAACAATGTTATATATTATGTGAATATCATCAAGCACTCTTCCTACCGGCAAACGCTTCACAAAAAATATAGGTTCTTAAAATAATAAAGAAAAAACATCATTGTAAGGCCAATCTCATTTCTATCGCTAGATTATTTGCTACATAATGAAATGAAAAATATTTTTCCTTAAATTAAATCATTTTTAAAAGTTTAGTTTAATATTATGCACTATTTTCACCCCAACACAAGTGACGTTTAGAAAAACACTGTACACGCAAGCATAACTTATATAATATTTTATACAAAAATCTAAGTTTTACATATTGTGTTCAAACAAATTAGTAGAAAAAAATAAGTAAATTGAAACACCTCGTGTATCTATAGTATATCGATGTATTATAGGTATATGGAGCGGTTATTAGATCATTGTGCCATGCGATTTATGTTCTACGAATTGGTATAAAATAAATAAATAATCTTATAATTTTAAATTTATAACGTTATTATTCGTATATAATATATTGTATAAGTCCGGAAGTTTTTAACAAGCTAAAAATATGGTATAAAGGGGTTAGGAAAACTCATAATAACTGAATTCGCTTTGAATTTGTGTTTCAAACTTAATGTACACACTTTCAAGTTTTAAGATGATGAAAAAATAACTTTATCGTATTCATTATGTATTTTATTATAATATCGTACTAAAGTTTTTACAATTAAAACCGGATGCGATCAGGAACTCCCTAGAAACCTATTCGCTTTTGCAGAAAATCTACTAGAAATGGTATGAAATATGAGTACGAATATTGAGTATGTTATGATATGTAATAACATGATTGTATATAATTTATATTATGCCAATTATGCAACGGTATAAAGTAGTATAATGTATTAAGTCATAATTATATTGTATTATCTATGGTGTTAATTTCACGACGTTGGTGGATATAAATCATTATTATAAATTATGGCCATCCAAATAAAACTAGACTTAATTGTACGCACGTCTTATACAGTTATACCATGACTCATTCAGGGGCGGGTTTAAGGGGGTGGCTAAGGGGGCAGTAGCCCCCCCCCCCTTGGGACTAAGCTAACTATTTTGCGAAGCCAAATATTATGATATATTGATTATTGATATAATAATAATTTGTTTTTCGTTCGACGACTGACGTCTGACATGATGTGTAATATTATTATGAAAATATATATGGCTCCACGTGGAGCCCAGGTTAAGATCACGAATATGTCAAGATAGATTAAATGGTTTAGCTTTACTTCATGTTCATAAGGAAAAAGAAGTATCAATAGACAACATCATTGAACGGTTTTCAAAAGTTAAAAAAAGAAATATGGAATTGATAATGTAATACCTATATCTATTTTATGTATATTTTTTTATAAATAAATAGTTTCAGATAAATATTGATACCAATAATGTAACTATTTAAAATTTGTCACTATTGTGACAAAAAAAATGACTTACTTATGAGGGACTCAAAAACATAATCTGTAATTTTAAATTTTATATAGATTTAAAAAACAACCAACTAAATTCTTGAACCTCTATTAGCCCCCCCCCCCTTGGTGAGTGATAAAACTCGCCCCTGGACTCATTCCATATTTTTTAGTAGGTACCTACCTATATATTTACTGTTTGTAAAAGATGAACGTCCACACATTTTATTGGAATTCATAATCCGTACGTTTGTAAAATTATTGTCGTTGATACGTTGGTATATTCACCATACTTATAATATGTATCATAATCTACACATTATAAATTATAATAATAATAATAATATTATGGACGACAAAGGTCATGTTTGAAATGTTATCGCGTGACATTTGGACGCGGGTATAATCGTTAAAAGGCGTAACCTGTGAGGCAGGGTATCAACGCGTATAATATTATATTATGAAGGTATATACTATGTATATATAAATACTTTTTCACTGTTATAATATTATATGTATATATTGTATATAATATACAAAGCGGACGTGGCAAATTCGCCTCTCTCTTATACTCATATTCTCACCGACAGACAAGTAAATTAAGTCTTGCACCATTTAATAATAATATAATAAATTATTATTATTATGTGTATATTACATGTACACACTACACGTATATATGAGGAATCGTAGACTATACCTAAGCTCGGGGATAAGGGTATAGCATAATAATATTATGTACAATTTACATGGTATTGTGTTCGCACGACCGGAAAAAAGAACATCCCCATCATGAAACCCGCAATAACATCACAGTTTTGAAAAAAATAAACAAAGTAATTTGGTAAAATATAGCAAAATGAATGCACGCAAACCACGTTTAACGGCCTACCAATAAATAATATTGAATTAATGGGGATCAAATATATTGTGGCATATTATAGCCTATTAAGAACTTAACTGCTCAATTTCTAGCATTTGTATCATAGAAAATCAATATAAACAGTCTTAATATGGTAACAGTAGAATTAATATCACACACGATTCGTGTATATGCAATTTTAACATTGAAAAGTATTA
The DNA here is from genome assembly GCF_005508785.2 of Acyrthosiphon pisum. NCBI lineage: Eukaryota > Metazoa > Arthropoda > Insecta > Hemiptera > Aphididae > Acyrthosiphon > Acyrthosiphon pisum. The sequence goes on from NC_042494.1 coordinate 156,499,742, forward strand.
ATATTTTATATACCTATTTACTATTTAGTAATACAGATCGACTTTCGGTCCAATGCAACAGCCAATAATCGTGTATAATGGATGAACGGTATAGGTATTTATATTCATATTGATAAATTATAATAATGACTTATGACCTATAGTCTATACATTATATACTGATTATACTATAGTTTGTTGGAACAAGACGTTTTAATCTATAGTTAGTAACGACTCGTAAGTGACCAATGACGTCATTTGAAGTTTTCAGTCTTTAATATGTTATAGGTATACGCCATATACATACTTATCTTCATCTCTATTTTGTTTTCTAGTGCAGTCGTCGCCAACCGGTGGTTCGCGAATCACTGGTGGTCCACGGTAAAAATTTGGTGGTCCACAGAAAAATTTGAACATTATTTGTAATGTTGTGAGTTTATAATCGTAAAATACAAAAGTAGCGTATAATGTTGCTGTATCCTGTATGTAGATTCAGTTTACAACAAATATGATATTTTCATCATTATCGCGTGTTATAAAATAAATAAACCTAATTTCCAACGACGGTGGGTTATTATTGTCACTGTAGGTACGCGCGTCGTTGCGCTCAGTAAAATGCATGTAAATAATATCTTAACGTTTAAATATAAACCTCTTATTAATGGGTATTCCCCGTGGTTGAAATATTCAAGGTTATTGCATATATAACACTTCTCAATCAAATATTTGATGATAAAAACAAAAATGGCTGCGTAAAGGGAGCCAATAATAATCAAGTATGTAAGCGCAGGATCTTGAATTTGTTAGCTACTGTCGCCGTATTTTTGATGATAAGAAAAATTGATATTTGTGATATCCCTTTACTCAGCCATTTTGTTTCTTATGATCACAATCTGAGTCGATATGCAATGAACTGCAGTATATTTCAACCATGGTATTCCTTGAATACGTTGATAATCACTAATGATTCGAATCCAGTCTTCATTTTAACTTTTATTTTTACTGAAATATTTAAACATCCGCTGATCCTAGACATTGTTATATTCGTAATATCGTGTTAATAATGTGCGCCGTTCTTTTTTTTTTTTTTAGACAAATTTGAAAGACATAAGTGGTCCGTAGAATTTAGAGTTATGGATTTAATGGTCCCCGAGGTCCAAAAGGTTGGCGATCGCTGTTCTAGTGTATGCATCATTGAAGTTTCGTTTGAATTTATTAATATATAGAATGATTTACCAAGTATGATCATTGCTCAGTGGTCACCCCTTCCCCATAGTTATCAATTATCAATTTATTCAGATACTGATTTTTAGAACTTTTGAATATAATATATACTTAAGGATCTTATTTAAAATTATTTAAATTTTTACAATGTCTTCGGAGTGTCCTGTGGCGACAGAAACATTTTTTTTTTTAAATAATAACCCAAAATATTTACTGTAAATTGATAAACACATGAATTTTTGGAAAATGTTAATGTGTGAAATATTATAAGATAAAGTTACATAATTATATCATAACGTGTATTCTTGTACGGACGAATTTTTAAAATGTAGTGCGTAGAGTTTTGGGAATTTAACGTGACCCTCCCTCCCCTCAGTCATCGAAAATACTCATGAATACACCACAATATATATTATGATCGTTTTAACTACCTATATAAAGAACACAATACGAGGTTCGTTAAAAAGAGTAAGGACTCGCGTATGTTATATTATATATACATACCACTTATACGTAGTATTAGAACACCCAGTGACGGTGGAGTGGAAAAAAAACACTCAAAACACTGTAAAAGCAAAACTTTACCACAATATACACGTAAAAGCGGCGTTTAAAAATATTACCCACGTAGGAATATTATACAATTTATATTTCATATTTTAATTATTCGAGACTTAGTCTTATTACATATCATAATATTATAGGCAATTATTTTGGTCAATCTAAGAGGCCTATATAACATAAAATGTTACATATTATAATAATTAATAATAATTAATAATAAATAACTTTAATTAATTTTAAATACTTAATTACATCCATGGTCATTTTGTTTAACGATAAATTTGATTTGTTATATACTCTTGTATATTATGTATTATTATTGAGTAATAATATTATGAGTACATTCAATATAATATTATTAAATACATATTTTTTTGTAAATGCTAAATTTAATACAACTCAAAGACCCGAAGCCAAATGAAGACGACAATTATTGTCCGCCTACTGCAATGTGAATAATTTTCGCAATTTCAATATAAAACTATGGATACTGAAGCCCCTTATTTTTTCAATTAGTCTTATGATTACGATACCCCCCCCCCACCCACCCACCCATTTAAATAATCAAATACTTAATAATGTCTTCAATAATGTTATTAATAACAAATGGCATAATATATTTTGTATGAGTGTGCAAATTTCATAACTGGGGGTGCTGAGCACGCCCTAGCTCCCTACACCCAAAATAAAAAATATTTGTCTATAGCGTGCATAATAATATTTTAATCGTTAACCGTGTTATTGGTAGAAATTATACGTGGTTATATGTATTTATTTTTTTTTTTATAAAGTATTAGCACAGAGGCGTAGCTAACCCGAATACATTATATTAAAAAGACGACATTTGGAATAAATGCTTCGTCTTTAGCGACAACCGTGACGCTGTGCTTTTGTTTTTCGGTGCCACCGAGTTCGTGCCCTATCAACATAATATAATTATACCATTGTCGGGGCTACAATATAATACGACTACAACGGGTCTATTATAGTCATAATAATAATATATTTGATATACATTATAGGATATTTTTTTATGAATAATACACCAAGTGACAATTTATTACCCACAACAATATTTATACGATAAATTAAAATCGTTGTACTGTGTGTAACGAAAACTATTTTCCCGAGGTATTACTTGGTATTTACAAACCTTTAACATAATTCACACATATTTTTATGCGCGCAGTAAGTACTTATTATGCGTTAATATGATAAATTCTAAATAATGGTACCTATGTGAATAAAATATATTATGGTGCATACTACCTTGACGTAATCTTTCGAAAACAGGTGAAGCGATTCGCCGAATCATTTCATCGCGCTGCGTGCCACTAATATTATAGTTATTGTATGTACGCACACGCGGATCGAAAACGGTTTTATCGAGAATCGGTCGATATGAAACGGACTCGGTAATAAAGGCCAGAGACGACAAATATCGCTGTTACCCACTCACGTGAATATACCACATATTATATGTATGTGTTACAGTCGCCAGCTTCGAGATTTGCGAACGAAAAATATTCAAACTGCACGCCACTAACAGTCGGAAGCCGGAAGGTATGACAGACATTGAGAAAACGGACGGCGACGATGGCCGTTTTCCAAACACTAAACGCCGTGGCTTCAAACTGTACCGGGATCTTCGGACATTTTTTTGTTGAAATGTATAGAATCATTTATTGTGTTGAAGTGAAGGGAGTTCACATTGCACCGAGTCGTACCGTGTTTTCGTGTAATGAAAAATAATTTTCTCTGATTGGCTGAACTATGTGGTTCCATTGAGGTATACCACGTGGTATGTTGATATTCATCACACGATACCACAGTAACCAAACTCTACCTTCTACCGTATATTAGTTGTATAATATAAATGCAGAAAAGTGATAACAAAAAAAAATTGTTAAAATGTTATCAGCAGCAAGGTGGATATGTCCACCTTGATCAGCTGCAGGTTCAATATTTATATAATTGATAAGGATATCGGTATCATTGGTATTGCATTTTGGTACAAACATAGAAAACGAACGAAACGAAGGTACACGATTATTAAAAACATGACACGACACGACACGACACGGTGTATTGTGAACCACCCTTGATTCAAGTGTTTGTGTTTATGGACTGGTGTGTTTATACGTTCTTACCACATGTTTAACCACTTTTTCGTGCACACGACTCTGTATTGATAACAATATTGATAACATAGGAATATATGAGGAAGCTAATATATTTTACCAATCCTAACCGATCTAACCCATCTTAACCGGTGAAAAACGTTTGTGAGACTGTTCATAGCGAATGGATCCGGTCAATGTATGCATGTACACGTACGCACGTATGTAGTAGAAACCCACCTTAAACGTTGGAAACGTTTGATAACAGAGAAATTCTGTCTGTTTGCTAAACATTGAAATAAACGTTGGCAAACATTAAAACATTGCGAACGCTATGACCCAATGTTTCGTCTATTCTGTTCCAATACCTACAGACTTAAGGCTACCGTAGTATAATAGTATCAAACATTTTATATAAGTAAAGCCGGATTCACACTACACCGTGTCGTGTGGTTTCGTGTTTTTATGTTTATACCAAAATGCACCTGAAGATAATTATAATATAATAAAACATAATATAATTTTTTTTTAGTTATCACTTTTCCGCACATAAATGTAACTACACGGTCAAAAGTTAAATATATTCAACGAGGTATGTGGTATTGTTTGGTAACAGGGATTATTTTACACGACATGGTGTAGTGTAAACCAGGCTTAATAATAAAATAGTACATAAAAGTCGAGGGATATTTTCCTTTTTTTTGTCTGATTACAGCCCAGCGAGCGAGTGGTATTCACTGTAAAAAATTTACGATTTTTTTTCACGTTAGCGTCACTGTTGGGACTTTGGCCGGGTATTGAATATATACACGGATAGGTCCGTGTACGCTATATGTACACGGACACCCGTGGTACTTAGACACCCGAGTACCTAAACATAGCCTATATATTATAATCTGTATAATCTGGTGTACTATATGTGTTATCACGGAGTATTCCAATGGTATAATTATTTATGACTTATACCACGGTTAATTCACAATTACCACATTACCACACCAAGCACTTAAGAAATTCAACGTTTCAAACGTTTCCGTTCGTACTGAAAAACGTTTTCCGCTATATAATTTGCTCATCGTGCGTATTATACCATGTTATAAACCCTGCCTATAACCCTGACCATGGTATATCTTATGACCGTCGATCAAACCGGTTTCACGCGTCAAGGGAGCGTGTATATGATATTGAAATCCAGGTGCATTACGGTGCGTTGAAATTCCGACATCCGAAGAAATGGAGTCATGTCTCAGAGTCATAACTTCCAACGACCCGGTTATGTTTGCAGCGCGCGTCCATCTACTGTCTGTAAATATCCTTCACAGAAATGGAAGCCTTCAAGACCGGTATTTATGATTTCTTATCTAACGTCACAACGTCACTTTTGCATTAATTTTATTTATTTTTTAATTCATACGATTTTCAGTACGCGTTAACACAACTATTTTTATTGATTATTGTGGTATATAATTTTGACATAATACGTTGTAGCTTGTAGGCAATAAAAAACATTATTTTGCCAAATTGCATAACCATTCTATGCAAAACCATAATATTACAGATAATGTTTATAACAATCAATCTATATATTATATAATTTATATTACATAATATATATATATGTGTATACCTACAGTATATATATAGGTAATATAATACCTACATGATAATATCATTGCACTTTGTCGAAGACTTAAAACAATAATAACGATACAATAATATAATTATATTATTATCCGCCACACTCTGTGGTTGTTATAAGCACCCATAAGGCGACGATAGGTCTTTAATATAATACATATAATATGTTATTGCCGTCGCGGATAATCACTAAAGTCCCGACGACAAGTCGTGTACAATAACAATAATTATTGTCGGGAAATAACAATATAAGAATTCGTAATCACATATACCCCGAAGGTAATTGAGTTAAAAAATTATCGTATCACATAATGTGAAACATTTAATCACATTATTTTTTATTGTTATTATTATTATTATTATTATGTCATGTCATATGAGTAATTCCTATAATAATAATATTATTATGTAAGACTGCAGTTACGGCCGATAAATTAAATAATATGTAACAACAATAATATATCACTTGTATATCATTATTGTTATTATTATCAACGTGGTCGCCGTCGGTCGTGCAGGAGTGCCAACCGTCCGCCGGCTGGGCCGACGACGAGTGCTCGGTGCGCAAAGGCCGGGTGCTGCGGCGCAACGGTCTGCAATGCGCCACACGCGCCGCGATCGGTTCGCATACGCGTTTCGTACACGCTCGGCCGGAAACGGTGGAATATGATATACCGTGTACAGGGCGATTCTTTTAACGCAGTCCGGTCAATATCCGGAAATATTTGTAATCACTCAATTTTACCGACGTTACCGAAATTATTTGTAATTTTTTTCTATTTTTTTTTTAGAAATCACTGTCTTATAATAATATTATATTATATCGCAATAAAATATTATATTAAACGCCCGTCGGTATTAAATACGTTTTTTATTTTTCATTTTCACCCCAATAATAATAATAATATTATATAGAGCACGTATAATGCACCCATATCGAATCTGTTATTTACGGCCAGGCCAAACATTATCGACGACTTATTTCCGTTATTATTAATAATATTTTTTTTCAAACCTATAGTTGTAATTGATTTTTATATAATCACTTTTCCGATAATATGCGCGTAGCTTCGCCTGTATTATAGGATTATACTGAATAAAACAATATATTACTGTGTCCGCTACCCAAAATCCATGTTGTACACCTAATTTATAATCATATTATATCTACAGGCACGACGTTGTAACATATAATTATTATTGAAGTCATTAATGCACGCTGGTTGTATATATATTTTAAATTTTAATCAGTAAGTCCTGGGAGTTTTCCCCGAGAATTGGAGTTAAGAATATTATAATTGACTGGGCACAGAATAGGGGGAAATACCTACGACAGTACATGCGCCCTGCTATAATTCCATAATATTATTCAATTATAATATCATTAATACTTAAAATAATTCAGATAATATATAATAATATACCTAAATCAAATTTCGTTCGCACGCGCGTTGTACAAATTGTATTGCAACTAGCTCGGGGTACAGATGAGAGGGGGTTTGCACATGAAATCATGAATGACGCCCGTGAATGTAGGTCGTTTATATTTTTATATACAGAGTGGTCGTTTTACCGATTTCTGTACGATGTGCCGAAGTTCTATCCCCATATAATGTAATGTCTACATAACAAGCAGTTTTCGAGTGCTGTGTATATTATAATGTAGGTACATAAAAAAAAACCGTGGCGTTAGTATGCAAATAATATACACGGAGATCCATCGAAAAAAAATATGGGTAACGTATAACACGATAATATAACAATGTATGTAGTACGTGTGTACACACGCGAGTCGACATTGACGGAAAACAAAAATGAATAATAGTGCATGTATACCTAATATTAATATATATTATGTGTTTCGATTTACGCACACGTCACTATAATTATTATATTTATACATTTGATAGATAAATAATTAAATCAAAACCGAATTCATGTAGGTGCTTTAAAATATTATATACCGATATAGATTTTTAATTTTACACATATTAATATAATGATGAATGTAAAAAATAGTGTTGGGCATTATTTCTACATAATTTGTAACACGGCGCACCGTTTAGGCAAAAGAGGTACACATTTTTCAAGTTATGTATAATTTGATTAATCAAAGAAGGTTACAATAAAATAATATTATATAATATTATCATTACGCATGTTTCTTTAATTTTTTTTATCTCACATTTTTCATCTATGCAATCCCCCTTCCCCCGAAATAATTCAATTCCCAACTTGAAAAATTAGAATTTAAAAATATATTATAATAACATGGTTTACATTAGTATATACATTGTATAGTATAATATATTATTATGGTATACATTATATATACATTAGAGTTTATTTAATAAACAAAATTTAAGTGATTTAATAGTCTAGTTGAACTAAACAAAAATATGCGCCTACAAATATACTATTTAAGGAATAAGTAACATATTTAATAATCATTTAAGAAGTTTGAATACCTTTCTATGACTTATTTTTAGTATTACACCCTGCATATTTAAGTACTGACAATATTTACTTTAAAAAAATAATAATACATCAATTAAGATGCAAACAATTTGCAAAAGAAAATATCAGTGCTTTAGATTTGAAAATAAAATAATTATAAGTCATTGTCATTATTGAAACGTTTAATTAACTAATTTGATTAATAACGTCGCTTTCATCTCATCAACTTAAGTGAAAAGTAATCAAACTTTCTTGTATAGTTTCCACTGAAAGATAATCATAAATTAAATTTTTAAACATTAAACCATCGACGGCACGTCCAAATAATATTAGTGAATAATATTAGTGTATATAAAATTAGTTTTTTTTATCGTAAATATTACGATTAATTTATACCTCAATGAATAAATAATTGTTTTAAACTATATTTTATTTAAAGTGAAATGTAATATGAAAAAATATATTTTAATTATTTAAAAAAAAACCATTGTTATTAGGATTAAAACATGTTAACAAGCTCTGAACTGCGTCCAGTTATAAAAAAAAAGAATCTGAACCTTTTAATTTCCAATCGTTTCCTCCTTTATCTCTACCCACGTATGCACAAATGTCGATTATTGAAAACAATTAACCACCACTTATATTCTCTCTCTACAAACAACGCTCGAGAGGGTCGTTTCATTATGATCAAACATGAACAGGCAGGAAATTGACAGAAATAAAACGCGTAGACCGAATAATTATATTTTACACATCATAATTATAATGGTGGAAAACTATTTTCGGTCGGACTTTGCAAATTTAACCGGTCATCAAACGGCAAAACCCCATTATTCTTGATAAGGAGTATGCAACTGCAAACATTACCATTTCTCGCAGATTGTAACGTAGTTGCACGACGATATCCTGGTTTTGAAATTCAGAAAGACCCAACAGCGAAACGATAGCCGGTAAACCCGTTTTTTCAACGTTGAACAGACGAGGGAAACGGTGGTAATAATGATGTGTAGATAATGCACGTTTTTATCACTGCAATATTGCGGCGTTTCGATGAAAAGAAAAACGAAACGTATTTAAGAAAAAATATCGAAAACATTAACGGCGGTAAGTTTGAAACGAGTGAATTCGACAAGAAAAACACACTGCACGTTTACAATATTATTATATGCCTAGTATTATAGTATTAATTCACAGATCGGAAGCGCGTGTGCCGATATGACGTGCGGATGAAACTGCAGTGCCGTGATTCCGTCGTCACCGGTATAATGCCTCATCTGGCCCGTGGACTTACCGAGAAAATAGTACTACGCAATAATAATACAAATCGTTCGGTACATAGTACATATATATATACTCACGCCGAACCAAACGTGGATGGAGAGAGACATAGAAAGAGCGAGAGAGAGAGAGAGACATAGAGACAGACAGAAAGAGAGAGAAAGAGACCTGACCGGATCTCTATTGGTGCGTGCGCCGGTTAAGGGTTGAATACAATTATCGTGCTCACTCGTATACGACGTACAAATATATATTATATACAACACACAGGGTGGCTACCTTGGTTTCTCATTTCATCGTCTGTCTAGAACGCTGGACATTTTAATGACATGTTGTGCTGCCATCCTGTACATATGCCATATAATATACGTATATTGAGTGCTAGACGTATTTCCTGCAGTGGTGCTTCGTCAGCAACGATTTTTCTTGTTTCATTTAAGCCGTTATATTATTACATAAAATCATATCTATAGATATGCACTGTCCCTTTAAGGAATAAGGCCAGTTGGTGAACATTATAAACGGGCCAATAAAATAATTCCGAAGAGGTGGGTCAATATTTTCTTTTCTTTTTTTAAATATTTTGAGTTTAATGACCTCAATAATAATTAAATAATATAGCAATTCTACAAATTAATAGGTACGTCTCTATACAAATCAACATAAAAAATTTAACTAAATAGCTTTGTTTTTAATAAAGTACTCATATTGAAAAATAACTTATACGTAAATAATAAAATATGGAAATAATATATACCTATAAATACTTATTGGTTGTAAAGCTTCTCCATTATTTTGGTTCTTGTTGTATTACTACTTCGAAACAAATCTCGAGTGACGGCCAAGAGAAAAAGAACTTAAATACAATATATTATGTTATATAGGTAATAGGTAAATACTACATAGAAATCATTTTGCGTGATTGTTTAGTTGTTATAAAATATTCGTTTTACACGCATTAGGTATATTAAGAATATCGATTATACGTATAAAGTACCTATATTACCCATGAAAACCACAAGTCGAATTAACAAATAAAAATTCTCATAAAACGATTATTATTATTATTATTATACTGATCAGTGACCGACTTCAACCGTTAATATTTAAATGCCACTCAGAATAAATTAAAAATCAAAATAATAAAGCCATATTTAACGATTCTATTTTTTTTCCTCCCGTCCTACACGGTATAATGGGCGTATTATTATAAATAAATGTTCAGATTTAATTAAAATTTTATTTTTACATATTATTATGATTATTATGATTATTTTATTATTATTATTATTATTATTACTACGAGGACATCTTCATTAAATAACAGACGTGGCGAGTAAAGAAAAAACCCATCTCCCCAGTAAAAAAATTAACTAGAAATAATTATATTCAAAGCGATGCAAGGCAAATTATATTGTTATATCCGTAAAAAATCTAGGAAATATCTTGGCGAGCGCCGATTACACTTTAACACTGTAAGCGTTTAATGAGAAAATTGGTTTTTGTATCACGTCCCTCGAATTGTTTTATAATTTGTTGAACAAACATAAAAAATATTACTTTATTTTAAGATAATTATATAATATTTTATAGATGTAAGACTTATTACTTACCCGTTTAACCTTAACCCACTTGCATTGTTGTTTTAAAATATATTTATAACTATATATTATAAAAGAAGTTATTCAAAACATTTTCTTTCAACTCATCCTTTGACGAAATAGCCCATCAAATGATTTGTTCCAAAAATATTAATACCATTACGGCATTACGTTATATTATATTTTCCATTTTTTTTGGCTTATCATTTACGTATTCGTTAAAATATTCAGTAGCTACCAATACAGTGGTTATAGATTTCCTAAATTTCAAATTATAGTTGAAAGTTTAAAGCGTTTTATCGTGTTATAAAGTATAAATTTAATATTTAAAAAATTTAAAAACAATAATCACGATTCACGGTTCAGACACGGTTAGGTAAATTTACCAAACTAATTATAGTGTAGATCAGATCATCTTATGAAATGTAATACTTGTAATGTATAAAATAATGTTGTAAACTTATAGATAAATACAAATAGGTATAGGTATATAAGTTAACTAATCTGAAAACGAACGAAAAACAATATATAGAACAATGATATTCCATAAGTTTATAACTTACAAAACTATATAAAATATGTATTTGAATAATTAAACCAAATTATGGTAGATCAACCTTGAATATTCAAGGTATCTTCAAATGTATACATAAATAAATTAAGTACAGCTATAAATCACAACTACGTTTTCAGACTATCTAATTTTATTATTAAGACAAATTAAAAAAAAGGTGGGTAAGTGGATTTCGCTCTGCTGTACAGTAGGTTACAAGTGGGTCACTGTATAATGGATGGTATTAAATTTGAATTCAATGATATAATATCATTGTATAAGAAAAACGATTCTGAGCGGAGACGGTATGTTAGTCTAGGTATAAGACATAATATTATATTAGGTACCTATAATAAATTCCAAATTAATCATATCATAATATTTATTAGGTACTTATAACGCGTTATACATCAACAAAAAACCGTGGTACTATCATAGATATATAATAGTATACTTTAGAAGTTTCAAGTACCCACGAATAATATTATACAATCACAACAAAATAACTAAAATAGTTATCCTAGGTTTTTAATATGTAATTCGTCCAAATTTGTACTTAAAATGACTATAAAATAAACTGCGTAAATGTATTTTTAGATTTTTTGGTAACAGTATTAATTACTTACGTGGAATCTTGTTTTAAATTTTCAATTCTTAGATACAAAAATTGAACATTTTATAAATTTTTAACTACAAAATAATTTTTAAAATTAAAATTTGATAAATTTTGTCCAAATTTGATCTTTAAATGCTTATAAAAAAAAATTGTGCCTATGTATTTTTAATATTTTTCAACTGATATTGTAACAATATATCAGGAGCTTTGTATTAAATTTATACACTTTTTGGCCCAACAGATAAAACTTTATTGATATTTATAGAAAAAAAAAACTAAAAAAATTGAAAACTTACAATGTCCGTAAACAGCTCAAAAAGAGTCAAATTATTTTAAAAATTTTATCGTATATATAAAATGCTAATATTAACATTCAGTGAAATTTTCAAGTTTCTACAGTCACTCGTTTTTTAATTACAACAAAATAAGAAAATTGTTACGTAAGAAATCGAGTGAATATCAAATGTTGTAAAAATATGAATTTCAAACGCCCATAAAAATTTAATTTGAGTTTCTTATAGATATTTTTTTTTTGATAAAGGTAGATAATATTATAAGGAATCTTGTATTACATTTTCATATCTTAGATTTAAAAAGAAAAATTTTTATGAATTTATAACTCGAAATAATTTGCAAATTTTCGTGATTTTTCCATATTTTGTCATTTTTTGAACTTTAAATGCTTATAAAAAAAAACTGTGACTAACGATTTTTAATATTTTTCATCTGCCTTTGAAACAATATACTAGGAGCCTTCTATTAAATTTTCAAGCTTTTTTATCCAACAAATAAAATTTTATTGATATTTTTAGAAAAAAAACTAAAAAAAAATGAAAACTGACAATGTCCGTAAAGAGCTCAAAATAAGTCAAAATATTTTGAAAATTTTATCGTGTATAGAAAATGGAAATGTAAACATTCAGTCAAAATTTCATGCATCCACGGTCATTTTTTTTAAAGTTACACCAAAAACCAAAATCGATTTTCTCGAAAACAGATTTTGCGTAAAAATTCCCGTTTTTCCTTAATTTTTCTTTTGTTTTTCCCGGCGCTTTTGAAAACTACTGGGAAATTTAAATTTTGACCTCCCCAATGCACCAACGATATTCACTTTCTGATCGAACAAGATACTGAAGTTGAAAATCGTAGCATTATTTCGACTACTTATCGTGTACACAGACACAAAAAAAATAAAAAAAAAAAAAAAAAAAAAAAATAAAAAAACACACATCATTGTAAAATCAATACATTCATCGTTCCACTCAGAATCTAAAAACTATTTTAATCTATTTGTTTTGAGTTCAGGTTAATCAAATATATATTTTAAATTTAAATTGTAGATCTCTCAATAATTTAATAATTTTTCCGAATCGTAATCCAAAAATAGAAAAAAAGGAAGTTGACTATATTACCTGTATAGATTTTCTATAACTATTTTTACAATGAAACTATTCTGCAGATGGCATTTTGTAATGATAATATTTTTAGTCAATCATTTGATATCAGGAACCTATATAACCATATTCAATCCACATGGCGCTCGCCGTGCGCCATTCGGTGTAAAATGTAAATATTACGCTATTACTTTTCCATACTTTACAGGCCTTACAGCCAGCTAACCCTAACGCGCAACATTATATTATGCGTATGAAATTCGAACCGCTTACTGTTCTTTATGATTATATTATAATAATATTATTGTTATCGCTAGTATAATAGTAATAGCATTAAAAAAAAGTTAGTACCAGCTATCTTTTTAATATTACATTACACACACATATATATATATATTTATAAGGCATATTAAAAAATATAAAATAAAACCAATTAATAGGCACGCGATGGGCGATGCCAGTCGGAAACCAAACATTTAAGAATAATAATTGCTTAGAAAATAATATAACCCCCACATCCCCGCATACACATTTCTGATCGATTAGTAGTGCCTTAAATATTATATGTTATGTTTTTAGATTGAATATTATCAAAGAAAATATATTTAAAAAATGATTCATAGGTTAGGTACGATAAAAAAATATATATATACCAAAAACTATTTGACAGTTAATTTCACTATTGATTCATTAATTATTGTTTAGTGATTGCCTCTCTCTCCAGACACCGTGACTGCCCGAATGAATATGTGGACCAATATTTTGTGGGGTGCTTACCCCAGTATTATAGCTTTAGTAGATAACTCACAACTCCAAGCATCTAAATTGTATCCAACTATACATAATTTACTCATTTTTTGAATATTTTAAAATAATTGTATAATATGTAATCCACGATTCATTATTCATGTGTATGTAAAAAATAAGAATGTTTGACGCAACACGAGATATTTTCAAGAGGTCCAGTATTAACTTTTTGTAAATTACATTAATAAATACACGCACATACGAAATATACCCAAGTTTTCTTTTTATTGCATATTTTGGAAAAAATATAATATACACTGTTCATTCAGCATACAATAATATTCAAAAATGTTCGTTTCATGAAGCTTATTAGTAATATATTTCTATGGCCATTAGTAAATACAACTATGCAAGAAAAGCAACTGTCACATTTTGTTGTAATTGTGTTAATTATTTCACATTTTATAAAATGTACTAGCTGCCCGACCTTCCTCCGGAAGAAATTATTTTTTTATAATTTAATTTAAATACATATGACTATTTTTTGACTATACAAATAATATGATATAATTACATATTTTAGTTATTGTTATTGCTAATTTCTGAAAATTATATATCCTACATTTTGAATTCAACCACTGGAGTGGTAAATTTTATTGTTTTTATTATAGAATAGATATAAGGTAGAAAAAAATGTAACAATAAATTATTTGTTCAATGAATAATATATATTTCAAATGGAAAAATGCAAGTGCAAACAAATAAATAAATAATTAATAATAATAATAATAAAAATAATAAATAAACAAACAAACTGGTTTCCTTTGTCTCCAAAACCAAGATAGATTCTAATATATAATATATATATAGGTTAGTAGACAATAAATAATGTGACCAAATTATCAAAAGGTTGATTATTTTTATTTGAATGTAACTTATTTAGAAAATAATTATAAAATATTTTTGGGGGATTTGCTCTTTATGCAGCAAGCTACAGACTTATATTTACATTTGATTGGTTTACGCATTTTTAATATACTAGGTATTTATTAGTATATCTACTTTACAATTCATAAACAAGATTATGAATTTATTTTACATAATTTCGCATATATTTCGAAATATTTAGCGCATTGAATTCGGAACCCTGATAACCCTGAAGTTTTATTCACTCAAGTTTTTTGAATTGAAAAAAGAACCATTTCACCAACATTTATTTATTTATTTTTCCAATCCAAAAATCGTAAAAATATACCTCTTATGCATAAAATGGTATAATAATAACGATGACGACAACGACGTCGACGTATTTATGTATAGTATATAAATAAAAAGCGGCTCGATTCCTCCGATATAACTGTGCAGACTCGGTTCGGGCACTTTAATATAATATACTATACTATATTCCGCATTCCCGTATAATAATAATAATAAAATATACAATTTTTTCACCCAGCCCGGCGCGTATTACAAAGCGCGGATATAAGTGCGGACGCACCGAGACGACACGCCGTGATTGACGACGGCGTGGCAAATATTATCCAAATCGTGTACACAACTCGTATAATATACAATATACTATATGTCTATATGATGTTATTACTATACTATATACATTATACATACGCTTATAATATTATATAAATGTGTATACGGTCCGAGAGAGACGGTACATATTTTCTTTATAAATTGCCGGACGAGACCGCGTCCCACGTTCCGTTATACAAAAATATGTTTCCAACGTATTTTATTTCCTTAAATTTATTTCAACCATCTACCAACCCGTATTATATACTTAAAAAAAAATAATAACACACGACAAAATGTTCGAATCGGAGCTCGGAATACAGTTTTCGTATGACCAATGTTATACCTTTAAGACCTCGCAGATCTTTTTCGTCCTCGAGTCTATCTACAACTAAAACTGCATGATTAATTTTAGTTTGAGGAAAAATCAGCGTGTTGTACCAGTGCTGGTTTGTTGTATTTGGATATTGAGCTACATACGGCTTATGCTAATTGATAGATTCATGTAAAACGAAAAAAATGTGACGTAATTGTGTATAGGTATCATAATACGTTATATACCTACCTTTGTAACTCATTATATACAGAGTGTTTAATTGTTTTAAATATTTTACTCAGAGTCCGCTTCCAGTCGCTTATTACAAGTACAACAAAAATATTATAATTTTTAATTATTAGTATAATACAAAATATTATTGTCATCAATTTCCATTCGCTTTGCGCCATCTACGAACCTACAATAACAACAACAACAATAATAATAATAATAATAATATCGTCATATATGTATACGCAGACGTCTACGTCCAAGTTATAGCGCTATCTAGCACGGACGATTGCTATCGCATCGCGTACTTTTGCCCCAAAGTTTTCCGACACGCAGCGCTGGGTATTCCAAACCTCGAGCCCGTCCTCGTGGGCAATCATCGAATACTGTTTCAAAATATTGTTGACTATCCCACAAAAAATATGTCGAATACCATGATAATATAGTAACATACGTCATGAGTTATGTAGATACAGCAGGTACACTGTCGATATCTGTGTTTTGAGAAATAGTACGTTTCAATAACGATTTTATATGGGTACGATATATTTATATGCAAATGTATATAATACATTTCACAAGTTCAATTCACAATAGTTGGTCAAGAGTTACTAAAAAAAAGTGACATAAATTAGTAAGTTTTTTTTTAAAATCTGGTATCAGCGTTGTAGAATGTTTTTTTTATTAAAATAATTGGGAATAATATTATTTTTATGTTATTATATCTATTCATGAAAGATAAAATAATTATATTATGTAGGTAATATGGTATAATGAGTAATCTGTAACACGTAATTTCAAATTTCATCGATTATTCTTGATTGTACATTTAATTTAAGATATAATATTTTTAACTTAAAACATTTAAGATTATTTCTCCATAATAATCTTCATCATTACCACTTATTACTCATTATAACTTATTACACTCCACTTGGAGATAGTAGATATAAGATAACTCCAATCTGTTACTAATAATATTTTATTTCTGTATTATACCTGTAAGGTATAATGTATAGGGTGTTACCACTGGGGCTGTAGTCAATTTTCACAAAAATTGACCCAAAAATTATTCAACTTGTGTAATTTGCACTATCCTCAGGTAGTAAGAAATAGGAATTTTAATTTACACCAAAATTAAAATCAATTATTTTTTCGATAGTATCTCGATAGTACCAACTTACAAGTTATTGTACATATTGTTGTAAGTTTATATAAAATCGTATTATTATGAATATAAAAAAAAGTTAGCCAATTAAAATAATTATATGCAAAATTAAAAAAAAACAAATGTACACATTATATATTTCGATAAAGATGTCTATAATCCTAATATAACTTTAGCTTAGTTTTTATTTATAAAATAGCTGAGCTTATACAC
>NC_042494.1:156517417-156537982 GCF_005508785.2 Acyrthosiphon pisum
ACAACAATATGTGTATAAGCTCAGCTATTTTATAAATAAAACCTTAGCTAAATTTATATTAGGATATAGAAACTTGTAAGTTGGTACTATCGAGATACTATCGATAAAATAAATGATTTTAATTTTGGTGCAAATTACATATCTTTAATTTTATGCAAATTACAAACTCCCACCACTATGGGTATTCTCCCTAATCTCAAGATTTGTGTTAACGTTTTATTTTTCACTTATCAAACCTAATCATTGTACTATAAATGTATAGATTGTAGATTATTTCAATAAAAAAAAAATTATTTAAATACCTATGTCATGTTAGTTTCAAATATTTTGGAATTAAAAAAATGTATATTGTTTGAACTTAATCTATCCATCGTCATCAGTTATAACAACTTAAACAAATTAACTCATCACATTCTTCTTAAAAATATAGAATGTATCATTAAAACAAAATACATATCAATAATCAACTAGGTATAATAGTAGACATCTTTATCAAAATCTATATTGTATATATTTGTTTTTTTTTTTAATTTTACATATAATTATTTTAATTGGCAAATTTTTTTTTATATTCATAATAATACGGTTTTATATAAGCTAACAACAATATGTGTAATACCTACTATATAATATAATATTACATTTAAGTAAAAACTAAAAAAAAATTCGACAAATGTATTGTTATAAATAATTTATTACTAAAGTTATCAAGATAATTATTGACCATTCAAAACTCTGATAACATTTCAATATTTATCAACTTAAAATATGAAAAAGTGATATCAAAAGCCCAATTTAATATCCCAAAAAGTTTTAAAAGTGAGTTAAGTTTAACTCTAGTATGTTATAGTCCTATGAAAAACATCCTCAAAAAAACGTACACGTCGTATACGTTATTAGGTAGGTATACGTTATTCACACTCGTCTGCGGTTATGAACACATTTTGTGAATTTATTTAGCTTTACATGGTTTTAAAATATTCGTATCACGTTCGTTCGAATTTTCATATTGGTATCAAATAATATAGGGGTTGGTCGGTGTAACGCGATTTCGTGTATGAGGTATTATAACTACTATGCGTATGGTATTCGTATAAACGCGTGAATTGTAATTTGTAGTCTGTCTATAAATGTGTTAATTCCTATTTCATCCGGGCTGGTTCCTAATTAAAAGAGACGTTTTTATTCGCAACGATGTATTTCTATTTACGGTTTGCTTACAACTAATATAATTACGTTCCACATCCATAAATGCAGCAGAAGTGTTTGAAAAAAAAATTAAATTGTATTCAATACATAGTCTTGAAACGTTTTCAATGCCGTTACGCATAAAAGTACGGATCAAGATAATATTATTATGTTATCCCTTCTACGAGAACGAAAAAATAACGATTGTTCTACCATTCACTGCAGTATATTATGATTCCGTTATAATATATAACTATATACCTACCAATGAAAAACGGAACGCGTTTTGACAGGTCATTTTTTATTTGTATAAAACCTACCTTTGCACCGTCTCTTAACGGAATATTTTAAATTATACAATAATAATAATAATAATAATAATAATAATAATAATAATAATATATTATTAAACGCGTAAACATATCTACACGTTGTGTACAATTAGTAAGCCGTCAAAAAAACGTATTCAACGAATTTCGACATGATTTAAAACTTTAGGTATACTGTACCGAAGGTTTGAATGGGCTTTTCAGATCCAACGGAAAATGTTTTTTCTTTATATACACATTATATTAATTAATTTAATTTAAGCCACATATACATATGCATTATTATACGTATAATATATTATGTATATATTTTATTATAATAATGTGCTACAGTGTTTTGTTGATATTTTTTTAATCAATTTAGTGACCCATACTCAAACATTTTTATACCAGAGATTTGAGACAGTAATTGAGAGACAGAAGAAGGGAATTTAATATTCATTATACGAGTATCATAATAAGCTAAAAAGTCTGCAATACATACAATGTGGACCAAATCACGCCACTTATAATCACAATAACCAACGACGGAAGACGGACGGTACAGGTTTTAACTAGAGCGATAGTTTGATTAAACCTACATTAAGATTATAATATTATAATACAATATTATTACGAAAATAATATCACTATAGCAGCGGTTCCCAACCTTTTTAGTCAGCGGTGCCCTTTTGTTGGTCTAAATTTACTATTTAGTTAGGTGCCCATCTATGAATATCATGAGAAACATGATAAAAATGAACACTTTTTTTCATTGTTGACCGATTTAAATAATTTTATTGTACATATTAAAAACAAATTACAAAATTATGGTTGAAAATAAAGAAAAAAATACTGCTTTAAAAGTTAAAAATTAATGAGATTTTTATGGCTGCTTATTTTTTGAAAGTTTGGAAATATCTGGTTCAATTTGTGACAGTTAGATACGAAGGTCAGGTTCTACATTAAGACGGTTCCGGTATTTGGTTTTAGTAGCCGTATAGGCTGAAAAACCTGTCTCACATAAATAAGTGGTAGCCAAAGGTAGAAATATTGTTATTGCTTTTTGACTCAAATGTTCAAAACTTGTATTTTTAAAATTTAGCCAAAATTCAACGTAATAATTGCTACTGAAGGTGGATTAAAATGTTGAATCTCAAGTTATATCGATCAAACTCTCATATTCGATTGAAGACAAGCTTGAGGGTTTTCCACAGGCTGAAAATGGATTAACTACCCATTCACGGTCTTTTAAAAACACCTCTCAATATGTAGGAAAATATTTATTAAATGCATTTTTGAGTTGTTTGAGATGTTCAGAAATCTCGTTAATAATGCTAATGGGAGCTTGCAATTCGTTTTCCTCCAAAAAGGCCTGCATTATTGGAAAACACTCCAGCTCTCTTTTAGAAATGCACTCTGACCAATAATCAATTTTTCTTTTCAGTGCACATAATCTGGAGCTTGCCTCAAAAATTGTCAAAGTTCTTCCTTGTAAGTGGAAGACGTACGTAATGAAAGTCGCCAATTCGAAGCGTGTATAATGTTATCTGAATTTATTCAGCCTATGTCATTTATCTGAATCGATACCGATTAGAAACACTGTATTAAATATATCGAGTGTACCAAGTAATTTCATACGTAAAACAATTTTTTTTTTTAACTACAATAAATTGTAAATATTTTTTTTCATTCTAGGATGAGCCGCGGTGCTTCTGAAATAAGCTCGCGGCGCCCTTGTGGCACCGCGGTGCACAGGTTGAGAACCGCTGCACTATAGTTAAAACGTATAACACCAGCTCATCCGCGAATAGTGCAGTGAACCTCGAAACAATACCATCGGCCATCACCAGTATATTGTGCATATTAAGGACATAATATTGCCATATATATTAATTATATTCCTGAAAAATCAGTGACGACAAACCTTGTCAAACAAAACCGTGCCTTGTGCCCTCGTAATGTCAAAAAGTGTGTAATTGTGTCGATTGTCTTAATCAGTGCGGCTCATTAATCAGTTAATTTCGTAACTGTTTCACTGTTGATGGAAATTTAATAAAAACAATATTGCATGCGATATACCTGCATGGCTGCATAATGCATTGTGTAACAGTTTTTCAAACTTACATAAAAATATTATTATGCCAAACATAATGTTATAATTTATTAAATATGTTTTACAACCCCGTTACAAAACAAAACAATACATAACACAATACTTAATGGTTGGTCTTGGGCACTATACTCCAGTCATCATCATTATATACGTGAATTATATGAAGTCACGTTAAGTGAGCCTTTTCTCGCCAAATAAATCGGAATCTTGCCACCTATCATGGCAGAGATGTCTTTCATTTCACAATTCGACCATTTTTAGACGTCAGTGCCACTGAATTGCCAATAGAAATACGCATTTAAACGAAAGAATAATATTTATATATTTATATGTCTATGATAGTTCATATTATGGTATAACTAATATTACATGACATAAAATTGAATTTAAATTTATTGTTACAAATATTTAAGGGTCACGTTCTTGCAGATGCTCGGCTTGTTGCCACTCATCTGCAGCTTACAGTACGCGGCCACTAAAAAATGACAATCACCTCAAAGAAACAGTAAATCACATTATCTATATAGTTTATATTTTTATATTATTAAACGGTCGTTATATCTAATTTGTTTATAAAACCACGGCCTATATCATTATAATATCACAATATTTGTTATTGACGTTTGGAAGATGGAAGTTTGTGTTAGAAATATTGTGTTATTAGCATATTATCATTGTATTCATTTACTAATTGAGAGATTAAGGACGACAACTTAAGTTAAAATAATGATAAATTATTATATTATTTGATGGGCTCGCGTTAAACGCATTTCAACGCAATTTATTTATATTTGTTTAGTTATCGTACACATACTACGCAGTGGAAAGAAATGACATCGGTGATGTTTAATTATTATATTATAATTATATGATATAACTATTAACCATGTACAAATATGTATACTATAAAATATACAGTTAGTGTATAATTTCTGTTCAAAACTATTTACAACAAATGATTAGGTACACGTTTAGGCAATTTTTTTTGCACATAGGCACTTATTTAAAAAAAAAAAGTATGTACCTAAGTAATTAAGTAAGTAAGTACAGATTGTAATAATATGTAGGTAAGTGTAGAGTAACTTCCTATAGTAGCTGTAGAAGAAAAATATATTTATGTAAATAAATAAATATATAAACTGTTAATTATATATTATATACATAATATGCAAGTGCGTCGTTTTGTTTATTAAATATTACTTTAAAAGTACTATATGTAATATGTATAGTATTATATATATATAACAGTAATACATGGTTAATGGTTATAATATACTAAGTATTAATATTTTAAAACTCAACACTGTGCGATTTCATACATTTTTTTTACAATTGTAAAAATACTTAGTGTATTGAAACAATACACAGATTAATTAATTTAAAAAAAAATGTTTTATAGGTGTAATTTTATGGTTTTAACAAGAACAATTCTAAACTTTATTTTAAATATAATATAATATATACACATATCTATACTATTATATAAAGAGGAGTTGTTATTTACCGTTGTTGAGGGTAATCTCTGGAACTACTGAACCGATTTCGAAAATTATTTCACCAATATAGAAAGCCACATTTTTTGTGAGTGTCATTGGCTAATTTAAAAAGAGAAATGAACATCCCCGGTAGGTGCTCAAACAGGAATTTTGAGATTTACGATAGAAATTTTTGTTTATTGATGGTTGCTATGGGTTAAGGAGTTGAGAATATTTATTTATTATTATTTTTTTTTTTTTTAATTTGAATATTAATGGAGCGTCTCAATCTCATTCGTTTCAATCAGTCGAAGTTACGTTTAGACATGTACATCCACTTGCCGGACACCATCGCTACTGAAGGAGACGCGAAAAACATTGGTCGTTTTACCATTCTTTCAGCTACTCATATTGGAAGCCTACGCATGATGCATTCGCGAATTGTAACGGGAAAGAGTCGAACAAATGTGCCGAAAAAAAGAGCCAAACACCATATTCCTCTTTTGTTTAACATAATCACAAATCAGTGAAAACTATACCAACAATTATACAGCTAAATAGTTATGGTGAAACGTTTTACTCGATGATGGTCGCATATTTGATCTTGGTAGTATTAAGAGTAATTCTCAATATTCTCTTAAATCCGGTCATATTTTTGATTCAAACCATCATCGAGTAAATAAGTTTGACCATAACTATTTAGTGGTATAATTATTGGTATAGTTTTCCACTTATTTGTGATTATGATAAACAAAAGACTAAAGAGGAAGATAGTGTTTTGCTCTTTTACTCATTATTAAAACATACTGCAACAAGTAAAATTTGGTGCTTCTAATTCAGTACCAAGGACGGTATGAACAGCATAAGCATCATCAAAATATTTTCTACCCACCAACATAATATATTTTTAAAACATAAGAAAATCAAGTATAAAAATATTATATAGTTACAATATTATTATTTAACTTCAAAAGGGGTCCTTTGTCAACAGTACACTCAATAAATTCATGGGAAACAATTTATTGGTAACCGAAAGTATTCCATTAAGTCTGGTCAATGTTTATTCCGATTTTCAATATCATACTTGATCCATTTAATTAGAGATTTAGACACCTATAATAATTAGAACATTATTTATTTTCGGTCAAGCCGTTTTGGAAGAGTTCAATAACAAACACTGTGGCACGAAATTTTTATATATTATTAGATATACATATCTACTTGATATGCTGTCGCACGATGTCCGCGATCCGACGTAGTCGGTTCTCTACCAAGGTGGCTGAATTGCACTAACTGCTGGGAGTTACATCCAAAAGGATTTGAACAATCACAATTTTTTGAAGAGTTGTTATTTTTAAGGGCAGCGAAGTGCACAGGGTCAACTAGTATTATATATACACGATTTCGAGCTATTTTGAAAAAACCATTTAAAACTCGTTTATAAAACTAACAAAATGTTTTAATATTTTGTTATGCTAATTTAACGAAAACAAAACATTTGAACGACGACAAAAATATTTTAAGGCATTAAGGCTCGTGGATTCCTTTTTTCTGTGGCGTGACGGTGGTAACGTTTGTAACCATTACGACTTACGAGAGAGATGATAGTAGGATACAACAGAAACAAAAACAAAATCTCATTTAATAAAACAATAAATTAAAGATATAATTTAATTTAGCAAAATATTAAAAAAAAAAAAAAAATTGTTTAAAAGAAAAAAAAATGTAATCACATAACTGTACACTAGTGCTAATAACCATTGCCGTTTAAGCGTTTTTAAAAAATAAAAGATGTACAAAATAAAACATCAAATAGCCGATAATAATCGTTGTAATATGCAGTACATTTATTTATTAGTCAATTTCTTTATATTATTGAATTTCAAATAGAAATTAAAACTATTCAATTTATATTGTGCCCTTTTATTACTACGCCAGCTATTATTACACCCGTTTAATTTTCATCGGAAATTAGATTTCCAAACAACTGTGAAAATGAATAATATTGTGTGCATAATAAGTATATCTATAGAATACGTATAACCACGAGGCTACGTCGTTGGAAAAAATCATTCATTGTGGACGTTCAATAATGGTTCTTTGAAATTAAAAATGAACTATATTTATTATAGTAATAATTGTTTGTTTACATCAAATTTTTTTTTAAACGAACTTAACATAATAATATAATATTATATTATATTATAGAGAGAAGCCGAGAAAATGAAATTATATTAATTTTTTTTTTTAATTTCTCTTTAGTCGATGAAATATTAATTAAATTCACTATTCATGTTGTAACTGCTGTTCGCTAGACGATTTTTTTTTATTTTATTTTTTAACTAGACAATTGTACAATCTGTAATATAATGGTTTACAATAAGCACAAGTGATAAAAGTATAAGTATAGAAAAGACAAAATAATAGGGTAATGTAACAAACAGATTGATAATTACAATTATTTACATCAATTCAGACAGGGGGTGATGAGTGAAGAGACCATCCATTGATGGGAAATATTATAATATTTAAAAAAAATTTATTTCAGTAATTACAGTAATTGAAAAATACATTTTACTATTTTTTATCGTACATACCAGTAGATCATGTTTTTTGTACTGTATATTATGATATAATATGTATGCGCAAAACACGATCGTTATTGTAATTATATAATAATATCACATTTAACATTATTGTTTATAGATATATAATATGATAATAAATAAAATGGGTGAAATGTAAACGCCCCCTTCCTTAAGTTCGAGCAATCCAGCCTGCGAGTTTTGATATTCAAGCCCTTGCGTGATGATTAGATTTTGTGTACCTACTATTATAGTTTATTCATGCATTTCGCTGGTGCCAATCCCATCAATTGTATTTACATTTTTTCAAAAATCAGTCTGCCAATCTCCTTAAAAAATCGCCAAAAAATCTCTCCTTGGTCTATTTTTGTTTAATATGTATTTATAATAATATTTATAATATTTTATTTATATTTATACATTTATAATATTATTATCTCCATTACCCACACCTATCATAATAATTCCTCCACTTAAATAAATTTCAAAAATAATCTTTCCACCTAAATAGCTTCAATAAAAGTTGTAATTATTATTGTACACAATATGTAATATCATAATTTACTATTGTAAGTTGTAACGTAATAATGAGTGATACTGTTAATTGTTAAGGTAACATAGTTTTAGTACAAGTAGGTAGATAGCTAATAAAAAAAATAATACACGTGGGTTACGTGGAATTTGTTTACAACAATTTATTTTTTATAATTGGCATTTGGCATCGTAGCTGTAGGATACTATAGAGACTACAGCTTTAATCATGCAACCTTAATAATAATATATACTTAATTGGATTTTTACTTATTACTTTTTAGTTATTTTATATTGTTATATGTATATAACATTTAAAACTCTAACTATCCATTAGTTTTGTATCTATATAATGCTCTTATTCATTCACCCTTTAGAAAACACTACGAAACTTTTTGTTTTAAACATTTCAGGGCAGAATTTATTATATTGATCGCAAATTTAATATGTTTGTGTCTGATTAATTTTAATATTTTTTTCTTTTTTAGAACATAATATAATAATATATATCTAAATTAAAAACTTAAAATACTAAAATAAATATTAGAAAGTATTAGAAAATATGTAAACCCTTATATGACGTTACGTAATATTTTTATATGATGTTTTGAACCATCAATGATAGTTGACATGAACATACTCAACAAGATTCAATTTAACGTACTAAAAATAATTAAAATAATGATTAAAAATCATAAGAACTACAGTGATGAATTGCAATTAGTTTACTTTAGAGTGTAATAAATTAAACAAATTTAAATTTAAATTTACATATTTATTCTCTTGAGAATAATAATGAATACATTTTGAAAATATTGTAGACTATAATTAAGTATTAAGATGTTAATTTTTAACAGAATTTATTATAACTAATTGAATGATAAATTAATTTAATATTAATTATGTCAATATAATGATTTGTATTACAATATTATATTTAAAAGATGTATCCTGACCTTAAACTTTATAGGTTTATAGATACACTATTATTTGAATTAATAAATCACCTATATTATTATCTAAAGAAAATACTACGTCTGTGTAGAGTTAGCTGGTAAGTTTGAGGAAGTTAAATAAGTTCGACCTTCGTTCGAGTTCCGCTGAATTATTTAGAAATAAGAACGGTGTGCTGAGTGTAATAAATGAGTGCGTGTATAATACTCGAGTTGCTGTATAGTATTATCGAAGACCTAAACCGAAATATGTGCCAAAAAAATGTACAACTTTTGGAGCACGAGACCTTAGCCCCAACCCCCGATGACAGGAATAGAACGCGTATATTGCAATAATAATAATAATAATAATAATAATAATAATATGTGAACGGAACATAATAATTATTATAATGGCGCCAAACAGCATCGGATATTATGTGATTCTGCGCGTCGAACCGTTTTATAATTTATAGAAATACAACAACTGACAAACTGTGTGCATAATATTATCAATACCTTAACATTCGTATTATAAATATTTGTGAGTGTTTGTGTTATAATTATTACACGTACACAAAACACACAAATGCGTCTATATACGCATCACAGGCGTCTCGTTTAATAAATATTAACGTTGGTGAATTAAATTTACCAGTTCGGAAGCGCGTTATTGGCTTCACATCAAATATCGCTGAGACTAGACACAGTTTGGCGATCACGATTTATAATACTTATTACTTATTTCGATACATATATATAATATTAGCTATATATATGTTTGCGTGTGTGTAGTTTTGTAAGTTTTCGTCTATGTGGGTAAAAAAAAAAGTATACAACTACCGATTACAACTGTTATTCGTCAATTATTGTTAACCTTTCGTGAGCTAAGACGCTTAAATTCCGTAAACGATAAATACTGCGCGAGCGACTATACTATACATACTGGGTGTGATACGCCAAGCATGGCAATACACAGTGTGTTTAATAAAGATTTGTAAGTTGACCAAACATCGGCCATTTGTTATAAGCGACGTGAACATATTTTGTTATTTGGCTTTTTATTTTTTTTTTATTTTACCATAAACGTTGTGTTATAATAATGTTATATCATATTAATTTGAATATTTTGTATTATTTTATGTACCTATTAAGTACACGGTACATTGTACCGAACAGTTAGTAGACAATAATTCCGAGAACAATAATATTCATCGTTATGGTATTTAAAGTATAACTCGTATATTTTAAAATATCTAGTTGGTTTTTGATAAACACTAATATTATAATATTATTGCGGACACTATACATACATATTATTATTATTATTGTACCAGCGGCGCGTATTAAGCTTGCGTCAAGTTAATCTAAATAGTATTCAGTACATTTGTACATGTTTTAAATATTATGTATTACGCTCTTCAGAGAAACAGATCAAATCGTTTTTAAATATTTCATCACGATGGCGAAAATGCTGTTTACGTTTTACATTCTGAAAATGGTATGGTGCGATCTATTATAATGTCACTAGGCAATAATCTGCAAGTCTCGAGTGTCGCGCTCACACACTAATGGGCGGCTTCTTTTTTCAAACTGTTCGTATCTAAAATGCTCACCCTTCATAATAATAATGTACTTATATTACCGTATGCGTATTGTATGCATATGATTGTGTATAGATTGTGCATTTCAAATAATATAAAAAAGGTTTTATGTTTGTATCAATGTATCTACCTATTTTTTTTAATTCCCGACATTTCGATCTCAGTCTTGTTCAAATAATTTGTTTTTATTCATACCATTATCCTCAATATAGAATTGTTGTGGTGTTTCGATTTTCTAAACTTCAGAAGTATAAAAAAAAAATAAATAATAATAAATTACTATAATAGCATTACCGTTGTAACTTCCATATATATATATATTACAAAACATGAATATTCCAAAAACGTATCATGCTATAAATATGTTATAATATCACGGTATATTATTATGGCGCAGCGTACAAATTATCATCGGCAATAAATACGTAGGTAGTTTACCATCATTTAATGTGTGGGTACGGCCTTCAAGAGGATATTTGAGTGGTGGAGAAATAATTGTACACCCCGCGAATGTTTGTACAGTTGAGCCATTGTGGAGTACGATAGTCGCCGGAACATTGAATGGTATCAATAAATAATAACAAACTCGTTTACGGGGTATATACACAGGGTGTATGTGGAGCAGTAATCTTAAGTTTAAAACCACATATGAACGTGTCAAATCATCCAGATACAACCCTAGAAATTTCAATAAAGTATCTTAACTATACATACTCCTCGAAATCAGAATATTGAAATAGCTGCGCTGAGCTGTTCGTATGGTTTTAAATTACCGCGGTTAAAAACGTTAATAATAATAATTTAATAAACGATCCACTGATAAGGTGCATTATTCATAATATTGTACCTAAACGTAACTTTAGTAAGCTTCAAAACAAATATACCGGGCGGGAACTAATTTGTTAGTGCCTCTCTTCGTTATTGCTCACCAGAAAATTAATATAATGTCTACAAAAAATAACTCAATAATATTTCAAACAAAAATATAAACCTAATAAAGTTTGAAAATATACGCATTTTTTTTTTAATTTTAGAACCCTTTATATATTATACCCTTTATTTATTATATTACCTATGTATTCTGTTTTCTAATATTTCCGTGAGTCTTATTATCAAATAAACAACTTAATAATTTCACCATTACTATCCTTTTTATACGAGGTAAGCTATCGGGTGAACTAACAGCAATAACTTACTAATAAAATATGTAACGACTTTTATTTTAACCATTTTTTAAAATATAATAATCTTTAAAATTATATTATATTATATAACGGTGTCATATAGATACTGACAAATGACTATATATTTTTTTTTAATTGTTGATCAGAAAAAGAGTTAAGTCATTAATAGTTGTTAACTGCATTTTTCAGTATTGTATTTGGTACACAGCGGTAAGTATGACGATTAAGAATCGAAGACTGTGCATCGAAACGGCGCTCGTTGTGTTCGAGGACGATGTAAAAATCACATGTGGCTTTTTATCTGCACACTATACGCTGATCGTATATTACTTGTCATGTAATATTAAAACGGGTAGGTGGTGCGTGTGTAGTCGATGAGAAAAAAATCAGTATCGTTTTTGTAAATTGTGCGTATACGCACTTTATATAATATTATATATTATTGCCGCGTACAGCAATAACCAGAGAAATCGTAAGCGAGGGAGGGATAAAAAAAAGGCCACAGTCGTATCGAAGGGCAATAAGCATAATCTGCGAGACACTGTGTGTATAACACGCGTATTATGTATATAAATACATAATATTGTGCTTATTATTATTATATTGTTATCATCGACGTCGAAACCGCCATTAAGGCAATTTTTATATCATTTTATTTTTCGATTTGTTTTTCATCGGAGAATCTCGTCGAATTTGTGGGGTGTATACGTATAATTTCCATGCATACATACCTACATAGTACATACATTATTTATGTTCGGAGTTTTTTTTGTTTTTTTTTTTCGTTTTGTTCCGTACCTACAACACATGTCATTACAATATAATATATCCATAGTACATTAGTGTACCTAACACTTTGTACGTACAAATTTAGGTACCTATATATATATACCATGTATATAATACACATACATATATACACACACACGCGTAAAATATTATACGCCATGTGCGTTATCTCTATAATAACAATGCTAATAACAATAATATACATACTGCGAATTATATTATATATTTGTGACCTATTGCCAACCCCACCCGCCCGCCATCCGGCCAAAAAACCGGGCAACCGCGTGTCTCCGGAATTCGTGCCTATAATTTCAACACACGAATATAATGTGCGCGATATCGATGTACCTACCCACCTACATGTAGTGTACCTGCGTACAAAACTCGTATAATATATTATATTGTGGCCGCATATTGTACGCGTAAACACGATACCGCCCGTCACAGGCATCACGAAGAGCTTTTTGCATTATTTATAATATTGTTATGGCCTCGTCGTCGTCACACCAAACGTTCGGTTCGATTCAAATTCGTTATTTTTTTTTTGCGCTTCACTCGATTCTCGCCGCACACACGCCATAACGATCGACACACACAGTAATAGGACGTGCCCAAGTGTCGAATGTTCTATACGGTGTCGTAATGACGTAATAGGTAGTATGTGTGTTTATTGTTCAACTGAAAATAATAATAATTACGACCTCCCGCGATGCATATTTCGGTGGTTTAATGCTTTAATGTTCGAAAACATTTCGTTCCTATATCCTGCGGCGCTGTCATCGTGGCGTATAATATTCATGTGATATCATTCGTTTTTCGACACTAGCGTGGAACTACGAAGGGCTGAGTATTAACGATTTACGCGGCGCGTGGACTTTTTATTAGAAACCGAAAAAGTCACGCGTGTTTATTAATATAATTTTTGTTATTATTATGAAATATAAATAACATTTTTACAATCGGAAAAATTAAACAAAATATAATCGTGTTTGCTGTGTCGGGAAATAATTATTACAATAATATCTGCAAAACGAAAGAAAGAGTCGCGTGCGTGTAGATCTTTATTCTTTACGCTTTGATTTTTTTCTTTTTAAGCATCCGGGTCGAGGTTTCTAGGTTCTAGAGATGTCAGTACGAGTAGAGAGATTATTGTTAACGAAAGTGAAATTTCAGACCGTGTTTTTTAAAGTCATCGTATATAAACCGATATTGAGATTGGAGAATACCTGCGATCGACCAGGAAGATACACCTATGTCTTACATATTATTACATAGTCCTTGCACCGGGTAAAGTTATTACGGTTTACTCGGAACTCATCGACAACCGATGACATATCATATAATAAAATAAAATATAACAATATACAATATACATACAAGTACATAACGCTAAAGGTTTTCGAAAATGTATATGTATACAAAGAGATTCACCAAACATTCTAACCCCCTTTTTTCTTCAATTATGCGGTAATTCTATATTTAATATTTGAAATTTTTAAATATACCTACCTTAAAACTATGTTTTTAATGATTGAGACTTTTTTGTAATATATGTACTTAAATAGTGTCCTGTGAATGAACAAACTTTTTTTTTTTTTATATAATATAAGTACCCTCCTTTTCTACTGGAAATCAATTAGTGAAGAATATTTCTGAACATTTTAACGTTTCAAAATCAAAATTCGAACAGAAGATTTTGAGTTATTTAACTTTGAGTACCTACTAAAGATAATATAGATCCACGATAATAGGCTCGGCCTATGGCGATTTGAATATTTTAGTAGTAATAGTTATGATATTAATCTATCAACATTTATAATTATTAAAAATTGTTAAAGTCTAATAAATAATAAATTCAGTATTGAATCTTCATGATATTTTTGTTAATCTATTTATATTTGAGGACTATGATCCTTAAATATTTAAATAAAAGAACTAACACGTTCAAATTTTGAACCAGGTACATCACAATTTTGAAAAAAATACACTATAATAAGGGGAGGGGGTTCTCATATGAAAATCATAATTTTGTATCGCAACAGGACATTCCTTAAGAAGTAAAAAAATCTTAAGAATTTTTGAAAATGTGACCTTTAATTAGTTTGTTTAAAAATTTATAAAATAGATTTTATATAAATTTATAAAATAGATTTTATATAAATTTATAATTAAAGGAAAATGTGGGGATGAGCATGCTTAGTGAATCACCCTATATATTATTATTGATATTATAATTATTATTTTTCACTTGTCGAACGTTGCAACGACGTAGCGCCCTAAACACTTGAATAATAATTCGAAGACTACAGGGTTGTTTATCTTTTTTTTTGGTCACGAGATGTTGTTTATAGAGTATGCGCATTTGAATTGGGTTTTGGGTCACTATTTTGTATTTCACAGCTCTTGAGGTGGTGTACATACCGTGTGTGTATCCCCAAAAGTATATATAAGTCATAAAATAGTATGATCTTCCGTCTACAAAATAATAAATTGATGACTATATAATATTGAATTGTTGTACATAAGTTTCAGCCTATATAATATAACATCCTGTTATTGAGAAGTTTTCGGAGGAAGTCGGTATAGAATAAAAAAAAATGGTCAACTGACTTCCTGGATTTGAGAGGCGATTCGACTTATCCTCCGTCCCCCGCCACAGCAAGTCGGAGGCAGAATTTTTTGCTTCGTATAATAAAAGCTATTAACCCGATAAACTGCCGATATCTGCAGCAGCTGCTGTTTTATACGGCTGCTGCAGCAGTCAATCATCGGTAAATGCTATTAATACTTATACCTTCGCGGGTGGTATATTATTTATACATATATATATATATTGTGTAATTATGTGTATGTCGTATGATATAAATAGGGTTTAAAGCATCACAAAATGGCAAAGGGTACTGTGTTCTCTATATCATACAATTTCGAGCGTTCCGCACGAGTAAACTTAAATAATTATGATAACTTAAAAATTTAAATGTTATTAGTTATTACGACGTTGTCACAACCGTCGGCGGGGGAGCGTCCTTGTAGAGTTTGTTAGTACCTACCTACATCTAATTTCTAAATAAGTATCCCGCATATAATATTATCAATTTAATAACCTACATTTAAATTTCTCATTTCTCCAAAATTTAAACTGTGTGATATGACAGAATAAAATATACCATATCCCTAATAAAAATTTGACACCTATAGGAATTATATAGTAAAATAAAATAATAATATGTATTATTAATTATGGTTATATTAAATACAATAAAAAGTATGTAATCAATCATGTGGAATAGTGAGATATAAAAATAAATTGAACTAAGTATTTTGTATAGGTACAATTAAAAATGAAATAAAATAATGATTTTCAAACTAATAAATATTGAATGAAATAACTTTAAGTAAGACTAAAATGAGAACATTCCGTAAATAAATAATTAATTTTTTACAGAAGAAATTATTTTGATTCAACTCAAAGGCCCAAATCTACATGTCATGTGCAGAATTATTGTCTAAATATCACTCATTTGAACATAATACGCCAGAGCACCCTTAAGCGTACCAACATATATTTAGAAAAAAATGTTCAAGGGGGCACTTTTTAATTTTGGTCAAAAGTAGTGAAACTGAGCCCCATTGCGTTTAACCCCCTTTCCCCACCATCACAACCACGACAACTTAAACACATTATAACAGCGATGAAAAGTTTAATGAGCAATCTTATATTTTTCTTTCTGTAAGTACATTGGAAGTAGGAACGCAGTTCTTTTTCTACACGCTGCAACAATAATTGTCCAACGCAATAATAGAGACTGTTGCAATTTTTTTCCGTCAAACATTTCGTTTGCAAAACGAACACCGGCTCGGTAAGTTATAACTTAAATTATTATGGTGAATTATCTCTAATCTCGTCTAATCTCGCATACATTTCGTACGTGTAAATCGTTCGTGATGACATTTCTTGTCTTAGTAAACCAAAGAATAATAATATTATAATATTGCTGAATTCCAACAATATTATGATATAGATTATTTAATAATTATTCAACTACTTTTAATGATACGTTCGTGTTTTACGCATGGAGATGAAAACGTTTAAAAATACACGAAAACGTGCGGTAATATTATTTATAATTTAATTAAAGGTCACCGTTTTGCTTGTTTATATTAATGGTGCACCGTGCGATACATAAATATTAAATACATTTAAGACTATTATTACTACTATTATTTCTAAAACTATACCTATAGTGCTAACTGCTAAGTAATAAAGTATTTTTTTCCTAATAAATTTAAGGAAATTTAAAACCACCTTGTGCATTAGCTCAGTGAAAAAACATTAACATTTATTTTGATTTAAAAACCAACATCATTTAATCTTTTGGCAAATGGTATCGCGGTATTTTTAAATCTATTTCAATAGGGCGAACACGTTTTCTTAAACTTACTACTCGTGAACTACACTCGAATAAATTGTTACTATTATAATTAACATCACAGTGCGTTTGATTAATTTTTAACCATAAAATCTGTAGTAAGTAGTAATTAATTTTAATAATCTCAATTTTTAGTCTGTCAAGGGCTCAACAGTCAAATATACAGCTATAAATATTTTTATGCAGCTAAACGAAAATTGTATATTGCTATCGAGTAATGTTTACAAAAGCAAAAAAAAAAAAGTTAAAAGTATACACATTTTATTAGGTTAGCTTATACAGAGAAAGACGATTGTGTGTAGGTACTAAGAAATGCGCACTGCAACTACAATCAAAAACGAATCATTTATTATTATTATTACGAAAACTTTGTTTCGTTTTCCGAATATATATATATATGTATAATTAATATTATGTAAATGTTTATGTCATGTCATCCATATTTTCGTATAAATAAAATATGTAAATCTCTACCAAAGGCCACTATAATATTATGATTCCGAGAATTATTTTAAACAATAATAAAAAAAAAATATGTTCATGCCATTATTATGCGTACGAAATAATGTCACAGTACAATGTTGAACGATGCACAATATCATATATGGTCGGACATGATAATAATAAAATTATTATTTGTGTTATATTCACCCAAATAATTGTATTATAATAATATACTAGTGAAAAATGTTATGTACGACTGTAC
Source organism: Acyrthosiphon pisum (assembly GCF_005508785.2). Classification (NCBI taxonomy): domain Eukaryota; kingdom Metazoa; phylum Arthropoda; class Insecta; order Hemiptera; family Aphididae; genus Acyrthosiphon; species Acyrthosiphon pisum. Next base: position 156,535,266 of record NC_042494.1, read on the forward strand.
AAGTATTGAACAAGTATGACCTGTATTGTTCACAAGGAATTGTTATGTATAATGTGCCTATACTGCGCAGTACAGCAGCCTGCAGGTAAGCAGCTGTCGACCTAGACTTAGGTTAATGTCGTTTTGCCAAAACGTAATAATATTAATATGTATGTTTTGTCGTATAAAACGAAATATTAGCGAACATTCGGTGCGCGCGAATTTCCGAGACTTAAGAAACAGTCGATTTAATAATAATTCTGGTAAATTTTACATGACATTAAGTTATATACATCAAAACAAATTATATTGTTATTATTATTAAGCGCAGCGATATGGTACTCGGCGGCGACGGTGACGAACGCGTTTCGTGAACTCGGCAAATAATAATTCAAATTACCGCAATATTTTGAAACATGGCATAATATGACAAAAGGTACACACAACACTCGTCAAACTTGGTCGTACTATGCAATAACGATTATAACGACTTTCGCCGAAACTGTCGGAGGGTGGTAGCCAGGACGCGCTGTTGGACACGACCGAGTGGTATCATAATATATTATTAAAATAACATGTTGATACGGACCTATATAATGGAACTATATAGTGTGGGACAAGTGCCTCTATATTTATGTATAGTCGATACCGTCCAAACAAAATCGATTTAAGAATAATTTTATTATAACAGCTATTCAATATACGTCAATTTTTATCGGAAATGACATGACAAGACGAGTTTCGGCCGTATAGCTGCGGAGTGTGTTGATTCGCTATACTATTCGATGACATTTTATCAACAACAACAACAACAACAAATTTTATAAACTACAATATCCTATGATATGTTGTTGCCTATAAAGTATAAACTGTTGCTCATATTTAACAAAAATAATACATATTTGAATTTCATAATAAAAAATAATAATAATAATATAAAGTGTCGCAGACCGTACCTAACAGCAGTAGGCGCCTATATTGAATACAATCACTCACTATAATACTATATAATAGTCATCATTATACTCATTAGTGTAATATATGAAACACGATACTATATAATATTGTTATAATACACGATCGTCGTCGATAAACGTTCTTTCAAAAAGTCGACGTGAAAAGATAAATAAAAACATGATTAGGTATGCGATATAGTTGGCAAACTATTATATTTTTATTATAGAGGTGTCCATTAAGGTACCTACATTGTGATTTTTTAAGCTCGAGATACTCATTCTTTTCTAACTTTAAATTTGTTTTCATATAATTTAAAGTGCACGCTATTACAGCGCTAAGCTTTCACAATTTTTTTTACCGCAATGGTCATATTATTATTAAGAATTCTACTTTATTTAATAGGCAATCTTATATATACATATACAATCTACATATATAGATATATCTCAGAACCGAATATTTTCCTTAAAATGATTATGTATAGTCCATATATATAGTTATTGAATATCGAGCCAATACTTATATTTATTTATAACGCGTTTAAAGTTAAGACCAGCATAGTATAATATAGTGCACTGAAATTCCCCCGACGCCTCATCTCTTGTATTACCTATAACTTATAGCAAAACTTTAAATGTTAATAAATAATAAATTATTGGCCGATATTCGATGTGAATTATATATTATGTAACTATTAAATCTGTGTTTTCTGTAAAATTAACAAAAAACAAAATAAAAATAATAATAATAATAATATAACGGCATACTACCGTGGGATGAATAAACAATTAGCAGAAATCATATTTCAACAAAAAAAAAAGAATATTTTTTTATACACAGAGTGATTCTCCAAGCATGCTCATCCCCCCATTTTGTCTTCTAATAATGAATTTATTCAAATTCTGATTTCTAGTAGATCACATTTTCATATGATTGAGATTTTTTGTGCTACTTATATGTCTACAAACTTCTGTTTTTCAAATAATAACATCCCTTTTTACTATAAATTATTAGGTAAATGAATAATTATTTTAAAAATGTCAATTTGCCTAATTAAAAATTCCAACGCGAAAATCAGTTTTCAAAATTATTATACTAAAGATAATATACCTAAAAAAAGTTTTTATAAATAAATTAAATATAATATGCTATACCTATAATATGTAGTTATAGTTTATTATTAATTATTAAAATTTTAAAATCACCATAACCCACAAATAATATTTAAACCCGTTACAATCATATTGTTCTATAAAAGGGTTATTTTTTTTTGAAAAACGGAAGTTTGTATCTCCGCAGGACACTATAATATCATCTAAGTAATACAAAAATTAATTCAAGAATTTAAAAATTATGTTAAAGTATTTTTAAAAACTTAAAAAATCAGACTTTCAATTGTTGCATTGCTGAAGAAAAGGGAAACAAGCATGCTCGGTGAATCACTTTGTATATATATTTTATACTCATGGCCCATGTATAGGTAAGTATAATATTATATAAATTGCTCAAACACCTCTGCAACACACTATTATAATACCTAATATCGTTTTAGTCTTTCAAGATGTGATAACATTACATAATAATATAATACTATTCCCAAAGTGTAAAATCATAATTGCGTTTTACTTTAACGTATTCCGGAAATTTAAGAGGATCCCCGAGTCGACTAGACGACTGTAGGTACTGTACGCGGTTGTGTGAAAGTACAAGCATGTGGCGTTCATCGTGTAATATGGTTGTGAAAAATTACTAAGCTTTTGCAATGAATAATAGATTAAATC
>NC_042494.1:156538163-156588986 GCF_005508785.2 Acyrthosiphon pisum
TTGTATATGTGTATGTGTGCGTGTGCGTGTGCGTGTGCGTGACCAGAGACTAAAACGAACATTTTGACAATCCTTTTATACAGGTCGTCATTTTTTTATTATTAAATTCTATTATCGTTTCTCCATTAGCTCCAAAAAAAATCTTACGGGTCATATTATTATTAATCGTGCACGTAAAAAATCGAATCGTCGATCGTTACGATTTTCGCGTCTATCCATATCGTAGTTTCCATTCGGTTTATTATTTTAACGTAAATCAACTGTACAATACTACTTTAACACAATATTATAATATACTATCGATTACGCGCGCGCAATATTATCGCCAACACTATTATTAAAATATGTAAATTATTGTCTGGTGACTTTTAAATATTTCAACGGCACCACGCGGTGGTTGTACATACGCGTGATAGGAAATCGATTGTTAATCGATCGATGCCTTTTCATAATTTAGGTACACACTACTGCAGGTGGACGTGACGGACGAACGTTTTAGTCGATTTATTATTTATGAGCACGCAGAAAGTTATATTATTTCCCCGTCCCATTAAAGTTATATTATATATTTTTATTATTATTGTTATTATTATTTCACTGATAAAAGTATAAAACGATATATACAAATCGTAGAGTTAAAAATATCAAAAAAACATTAAAAGTATCAAAGGTTAAAATTATTAATTTGGTCAACACGAAATCACTCTATGACTAAATGTGCCCGATACCTCCTTATAGTAATTCACAATATTATGCATAAGGACTAGTTAAAATAAAAAAAAAGAAAGGAAATTGTTTAGCCAGTCATTTAATTGTGTGTTCAAAATATTTGAAATATTTAATAGGTTTTTCGTGATTTATATTGGATTACGTACCTATACATAAAAATTAATTAGCTGTGGATATAAATTATTCAAATAATAATAAAACAAAGCCCAAATAATTGAGTTATACTCTTGTATTGCGTATTACGGCCAGTAAAGTGTCACGTGTACGCAAGTACGATAAAATATTGTGTTTGGTGGAAAATGTGACACAATATTATATACTTTACTTTTTGTTTAATATTATAATACAAATTACGTCATGATTATAATATTTTAACCTTATTAACCTATAACAAGTAACACGCGATCGGTATAAGACGCAACGAAGTGAATGTCTTTGAAATAAAAGGTTTAAGTATAATATAATACGTACCAGCGAAAAAACTTAAATATTAGGATTAATATAATGAAACATTAATTTTTTATTAAAACTACTAAAGTTTATATTTTATTCATATCAGAAAGGACTAATTTTAATTTGTTATGGTTTGGAGCTAGTGCATTAATAAAAATAATGTCTTGAAAATATTTTTAATGAATAAATATTAGCTAATAATATCATAATAATACTTACCACAGTTCGTAACAATATTTCAACATTTGTTTTATATTAATACAATATATATGTTTAAATGTTTAACATAGTACATTATTCATCTTTCATAAAACCAAATCAAACCGTTAGGGAATTTACACTGTCATCAAACTTTGTGATATTTTTCAAAGTTTTTATATACTTACTTTAAAAGAAACGTGAATACACAAAATTATAATTTTTACATATTATAATATATTTTTCAATTATTTCATGTTTTAAATTATTATGTTTGAATAAATAATTATTTTGGTAATGAAAGTTTAATATTACGTAGTGTTCCTCGAGGGACTACAAGTTGCCACTCTTATAATACCCTCACATGTGCGAGTTATAAAAATCAATGAATTTAATGTGTACGACCCATGTTATACTGGTTTGTTGTGCAAATGGTTTTTTATCATTGAAGATAACTAGTAAGATGATATAGGTATAATTTACACGTGTGAAAAATGATTCATTAGTAGAGAGAGATGAAAAAGCATTTTAGAAGCGGTAATGGTTCTAAATGGACCATTATAAGCCGAAGAAGAATGAAAAGAAACATGATTCAAGACACATCCAAACTCGGCTAAGTTAATAATATTAAAAATAATAATTTATTGTTAGAGTGACTTTGATCAGACACAATATAATAATTACTCCTGTAAACTTGGTAGCGCAACATTAGCAGACATCGATCCAATCAATCCAAAAAAATTATAACAACCCAACAAGGGTTAATAATAATTATCTACGTATGACCACATATAGCATTGTTGATACTGATAAGTGATAAGCATGCGATTGTCACAAGTGTCCAACCACACGATATTAAATGCGATTAAATGTATAGTATTATTGTAACTATAGTTAAATCCAAATAAAAAGCTTAGACGTGATTACACATTTATACTTGCATGACTAAGTGCCCGTCTTACAATCGTTAAGCCACCGGATTCAGCCGGTAAAATCAGTGGGTTAGGCGTAACCGGGGTTTAAACTATGACTGTAAAACAGGCCCTAACCCAACTGAACCTTATAGTACATAGTAAAATTGCACATCGTCTTCAATGGGTTGACTTGATATAAGGTTTTTAGTTTCAAATAACCCAAGCACATAATACTACGACGAATTAGCTGCAAATATTGTAATACGTTGTAGAACTTTTACTTTAATTACTTGGATAATAAATAGATCTAACAATAAATTAACTGTAAATTAATCACTTGTGTGATCTACATTTATGAGCTACAGGGTTACTGCACGAATTATCAACGACAAACAACTATGTATAATATAGAAAAGAACAGGATTCTGAGATTTATATTTTAAATGATAAATCATAATTTTATCGTTTTCAAAAACATGTGTACGTATCACATTTAGACAAGTATCAAAAAATATTTAATTTTTATAAATTAAAATAAAAATGTCGATGAAAGTACGCTCTGAGATTAGCATATAATATACCTACCTATCATAATTTAGAAACAGTTATTGCTTCGTATGTAATATCGTTTGAAATAAGAGATAAAAAAGTTCTACGATTGAACAACAAAATAGTAGTGATTTAGATGTAATATTCCAACCTAATTTAAATGTTAGTGTGTTTTTCGTACACAGGACGTCTACATATATGTATGGTGGTTAGTTAAATTCGATGTAATATGCAAATTATCACGGGAAATTTATTATTTGGCGAAATAAACTAAATTAATATATATATATATATATAGTTCATGGCGGAAATGCGCCCTAAACTAAATGTTTAAAACAACCATCGCAGAGGTGTACGCGACCGAAATCCGGTGAAGTGTAATCAACACCTATATATTATAATTATTATTATACTAATATATTTGTGTTGATTATTATACTCGCGTACTATAATATATATATATATATATACATATATGTGTTATAACGTGTTCACGTGTATAATATAAACTCCAGTACAACACCGATGGCCATATCGATGGAACGGATGGTTACATATTTTACGTCCCAGCGACTATTACAGCGCTGGTATATTATTGCTATATAAATGTGTATCAATAAACTTGGGCAATCGGGAACACATCATTAGAGGCACGTCCTTGCAAATCTGCAGACAACAATGTCAGGAGATTGGTCAGACCATTATTCGGAACATAAGCCCACGTATGTATGCACACACTCGCACACACAGATTATATAGATACGCGACTCTCTATTATTTCACATATCGATTTAAATAACATACGATACATACCTATATATATAATATATATTGTTCGTGCCATACATACATTGTATAGTTATAATATTATATATTATGACGTACTACAGCCAAAGGAAACAGCGATAAATTAGATGAAATAAAAAATATACTTTTACGACGATGTTGCGGCAGTTTATTATTAGGTTAACTACGTATAAATATTATATGTGTATAAACCGCGGCTCGTATAAATCGGAATACCAAAAAAAAAAAAAAATTTAAAATAAAAGTTCCTTGACAGCGTCATACCGAAAACTTTGGCCTTTGATTTTCAATCATGTTATAGTATATCCATTGCGTGCGGCAGTCTGCAAATTCAATGGAATACCGAAGTCAGTTTGTGTAGAGCAAATACGCAATGAAATGTGCAATAAAAACAAATGAAAAAAAATTTACAAATGAAAAAAAAAAATGTCCCGAGTGCGATCGGTTTGTTTGTTATATGCATGTGTGTGTGTTTGTGCGAAAATGATGCGAAATCAAACTCGCGTTGGTGACACAATCGTAGACCTCGAGACGGCTATAATTGGCACCAGCCCAAATTGCTTTGACCCGACTAGTCGTGAAAATGAAAAAAAAAACGGACCGGACGATGACCGGCAGATTGTACCTATACAAGAAACTTGTATTTTTCGTGTAGTGAAATAACGACTATATATTAACATAATAATATTATTATATGACGCCACCGCGGTGATATTTACGCACATGCAGTATTATAATAACATAACATATACACATATATACCTAGGTAGTGTAATATTGACTACATTTATACCACGAAGGGTCGGAACAGCAACCGTTTGCGGAGAAACTGTAGTCCAAATAAATGGACCTAAATAAATGCTCAGTATATTAATATATTATTATACCGCCGGAAGTCAAACATACGATTTAATCGATGGAAGACAATCTGCTAGTCAGAATATTCAGTGACTGCGGTATTCAAAACACCCACCAACCAACCGATATTTCAAGAAATAAACCCATAGCAACTGTTACACACGGCCCAATAAAATGGTAAACACATATTATGTTTTATATTATGGATTTCAATTTTCAGGACACGCGCAGCAATATCGCTGACAACGCGATAGAGCCGACCGATCTGCTACACTCGCCCACTACACCTCATCCACATATACCACCTAGTTCGTCTTTAACGTTAAAAAAGTTAGAAAAACTAAACTCTCAACTCTTGGTACCTAATATAATACAATTATTGGTTAAGACTGTCTACTAAACCAACCGAATCAAAAGGTCAACCGTCCTTTAGAATCTATATTCAATTTACTTATAACGACCTCTCCTTAGAAGAGGAGAAACAATAATCCACTCATTTAGAATAGGATACATAACACTCATCCACCAATAATTTTTGTCGAGAGAAGATCTCTATCTGCATCACCTAGCGGTGTACAACTCAATACTCACGGTTAAACATAATAATTAAATAATGTACTATTAATATTTTTCTATAGTATTTTTTTTATTTTGTATGGCACTATGTCTGGGAGTAGGCTCGAAGGCCTAGTTCGGACGCAGAATTTCTATTTGAGCACCCGTAAGTTTCTGCCATGCCCGGTTGGGGGATGGTGGTCTCACCGTCTAGACAGGGTGCGATGCCGCTCGTGCTATTGACTGACGAGAATTCCAACAATAACGGGAAGAAACTTTCATCCACCCACCCATTCAAGACCAGATCCTACTGCAGCTACAATCAAATTATTCATTTAATACCTAAAAATATCTAATCTATACCACAGAATACAAAATTCAAAGTAATGCACTTCTCTAATCGAACACTGTTATCGAACACTCTTTAATAATGGCCATAGCTGCCGTTTAAAAAAATATATATACATCGAGTACGAATAGCAACACACTGTCGTTCATCAAATCATACATTTCAATCACGGTTTGGTCAGGTACAATATAGCGTGTAGATGCTTATACGTCTTGTAAACGCTGCAACATCGGTGTATGTGTTCAAAGTCAAACGCACAATAATATTATATTATGCGTTCAACATTATATTATGGGAAGAATACTGTCGTCGCTCATCAGCGTTGTTTGTGAATAAAAAAAAATATATACAAGTATAAATTATATATTATTCTAATATCATGTCATGTACACGCTGAAATAAAATACGACGAGTGCAAGTGTGATTGAATGTTGTTGAATTCGAACTTCGTGAAAAATGAATTTCCGTCAGATTACATACACGCATTAAACATGCAGGTAGGTACACGAGCGAGAACAGCTTTTTATCAAAATCCATACGATGTTGCGACGCGTATATTATGTATATTTCTTACACGATATTATAATACAATGTGATTCTTTTATCACTACTACTTACTAGACACTAGTCACATTTCGGTAAATTAATGTTTTTTTTTGTACGTTCTTCGAAGTCATTATAACGCAGTATTTTTTTATTTTTATCATTTTTTAAATTTCTTACCTACTTATTTTAAATGACAACATAGGTACCTATATATTTCATCGATATATTGTACCTAAGAATCTTGATGTATATTGAAATAAAATTTTTTTGAACAAATACCTACTTAATCAGTAGTTATAAATAGGTACATTATTACATTGAACTCTGCTCATTTGAAATTTAAATGGTCTTATAGAGTAACTGTAACCACTGGTTCAATAATCAATATTTGAATTTTTTTGGCCCAGTTATTCAATCATCAAGTTATTCGCCTGGCCTACACTGTCTATCGAATACATTTATTTATGTGAAAAATGGTTATATTTTGTGTCCAATTAATAAAGTGTTACATGTTTTCCAACATGACTCAATTTCCTAGGTAGCTCAGTGAGAAAAATTATTTTTAACCCGTCGTACGGCTCACGGATTTCGATGTCTCATTTATGCGCATGAGTTAAAAATTTACCCCTAGAAAATATATAGATATAAAAAGAAAGTTTACATTATACAGAGTGATTATAAAAACATTTTTTTTTTTTTTACAATATTTCGTATAATTGTAATATTTGAGGCTATTGAGGTGATAAAATATCCACATACCATATTATATATTTTATAAACATTTTTAAAATGTCTGGGGTAATTATTTACCCTGTGCGCCGTACGACAGGTTAAGATACGATAATACAAAGTTGCCGATTTAAAAATTCAACAGCTTTTTGATTATCGCCTTCATATATATTATTATATACCTATCTCAAACAAATATATTATATTTATAATATAATTATATAAATATACTAGCTGACTCCGTGCAATTCGTTACCCTTAAAAAATGACAACCCTTTAAAAAATTGTGATTGTTCAAACCCTTTTGGATGTAACTCGCAACAGTAAGTGCAATTCAGCTACCCTGGTAGGCAATCCTACTACGTCGGATCGCGGACAATATGTGACAGTATATCAAGTAGATATGTACTTTTAATACCTATATAAAAATGTCGTGTCGCAGTATTTGTTATTGAACTCCTCCGAAACGGCTTGAGTGAAACTAAATAATGTTCCAATTATCATTTATGATTATTATAAATTATTAAAATAACATATAATAATTTTAGATTCTGAGCGGAGCGAGGAAGCTATTGGTTTTACAATGGTCTTTATTTATTTATTTTTTTTTTTCGTTTAATATCATGTATACAAAATTTCTACCAGAAGGTGTGCTTCGATTTCAACATATAATACCTTATCTTTTAGAAAATTGGATCAAGATGGTACTTTAGAAAGGTCATTTTCCGATTTTCTCAATAGTTATTTAACGGGAAAAACCACCGAAAAATTACGAAAAAACGCTAAAAATGGGATTTTAATTTCTAACGCATCGTTTATCACCATAGGAACGAATAAAAAATTATAATATTATAATATTAATTCAACTTACATGATAAAATAAATAATAACAATATAAAACATACAGACTGACAAACCACCTCCGCTCAGAATCGTTTTTCTTATACAATGATATTTTATCATTGAATTCAAGTCTAATACAACCCATTATACAATGACCCACTTGTAACCTACTGTACAGCAGAGCGACATCCAATTACCTGCTTTTTTTTTACTTTGTTGTACTTTTATTATCTTCACTAATAAATTTCAAATAATATCTATATCACACATTATGAAAATTAAAAAAACACTAGCGATATTTTTAGTGAGTCCATCTTTAGCCAACACAAACAAACTGGATGGTTTACTCCCGCCAGAGCAACCCACAAATAATTTTCCGTGAGAAAAACACGGTGCGGCTACCCAAATCTAAGCCACAAACAGACATCGTTTGGCCTTGAAACTTCTTGATTGCGAATGCCATCTAATTGGAAATTGAACCCGTTTGAATTCAATTGGGACATCTATGATAATAACAGGAATTCGTAGTAGTAATTAGAACTTCAAAATTCAAAATGCTGGTAACGATAACGTTTTTCATCAATTTTTTAATGACTAATTGCACAGCCTTGGTGTGTTCAAATTACGAAGTAATAATAGGAGATCCAACCTTCGATTGTGGTGGCATGCCTGGCAAATTCAATGAGTTCAAAAATTCTGCTGGATAATTTACAGTTTCATTGGTATCACAAACTGTATTGATATATTTGTATGACATCAAGTTTCTGGCAACAACTGTTGTATCTTGAAATTCAAATCCTCGACATCCACATTTTTTGCTACCAAAATTGCTCTTTCTGCCAGTCACTCATGGTTCAAGTATTGTGTGTGTATATCAGAAAATATCTGGTAAATGAGATTATTTTGCAAATTAATTATTGTTTAGAAATCATTTGGCAATTTTATGCATCCAGTATTTTCATGTAAAGCTACTTTTCCATTGCCGATATTTAACAGTTGTTTTGAGAATGTTTAAGCGGATGGATCTTGAAGCATTTGAATGCGCATTTTTGTTTTCAGAAATAAGTAGATAATAAATAAATAGTAATAATAATAATAAATAAACAATAAAAATAATAATCTTATATATATATACTTATATAAAAATCTCGTGTCACAATGTTTGTCCGGGATGAACTCCGAAACTACTGGGCCGATCTTGATGAAACTTTTGACACTGTATGTAATTTGGTCCAACTTACAAGATAAGCTAATTTAAAAAGGGAGAAAACCAACCCCGGCTGGTGCTCAAACGGGAGTTTTGAGATTTTCAATGGAAAATTTTGTTTATAAATGGTTGCCATGAGTTTTAAAGCTGTTATAATAATAATAATAATAATAATAATAAAAAAAAAAACCATTTCCTTTACTTTTTGAATATAAATTATTATCTAATATCTAACTATATAACTAAATAAAATACATTTTGAAACGGGTTATAATTTTAAAAAGGGTTACATTTTTGAAAATGGTCAAACTTTTTATGAAGGGTTATTTTTAGAGAAGAATTTTTAAAAGAGTTAAAAATGTAAAAAGGAATAAATTTACTTTTTTTTTACTTTTTAAATTTGTTTTTTTTTATCAAAGTTATACCATGAATAAACGCAAACTTGGTATAACTCTGATACTTTAGAGTTAAATCATACACTTTGGTACAGACAGCACGGGGTCCGTGATTTACCGCAAGTAGAATGCCTACCTACTAGTGTACTTCTGCGAAACAGAATTTTTATTCCGTGCAACGGAAAAGTTGAGATAAATTTAAGTAAATAAATTTAAGTATATACAAAACATTTAACGAGCAATGAAGTTCACGGGATCAGCTAGTAATAAATAAAATAATATTCAAATCCTATAACCCGTAGCAACCATTAATAAACAAAAATTGTTATCGTAAAACTCAAAATTCCTGTTTAAGCACCTCCCAGAGGTGATCAATTCCCTTTTTAAATTAGCCTAAAACGTATTTACAGACCTACCAAATATACACAGAAAATTTGATCAAAATCGGTCGAGTCGTTTCGGAGGAGTTCAAGCACTAACACTGTGACACGAGAATTATATATATTAAATAATAATATTATTACAATACTTAATACGTCTTGTAGTTATGTTTGAAAATACTTTTATATTCGTCAAATAATTTAAAATTTGTTACCTGTTCAAACAAAAATATACTGAACTAAGATCGTTACTAATAACTAATGAGTAATGAGTAATAAGTAATATTTAATAACTCCGAGGTTCATTTATTGAATATACCGGCTAATTCCTAAATTTTATAAACCTGAGCTTAACTATTTTTCCTCATGACATGTCGAATAGCTCATGTTAAAAGCTTTAAAAAGTTCACTAAGAAAGAAGAATAATACGACTGATTTGAGATAATAGAATGACGATTTTAATAGGCTGGTATGGCTGTACAGGTTATTGTATATACGAGTGTAAGACATTTTATAAAAGTATCGTGCCACCTGGCAATTTAAGATAATTTTTGTTTTATACGTTTTGAATTTAAAATCAATAAGCCCGAGAAAATTAATGGACCAAAACGCTTCCAGGGACTTAGAATACAGCTATTATACAATATATTATTATTATTATTATTATCTATAGCATATAGGCACCTATCTTTTGTTTGAAAAATAATTATTTCCTGTATAGAGTATAATGTATCCATACACCATGTTGAATTTACCTACTAGGTACCCATGTATAGTATTGAGTATATCGTACGTGGTTGATTAAGTATCGTCGTATCATCTTTTCACCTTCCGTCTCCGTCTGAAGACTGATTTATCCGGTAGGTTAACCTTTTAGAAGCGGACCTTTAATCGTTAATAACGGTAAATTCGATACCACGCGGACTGCGTGCACACAGGCGTACCTTTATTATGTGTGTGGCATGCGCGAGCGTGTGTGCGACGATCGCTGCCGAAAAAGGTATCATAATATACTATATTACTATAGTAATTAAGGAAAGATAAAATAATATGAAAGCCCACGGAAGAGGTGGACAAAAGTGAAGAGGGGGAAAAAGGGGGAAATGCCTCACCGCAATGTTGTTATTATATACATTTAATACGTGTACCTATATTATATTATTGACCATTTCCAGCCCATAATCTATTTTCATCATCGTTGTGGTCGCCGTCGATGGTCGTCGTCGACGACGATGCGTTTGCTATATTTATATTTATGTTTATACGTATATAAGTATGCTGTGTTATACATATATTATATACTATATATATATATTGACACGGATTTGGCCGGTGCGCAACGTCAGGATATATGGAAAGAAGACTCGGCAGCGGCTCGGGCGGGCGGGTGGAAAGTGAGTTGGGTAGTACAACATCCGGTAGTACAATAAAAGGACTGAGAGTCAGCGCGGGTGCAGACTGCAGGAGCGCCGCGGGACTCGCGTCCCCGGGGGTATGCAACGTCCCCGCGGTAAACGATTGGCCCGGTATCAACCGCGCTCGGTATATCAATTTGTTCGGAGGTTATAAATAGCCTATTTATGATGTCGTACGCCCACGTCAACTGCGACGACAGCACTCACACACGCGCCCGTGCACGTTGCATTATTGTACTCATTGTATACATGTATACACACGCCGGCGGATTTCCGAACGTACGTCGCGAGACGTATTATAAACTTTTACGCGCGCGGGCCACACCCCGCCGCCGCCGCCGTCGTCGTCTTCCCCCTCGGCGGCGGAGGATCCACTACACGCGTCGCGACGACGGTTTTACGATCTCCCCTTTCCCTACCCCGCGCACTCACCACTTTCGACTCGGTTTTTCACTTAAGGCACGCGGCTATATTATTATATTATGCAGTTAATCGGATACTGGGATAATAAAAACGACTACAAATATATATATATATAATACATTATATACGAGAGACGACGATGGCGAACGGTCAATATATATATTTTAATTATATTATGCGCTGCACACGGTTTCAGTCGTTCCCGTGAGAGAAAGAGAGAGAGAGAGAGGAATGTAAATCGTTCGCAAAACGATGGAAGGAATCGATCGTGATTTTACAGGCGACGAAATCGATGTACCTACGCGCGTAATGAAATCTGTAAATCATCGTTTATAAAAATACAATCATTTTATTAACTCTCTATTATACAAAAATGTTTGTAAAAATAGATTCGTTAAATAATTACCATGGAAACCTGAAACGTTAGAGTCTTTTGTGTACTTTTTAAGACGGATAGAAAAATAATGTATTAATTGTATCATTTTTCTTTATACTAGATATATAACCTCTTTGTAGTTTTTTAAAAAAGATACTATTGTAGTGTATAATATAATTAGTTATAATTACTATTTACAATATTAAATTAATGCTGTCAGACATTGCAATTTACTATTATTAAGACTATAATGATAAATAAGTGCACGTCATCAATAACCCTAAATCTTCACTAAATCTCACTTACAATATTTTTGACCCAATATTGGTGATTGCATGGTGAAAAATGATCGTTCACACATAGTGCACGGTGCACTCGTGGTGAGACATAGTTGAAACAAATTGAATGTACCGTTAGATCGGGGGAGGGTGGGTTAGAGTTAACGTAAATTTATTTGTCGTGGTACAAATGTGTCGTCTACAAGTAAAATAAGTTTAGATTGGTCGCAGACCTTCTTGTCACGATAACTAGTTTTAAAAACAATGTGGGTACAAATGTACAACAACCACTATTATGTAAACATATTACATATTACTATTTAATTTAATACATGAACATTAATTTATTGATGAATATATTTTTATCAGCGATACCATATAATTTATAAGTCAGCTATCTGTTTAAAAAAAAACTACGTCAAATGATATTATTATTATTATTTTTTGTTTCATATCTATTATAGTAGGTAATTTAAAAATACGTATTACACCATTAAAATTGTTATAAATAATTGTTGCTAATTTTATTTTAAAACATCAATACGAATACCTATTTAGCTACATTTAATTACTTTGTTTTTTTTTTTTTATTTGATGACCAATCCCATGTGAACAATTTTACAAGACCAATATTTAATGTATTCCGAGTTACAGCATTTTCCGACAGGGGACTGAGTACGCCAACCATAACAATATATTAACGCCTATGATAGGAAACTGGCGTACACATTATATATATTATATCGTATAAAATAAACGACGTTGTGGGATTAAAAACTTTAGCAGTCGGTTTGTTCTATATATGTATGCGAGGGTGGTACACGCGAGACTCGTGGCGCGCCCGACATCCCTGACCTATAGAATTGTGCGTGAGAGAGTGCGGGTGAGAAAGTGAAAGACCGGAGCAGTGTGGTACACATTATGGTGAAAAAATTAACTACGATTAAAAACCGTACACTTCGTTATAGTTACCGGTAGCCAGGGCCGGATTTGTGAGAAGGCCCAGAGTGCCCCGGGCCCCCACATAATGTGAATTTTTTTTTATCCCAATGTACAACATAAATTATAATTTAAAGGACAAATATTAAATTTTAAATGATATTGTAATTATTGGAATACAAATTTTCAATCATCAATATTGTCAAAAATTAATGTATAGTAAACAGTAAACTTAACGCAATAAGTGTGTACCTAATCGATTATTGACAGTAAGGAAGAACTTATAGACTGTCGAGTATAATTGATAAACCCTACAGCCTGAAAATGGTCGGAAATTCGGTATGGATAGAAAGTAAAGTTTTACCAAATTAAATTTTGAAAGTTGAAAACTTTAAAATAGTCTAAATATTATTTACAATATATATACAAATTATAGGTAATACAATATATTATTATCATACATTTTATAATATATAATCAATCATTTTAATGGTATTATTGTTTATATTTGTATAGTCAAAGCATAATATCGTTTTTCAGCGAATTATAATATATTATAGCATTATATCAATATTAGCTGTTATAGGTACAAATGGTTATAAAACAATGGCCACCACGATGAGGATGGACCCAGGACCTCCGTGTTCCTAAATCCTGACCTATAGAATTGTGTGAGAGAGTGTTATTATGGTGATAAAGAGTAAGACCCGAGCAGCGTGTGGTACATTACGGTGAAAAAACGAACCGCGAATAAGGACGGCGCGGACTTCGTTATATTGTTACCATTATAGAGTGGTACTCGGCCGCGAATTGTATATAGGCTATACAGACGGTGGCGGCGCCGGTAATATACTACGCGTGTACTGTACACAAAACTGACGAAAAAAAAAAACCACGAAAAATCGATGGTCGCGTGAAAACAAACACGGGTTGTGTGTGTGTACATAATATAATTACAATATATTTTAAAATATGATTTTTCGGTGCCAGGGACGGACACACGAGAATCGTCTTCTGGCACGCCGACCTGCGGTCATCGCGGACCGAAAGCGCATTTGCATATTATATTCGGTATAATAATCGTGCGTAAACCACGCGACCGCATATACCAACGCGTGCATGGAATAATAACGATAATGATGATGATAATAATAATAATAATAATAATATCGCGTTTTGCAACAGCCACCTCGATCCACGTCGTTATAACACAATTTATTTATTATTAAATAATATAATATTAGCGAGCTTAGTTATTATAGCTAATATGACTATACTTTTAAAAATACCCGCTGTTGCTGAACAACCAGCAAAGCTCTTTTAGAAGTGCTTCACTAATCTCCAATCATCACTATCGTCCGAAATTATCCCAGGAAATCCTAAAAGAAACATCGAAATACACTGAGGTCGTGACCTGCTTGTCTTAAAATAAGAAATTTACATCACTATAGCTGTATCAACTATACGTTTTTACTATACCTAATAATTTCAAGGTGAAGTACCTTCTCCATCGGGAGGCCTCTTCACTCAATAATAATAACAATAATATGTTTATGTCAGTATTTTATATTTTCATCGATATCGAGATTATATTTTTCAGCCTTATAGAGAAATATTGTCAAAGATTATTATCATCATCATCATCATCATCATCATCATAATCGTCTTCGTAATGATATGATGTGTGTGTGTGTGTGTGGGGGGGGGGGGCAGGACGGTGACACGATGGTGATGGACGTACGTGTCTGTGGGCGAATCCCTGTTGGCCAACCGCTGTCTCTCCACGAACCGGGCGGCTACAGTCCTGGAATCGTCGCCGAACCCGTAAAGTCCAGCCACCGCAGCCATGCGGCACTGCGTCTGGCGGCGCCCGCACCGCCGCCACTATTGCCGGTCGTCGGTTATTTATTTTTTTTCCGCTTTTTCCGCCGCTTGATGCTACAACATTTATTACACCTCGCCGCCGTCAATCGTCCGGCACTCGCGTCGTTCGCCAAACTACCGGTGGCAATGATTGCGATCGAGATGACGTCACGCGTCCGTGCGATACGACGACCTGCACGACGATACGTTCTATACGACGGCGGCGGTGACGACGGTATGACGACCGCGGAGACGACGACGACAACGCGAGACCGCCGCTACTGCGACCGGCGTTATACCGCGGTGACCGAGGTTACCACTGGCCATCGCCGTCAAATATATTATTATGTGGGTTGAGAAAATATGAATATGACGTGATAATAATAACAATAATATTATGTTTTATGTGATCACGACTACCGGACGGACGACGACGACGACGACGACGACGACGACAACGACGACAACGAAGACGACGACGGTCGCGCGGACGGCAAGCAACAAGCTCATTGAATCCCGCCAAAACGGACAATGCCACCGCCGCCGAGACGTGTTCGCGCGCGCAGCTGTCGCGGTGTCAGTCTCGCCCCTCCCCTCACCATTGTGGACTCTCTCGCTTCCCCTCCGACCACTAACGCCACCGCGCGACCAACCCCCTTAAAACCTACCCTACTCCTATACCCTTCCACCGAACGCGCGCGCACACACGAGCACCAGCACGCTTGAAAACCACCCCTCTCTCTCCAAAGTCCGCCTGCCACCCCCACCGCGCGATCGTCGCGTATTATATGATATATACACCATATCAAACTTGGTGCCTCCACGGCTCCACCGCCGACGACAAATCACTGCACGACGGCTGTTCGTTGCAAATATTACCCATGTATAATGTATATACATATATATTGTGTATGTGTAATGTGTACTGCAGTATTTGTAAGCATACGTTTCAATTAGCAGACACCAATCGTTATTATATATTTATATACAAATTTAGAGAAAGAGAAAGAAACATAGACAGAGGCAGACAGACAGAGAGAGAGAGAGAGAGAGAGCGACAGAGAGAGACAGTGAGAGACAATGAGAAAGAATATAACGCGCATGTTTTAGCAAATGCTTAGTTTATGTGTGTTCGGGTGAAAAGACGAAGAAAATAAGTGTACTGTTTAAATATTTCGATATATTACGTTGCATAATAAAAATGACAGACGAATAGTAACGTATGAGTGACTTTGTATGCTTGGTGAGTTTTAAATTTATGGACTTGGCGAGATTCTCGTGCCGCGCTCCTGTAATAGTAGGTATGCCTTCTGGAAAACTTTCATAAAAAATTTAATCTGTTGAACATTTTGTATTAAGACTTCTAACTATTACCTACAGTTATGCAAGTAAGCAACAGTAAAAACTTTAATGTTACACTACTTAATTGTATGGACTTAGAGAATATTACAGTCATATTACAGGCAAAATATTGCTGCACAGAAATTAATAATGGATTTGTTCACAATAAATTATAATGTGATAAATGATTAAAATTTGAATTGACCTTTTGATGACTGCATTAATATAATATAACCCGGCCGTACTTATTTGTACTGCATTAGATTAACTTTATTGAAAATACCGTAGGTAAGGTATTTGATTGGAGATTTCACATTCTGTATTATACGTGACAGCTGGATGTCTGCAGTGGTGTTTGGTGAATAGGTGCATTATATGTGTGTTCTATATATTTAAAGTTTGTATAATTTGTTAAAAGTCATAAATTTACTAGGGTATAATAATAATATAATGACTGTATACGTAATCTGTGTATTATAATTTTAGATATTATCATCATAGGCGCAAATAGCATCAAAGTGAGGGGGTGGTGGATTCAAGCCCTACAATAATAATATCGAATAAGCTTGAAAAAAATATAGATAATGCTTAGGTGGTTTTTAGCTCCAAAAGATCCCTCCCCCCTATGCATGTCGTGTAAATATGGACGAAACTGTAAATAGGAAACGAATAATGATCTGATTTAAATGTCAGCTAATCATGCTAAATAATGTCGACTACATGTGGACAGTACTTTTTTGTGTGAAATATGATACGTAATGTACCTAGAGGAAAATATTTTTTCGTAGGTCAAAATTTTTAATAGACATTTTTTATTGCTCTTTATAATACAATCCATGTTAATGGGTGTATGCGTATATTTAGGAAGACCAAAAACCCAAATGATTAATTCAGGTAGGATGAGTCATCAACAAATTGTTTGCACACTGATCTCGTTAAAATGATAAATTCATATACCACGCCACTCACTATCATAATAATATAGTAGACAGGTTTTAAAAATATTGAACCTTAATAACACACTATATTCGGAAGAGTGTCGGTGCGTTCAATTTGCTCAACATTTGTCTAGACGTAATAAAACGCGGAATGCGTCCGATAATTATTATTACGATCGTACTAATGATGCGACTGCAATGCCTCGGCAATCGCCACGCCGTCCGATAAATATGATTTTCGACCCATGCAAAACGTCTTCACGTCTCGCACCCGTCTCGGGTCATAAATTAATAGGTACACTGTTTATAAATTATAATTATAGGCCGTGCGAACTTGCTACTGGCGAATTTGCGAGCTCAAAGTATCGACACCGTTGAGGGGGACTATATTATAATATTTTAAAACCTCTCATCGTTGTACGTATAATAGGTAAAAATAAATGAGGTACATAATGCGGGGTGTTCGAAGTGAGGGAATAACGTTATACGTCTCCTGTTTTTAAGCGTATATTTCATCAGCGTGCATTTCATTTTCTTAAAATTTAATATATAATATAATATACTATCTGTTGTATATCTTATTTTCAATAATAATATTTTATTTTTCTCTGATAAATTTAAGTTAGCCACCTATGTCCTATTGTGAAACTGTTGTTTAAATCAGGAAGCTCGGAAGATGTTTCTAATTATAGGCCAATTTGTATGCTCTGCAACTTTTCTAAAATATTTGAAAAAATAGTTAATAGCCGACTAATTAATTTCTTATAGAACAGAATGAACTTTTATGTAAAAACCAATTTGGTTTTAGACCAAGTCGAAGCACTACTGGAGCCCTGTATCTTACAACTCAGTTTATTTACAAAACACTCCATAACAACGAAAAGGTAATTTAAGTTTTTTAAAACTAGTTAAGTTTTTTGACACTGTTGATCATAATATAATAAAAAAAGACTTTTTGCCTAATTTTGGTGTACTAAATGAAAGTTTATCATGTTTCAAAAGTTATTTGGATAGTAAAAAACAAGTGGTCACTATAAACGGTGTGCTTAGCAAAGAGGAAAATTTTAAATATAGCGTGGCAGTGTCTTAGGACCTCTTTTATTCATTTTATTTGTAAATGACTTATGTAATATTAAACTAGATAGATTAGTAGTTACTTATGCAGACGACACAAGACTGATCTTCTCTGGTAACGCATGGGACGGTGTCAAAGTCTGTGCAGAATTAGGTGCAAATGGAGACATATGGAGTGTATAATAATTTAAAAATAGAAAGCTGTCTCTGAATATCAGTAAGACTGTTTTTATCGCTTTTTTCATTGGAAATTCACCTATGTTTCTAATTAATGAAATCAAAATTCGTTCTTTTCATGATGACCTTTTGAACTATTTTATTTGTCAAGAGATATTAAGGATGAATATGGTTAAGTATTTAGGTATATTTATCTAAGAACTATAGAAATTCAACAACATTTAATTGTAAGAATCAGCTTGGTAAAAATGATCCTCAGGGCTCCACAGCACCAAACTATAAACAGCTTAAGGTACTTCCGGTTAAATTATTGTACAAGCAATTTGATATCCTATTTACGTCAAGTAAAATTAACAATTAAAAAGACACTAGAGTGCACGACGTTGCTGTATGATACACAAAAAAAGAGTTCGGTAAACATTTTTTTGATTATCTAGGTTCCATTATGTTCAACTCTCTATCATCGAATGTTAAAAAATGTATATACAACAATATTAATAAAATGCGAGGCTATCTGTAAAAAAAATTTTTTTTTGCATATAATTTTTTAGAACTATAATGATAATAATAATAATAATAAAATAATATTATATGTGATGTTTCTTTTTGTAATTTTGTTTTATATTTTGTATTAAGTATTACGTTAAGTAATTTAAATTGTAATTATTATAGTATAATATGTAAATGTTGACATATTGTAACTCATTTATCTCATCACAAGCTTTGCTTATAGAGTTTAATTAATAAAAAATATTGGAAATTATAATTTTATCTTTGTAATTTAATTGATGAAAAAAAAAACATTTAAAAATATAAAAATAAAAAGCATTGAAAAAATAATCTATTGACTAAAGCAAACACAGTATAATATGCGACACTGTATAAACGTATTATTCTAATATCAAAATTTAGCTTTACATTGTTAAACGTATAATGTGTTCCGAATAATTAATAACACAAGGAATGACTACACTATTATAATGTCATGCGTTTAAATAAAGCATAATAACTATTGATTTTTAAACGATTAACTACCACCGGAGTGAGTTTCATAAAATACCTTTTTTTCTGACTCAGTTAAAGAAAAAAACTTAACAACACAACGGCATGATGACTTAATAATATAGTGTTCATTGCGTGGTCATAGGCGTGGGTTCGGGTAAATAATTCGTCGGTAAATAATAAATAATAAATCAAGAAGAAAAAATGGCATTTCTGAAGCGAGTTATTTTTCGTTTTATAATTTCACCATATTATAATATTACACTGTGCAGTGCGCACACAGTCAGCGTTAATGCGAATTTACTGCGGTTAAAATAATTAAACATCCGAGATAATGAATAATATGAATAACATAATGTGGTTTTTACCACGACTGTTTAGGTATATTATAATAATATCTATTCATGTGGGGGAGTACCTACCTCTCGTTCAATAAGAAAAAAAACAAATTAACGACGGTACACAGTATCACGTGATCGTCCATAATACGCGTGATACCAGAAATAAAAGAACAACTTTTAGTCATACAAGATGAATGATACCAAACGGGCACAATTTCTTATTCTTCCTTTAGTGTTTGTCTTCTAAACTTTTGACAGTTTTCATCGTTGCAAAATTGGATTATCAAACTTTGGAACAAAGTCGAGTGAATATGGTACACTTCAAAATAAATGGTTTAACGTGGGCTATACACAAGATGGCCTCACTTATTTCGCAGAACCATGGATGACGACGTGTTGTACGTCCGGGCAAGATGCTACTAAGTATTTAGTACCTAATTCATTGAATCTCAAAATGCTTGAATATTAATAAGAATGAATAATAACTTTGCGTTTAATTATACCATATTATTCTTGGTATAATATTGTTCTTAGTATATCCTTAGTACACTCACACACAATAACGCCAGTACAATGTTATTGTTCTATGGAACGCGTTTGCACGTGTTTATGTGAAATGTCTAAACGACTATACTCAAGTTTCAAGAACACAATTATTATTCATTATTATTCGCGGTACACAACATTTTTATATCACGTTATGAGGATCAAAGCAGAAGATAATCTGTTAAAACAGATGACCTCAGATCGGACAAGACGATATAATATAACATCCATTAACACAGCCCGGCCTGTCCAGGAAAAGACTTGTAAGATTGATTGAAGCTTTTGAAAACATATTATTCAGGTCAAAATTAATAATTTTGCTATTTTTTAAAAACAATTTAATAAGCATCATAATATTGTTGTGATACTGCAGACGGTGGTGTAGATACCAAAAACATTTCAAACCATTCGGACGAACGAAGTGAATCACCAAAAATTCTTCATTGATAGGTACATATCAAGACCGTTTCCCGTTTTATAATTGATAGTTCACGTATTTTTTTTTTTTTTTTTTTATCAAAATGTACATTTTAAACTGGAATTTTACTAAACGAATAACACGTCATATAACTAAACAAAATATCAATTGAGTGGATTAATAATAAAAATAATTCTTTTAAATATAATTAATTAGATTTTACGTGGTTGTGAGTTTCTGATGATATTTTGTTAAACGGATGTCTAACTACGTTGTTATTAATAATTAATCAATCATTATTAATTTTGTTTATTTGCAATTATTATTAATTATAATTATAAGCACTAAATGCTTGGAGCATTTGGTTTACTATTTTCAAAGCACCAGCTATACGTGAACATTTTAGTTATTTCAAATATTAATTATAACCGATCAAAAGATACGGTTATTTATTTATATTAAATTTTAAATAATGTGTTTATTAATCAATATCTTATATACATATAATAGTATCGTTATACAAATGTTGTTTACACTAAGGGTGAATTA
Organism: Acyrthosiphon pisum; assembly: GCF_005508785.2. Lineage (NCBI taxonomy): Eukaryota > Metazoa > Arthropoda > Insecta > Hemiptera > Aphididae > Acyrthosiphon > Acyrthosiphon pisum. The sequence goes on from NC_042494.1 coordinate 156,559,356, forward strand.
TGAGTCAATATAGTGTAACTGCAGTGTACAATCCACGATAACTTTTATATTTTAAAAACTCGCCATTGCTTAAAAATTTAAATAAGTAATGTATTATTTAATGTGTGTGTGTGTTAAAATAAATTCAGACTTTTAGGTTTAAACAAATGTAAATATTTTGCATGGATAATCCCAAAAAAAGGTTTTATTTCAAATAAACTTTATTTATTTTTGTTTATCGGTTCATGACAGACATTTATGTGTACATTTTAGAATACACAAAAATGTATCCAACTATCTATAGTTAGTAGTATTAGGTATATACGTAACTGTCAATAATATTATACAGATAAATTAATGTGTTTCAAATATATCTTAAGTCGGCGTACTTAACCTCGTAGTGTGTTATAAATTGTAATTGTTGTAAAGTATGATTATTATAATTTTATTCAAGAAACAAAATATTAAAATATTATTAAAAAAAAAAAAAAACCACTACCTACCTGCCTATATATTCTTACAACGGCGAACGTTTGCAAAATAGTTTGCCATGAATTAAATACAAATTACAATATAATTACAATAATGTAATTTACAATTACCATACCTATTGTATCTTTTATACTTTTGGTTCGCACTGTGCTTTGAATAATAAATAAATATATGAATAACAATTTTAATAATACTAATGGGTATCACTTCAGTTTTCACTTTAATCTATACAATGTCTCAAAATCTAAAAATAATAAACGTTAAATAACTTGGCGAGTAAATCAAATCTTTTAAAAACCAAGTTTCATTTTAATAATTTACCGACTGCGGATTGTTTTCATAGGTTTAATATATTTAGTTTTTAAGCTATACAATGACTAAAATTAAATCACATAAACATTAAAACACGTGCATTAGTTGATAAAAATAATTAGAAAGTGATGATATATTATTTATAAAAGCTTTGGTTACAATATTTAACAGTTTTTTTTGTAGTTTGGAAATTCATTAGGTTTTAGCAATAATAATTCGGGATATTATTTTAATTATTGTCAATCCACATTCAATCTAACGAAAACGAAATAAATTTTCCAACAAAATTGTATAATTATAATAATACAGGTACAATGTATAAATTATATGATAATTATTATTGGATGCCAGGTCAATGTACCACTTGACTTGAAGCACAATAATTATTGACACTTAAACCAGTAAACCAGTAAAACCAAACTAATTTTTAATCAAAACGTTAGTTGAATGTCCATTATGATGTTTCAGTTGACATTACACTGGCGGAAAAATGTTTACCGTTAGTAAAATGACTCTGAACGCTGCACGGTTTGCAACCGGCTGCATTATTATGGATGTGAATATTATAAATGGAACAAATGGCGAGTTATATTTTACGGAGATCGCAATAATACGCGTTTGCTGTATATAGGTATGTATAATATTATTGTTGCAAATGATGAAATAAGCGGAATCAATCCGAAATCGCGATCGTAGAACACGTCCACGGAATTTATTACAGCGCACTGCAGACACAAATTTCAGAGTGAGTTATCTGTGTCGGAACAGTCAGTGTATTTGTGTAGACCATCGCATATTATAATATTATAGTGTTTATCTTAGAAACACCGCCTCAAGTACAGTGTAGTAGTCGGTCGCAATAATGTTGCCGGGGACATTTTTCCCGTCGTGTTCGGGGTAAATAACGATAGCTTATCTATTTAACCGGAATTTAAAACGTCTACCTCAGTATAATAATATAAAATACCTAGCCCGTTTGCATTCGGAAAAGTCGTCTGTTGCAGCGACGAGAATTCCGAATAATGAATGGATCGAGTCCGCGGCGGAGGGACGGCGACTATTTAGAAATGCAAATTCTCGCTGACGAATCTCGTCGTCGTGTTTTCGCTTTGAATCGTCCTCGAGAAGTCATTATTTTTCAAAAACGCATTTTCACGCTACTATAATCCAATTTCCCAACACGTCAGTTTTGAAAAACAATCAATTAAACACACGCAGAACGCTGATAGAATATAATACGAGTCCCGTTTAAATCGCGTTTAATGAGGTAAAAATAAAATCCCCATGTAGTAAAAAAAAACTTATCTCTCGTCAATGTTATCTCAGGCCAATAATTGCTATAGTCTGTGTTTGAGTAAATTTGATTTCGAAATGGAAACGTTTGACTCGCAATGAATTTAATTTCGAAAACATAAATCTTGAAAATAATTTCTTGTTAAATTTGTTCTAAGTAATAACTAACAACAATGCGGCAAACGTTTTGTAACAAAGTTAAATATAACGAATGTTAACTTTTTTTTTTATAATTTATAATTATTGAGTCAAGAATTAGACAATATAGGTACCATATAATATAACACATGGCAATTTAATCAAAATATTACAGTCGATTCTTATAATGCATAAAAATGCTAATAGCAAAATATGTATAAACCTCATGCATTTTTGAATACTTAATTATAAATTTTTCATCATTATAATGTACACGAGTTGTACTCATAAATAGTATCACTGATTGTAAATACTAGTATTTATATTCAATGATTTAATAAGTCGTTTAACATTTTTAATAGAAGTTATTTTAACGTACAATTATTTTTTTCTACTTCCACTTTATCGATACGACGCAGTTATACCGATTGTTTATTGTGCTATTGTGTTTATGGTAGCTCTACGCATTGTGTATAAACTATAAAGACGTGATACCCAAACTACAACTGCTTCGTGCAACAACATAGAAACAGAGATACAGGTATTCTAAAATGTGTCCGTCTATCCAAGTGTATTTATTGTACCATTCTCTAGAGTAAACTTATTATACTGTATTGACTGCAATGGCACGCGTGCGGAATCGTTTTCCAAAGGTTGTGCAGGTCCGTCATTAACTACATGTACAATATTCTATTATAGGTAGGTACATTGTATAAAGTTTACGTCGCGATTGCCATTGTAGGTATACATAATGATATTAGGTCGGTAGTTGTATTATATTATTATAAAGTTTGCCGAGTGTTATTATTATATTACATTTTGTACTTTTTTATTGGCAACTTCGGAGTGTGACCTACACACACACACACACACACACACACACACACACACACACACTGCGTGATATCACTCACCCCGCTGCAAGTTACCCCCGCGGACGAACTTCGCGCGAGGAATTAAATCTGACCTTTATGTTTAAGTTGTTTGTCTACATTTTTTTTCATGCCCCCTTCTCCCCGTCAACCTTCTCACCCTCATTGTCGCACTTCATTATAATATTATTTGCCTCCACGCCGTGTCGTCGTCGTCCTGCCATTAATCATCACCGGTTGTCGTCGTCGTCGTCGTCGTCATCCATCCAGCACGATTTAAATCACAACACAATATTATATACCGCGTGTGCGGTATCAATGCTGCTCCGAAGGCACAGACACAATGGCATACCGGAAAAAAAAACAAACGAGTACGGATCGCGTGACGTTAAATACACCACCTGCGAGCACCGCGACACCGCATAGGTTGAACCACGTCGACGAGACCTGTCTCGAGGTCGTCGTAAGAAATCCATAAATTAAATTTTCTCGACCATTAATCTATCCGACTCACCGCCGGTCTTGAGTGCAGGTCGAGCGATGGTTTATGTTATATTATAGGCAGAACGCGCGTATAAAATATCGAAATCGACTGTATATTATATAGCTATTACTTTCCTTATATCATATAATTATAATGTAATACACGGCAGGTAGTTATAATGTAAGAAATATTATGAAAATATTATACCATCCAATAACAACAACCGCAGTGCAATATCAAAAGGGAGCCAATCTTTTATTTTTTTACGAAAGCCGTTTTTTATTAAGGCTATATTGGTCACATCGTTTGAATCTCAGGTAGGTATACGCATTTTGATTTTTCTTGTCCCCATTCATTTTTACCGTCAACATCATAATATTATCATAAAATTCCAATGAATGTGTGTTTTTATCCACATTATAATGTAATACATTTTGAACACTGCACCCAGTGACGAAAACTGGGAATCGCGCTCCGAGGGGTTGCATGTAGAAACCATGCACCGAAACCCCTAAGAATCTTCCCAAATCTTCACACACAGAATCCTTTTTCATCGTATACAAAGATTTATCGTTAAATTCAAACTTATTTCATCCATTACAGTGATCTACTCAATGACGAGGTACACTTGACACCTACTTAACAATAGTGGTTATATGCCTACCTGACAGCAATTTTTTTTATTATTTAACAATAAATTAAAGAAAAAAAGGTGGGCAAGTGGATACCACTCTTCTGACAGAAGGTGTCTAGTGGATCACTACAGTAATAATTAAAGTGTTAAATTTAAATTCAATGATATATATCGTAGAATACAAAAAACGATTGTGATCGGAGACTGTAAATCAACCTAGGATATTTTATATTGTATTGATGTTGCAATTTCTAATAATAGGTTGGTTGAATTCATTTTTGCAAAATACTTGACTACCTATTATTCTAAAGTTATTAGTGATATTTTGGTTACAGTGTGAACTTATTTATAAGGAACCTTGTATTACATTTTCAAATCATAGCTATAATAATGTAATATTGTATATTTTATAAACTTTTAACTATAAAATAATAATTTGCAAAACATCGTGATATTGACGAATTTTGTCAACATTTTAACGAATATGCTTAAAAAAAAATATCGTTCAAGTGTCTTTAATATTTTGAAATAGCTATATTGCTAAAAGTAATAAAAACTTATGAGTTATGAGGCATCTTGTATTGCATTTTCAAGCGTTTTGACCAAATGAATAATTTAGTATCGAAATTTACAGAAAAAAAAACTTTAAGGCAAATGACTAACGTGGAACGCTACTCGATATTTTCTACTTCGAAGATAATTTATGAATCATAAATATTATGTACTAGCTGATTCCGTGCACTTCGTTGCCCGTTCAAAGTGCCAACTCTATATGAATCAAACTTTTTCAATTGGTTATTTAACATTCTATGTATGGTGTTCAAAACTTATAAATTTTCATCGATCATCTTGAATCTCAAAATACTTGTGCAAGCACCAAAATAAAATGCGAATTTTGAAGATGCATTCTTATTGCACACAGCACACTTATATGGTGGTACGAAGGTAGGTACTTGCAAGCCTCAAGCTATCATTATTTAGGCTCTACGTTGATCAGCCAGCGAGTCAGTCAGACGTTCGATTATACTATAGTCATCCCACACGAGACATGTTTGTGATTGTGCGAACAGTTTATTTCCAGGTAGGCAATTCACCTGCAGTCGACCCCTCGAAATGCATACGTAATTACGAATGTTTTATTAACACGTTGTTTATGATGTGCATGTGTGTAGGTTCCCGGGACAACGGTCGAAAAATTAGCGTTAGGAATACCATGTTTACTAAGTTCTACGGTTTTGACCAAATACAATAATATACAGCTATAAAAATTAAATATTCAATAATAACCAATAGCAACCTTCCAATAAACAAAAATATATTATTATTTAGTTTATTTTTTTGCTGGATAGCTAGCGCAACTGTTGTATTTTTGCCGTTCAGATTTCCTACTTTTCCGTTGGATTTTCTTAAAATTTTCTTTTGGATAAACTTTGTTTTGACAATTACGAACAAAACAGAAAAAAATCAGCTAAATCGGTAAAGGCGTTCTCAAGTTATGGCGTGACCAAGGAAATTAGGGATTTATTATTATATATTTAGATTAATAAGTAACTATTAATTAAATAATATACCTAGTAAGAACTAGGTAAATTTTACATTTTATTCGTTTCTATAGTAATAAAAAAAGCTTACGCAATATCGGTTAGAAAATAAAAATATCTATACCCAGCCCAAAAATATATTTAAAAAAAAAAATATTTAAAAATTTTGATTAAATCGAAGAAGATCCATATAATGAATGTCTAACTTATGGTACATAGGTAAAAAAGCTTACTAAACAATTTTTTTTTATAATAGGTAATATCTCAGTTTCAAAAAATGTTCATATATTTTTTTTGTTTTCCCCGATCATTTTAAAAAGTATTGAGAACTTTCAATATTTACCTCCAAAATGTACCTACTAGATCCGATTTGCTAGGTACCAGAAACCTCTCATCAAAGTTAGTGATCAGAGAAAAAAAAAATGAATACATCGTTGTAAAATCAGTACCTACTTACTTGCTCAGAATAAAAAATATTTATGTTTTAATAATTTAAAATATTATTAAAAATTAAGAATGACGTGTAAGTATACAAAATGTTTGATGACAAGGTATAAACATGTGAAACTAAAGTTTTCCAATAAATAAATTATAATTGGAAGAGATATATTTCAATGTTTAAAAGGCGATTACAGTTATTTGATAAATTAATATGATTGACATTTTTCAAGTTAATGATGATAAAAACTAATACCAAATTAACACAATTGATTCATTACTTTTTTAACTGTCAAGTCTTTTTACTGTCTATAATACGTATCGTGACGAAGAAACAATTATACAAAAGCAAACTTATATATGTCGTGGAATGGCCTTCTTCTATGTGCACTCTAAGTCTTTTTCTTCAATTTACGCTATTGCACACACATCCATCTATGTGTACCTACGATATAATATAATCGCTTTATTTCTATTGACACTGAAATACAGCGTTGCTCTTCTAGAATTTCTTTCTAGTTACATATTTTGTCAACGATAATTTGTGTGTACACACAGGCGCTTTGATAATGGATGTTATTGAAGTAATTTAAAACCATTATTAAATTCGTTTTAAAACCATAATCACAAGCTGCTTAATATATATTATATATAAATATGTGTATACAAAGAAAATATTAAGTTCAAAACATTTTCGAAATCAAAAAAATACTATATTTTATTTAAGAAAATGAAAAAGGTTTTTTATTTGTATTGTCTTCGTCGATTGTATTAAAACAGTAAAAATACATATAATAATTTAAGTGGATTAGAATATCTCAAATTTTTAACAGTCGAATAACATTTATATTTATAAATTGCAGTGCATACAAATTAATTTGTATTGTTTTATTTCTATTCAAACAATTGTTTGAAAAAAATATAAAATAAACAATGTAAATTAAAAAAAACTCGCAGTAGTTTAAACTAACAACTTTGGCAAGGGAAACACAAAGGTTTTGTTACTTCCGTTGATCACGAGGCATCTAAAAATACATTTAAATCTAGTAACGACACATTCGATAATATCTATTTTACAAGTGTTCTATAATATGATGATGTTTATGGAACTTAAAATATGTTCATAGTTCACAGAATAACAAAATTGTACCTAATTATTATGCATCAAAGCATAAACAACAACAATAGTTCCTAACTGCACTGAATAATTTAATATCAACGAGATTATAGCTCCACAAAATGTACAGTTAAATACAGTTTAATCTTTAAGTTCATTGAAATAACCAATAACCATGTATATGTATGTGTATAAAAATATTTAGTTATTGCAGTTATTTAATTTATTTCTGAATATAATATTATCACACTATGGCGTAATTTTGGTTTTTGGCAAGATAGGGTAAAATGGTTAGTTGTCAAGTATTGGAAAGTTTATAACCGTTCACCACAATAAGTCTCTCGAAAGCCTCTATCGACCTCTCGCATAGTGAATAATTAAACGTTTACTTAACATTAAATTGAATAACCTTGAAATACAAAGTTTTAATCATTGGTTTCAATATTCTATCCTACGTGAGTTGTTTCTACTTTATCCTATCTGTGACCATAATACTATATTATTATGTTGTTATCACTTACCTAAACATACACTATACCACGAATAATTTGTTTTCATCCTGGCTTAATCAATAACATTATTGTACGAAATTATAACAAATAGTTTACTATAGAATATAGATTATAGAATCACTAATATTATAATAAAGAATAGGTAATAATATAAAAACTGATAGGTGATAAGATTTCTCGTTTCATTGAGATTGAAATCAGTGTCAAAAAGATTCGACTTATGTAATTATATTATTATAAAGTTATTTCGACACTAAATGTAATAGAAACCATTAACTGATTAAAATAACTATTGTTGTAGTTTGTACCTATTATATGGTATGTTGGTATACAATAACTATAATATATAGGTACAGACAGGGTCCACCACAGCAAACGCTCGGAACTATCAGCACTCAGCTGCGAAATCTGATGAATTTATTTTTTGGGTACCAATGTACCTACTATAATAATTAATATGATATCGACGCATAGGATTGACCACAGTCGCGGTTTCCACCAGGTTCAAACAAACCACTGGGAATGACACATATAGTTGCTAGTATAGGGCTATTTAAATCCGTCGGAACACTTGGGACAGCCAAGAGGAATACGGCGTCTGGATTTCGGCTTCAGTTGTCATCACCAAATCGTTTAGCCACAACCACATCCATGTGGCTTATTTTAATCATTGAATACATTATATTACAGTGAATATAATATGTGATGTTATAAACAGTGTATATTTTTACAGTAATATTGTTTTATAATAGGTACGCGTTATAACATTATATACGACGGTATAATATATAATATACCTACTATAGTGGTTCTAAAACTGTGTACCACATGTGATACGCATAAGGCTAAATAGTGGTACGTGGAGTTGTACGTGGTGGTACTCGGAAAGCCGTGTAGTGGTAGTAAAGATAAATTGATATTTTTACTAATGTTTGTAACGGATCTAATATTATTTTAGTTACCTACTAAACCTACTAGTTACCTACTGTCAAATGTATATAATATAAGAAACTAGGTATACTATTATTTTTACGCATTGTTATTGACATTTTAAATAGTTCTATTTTTAGTCATCGGCGGTACATTACCGATGCATAAATTATATTATGAGTGGTACGCAAAAAAAAAGTTGAATAATCTCTGGTATAGACTACAATCCGTGGTTGCAATGCTTAATAACATTGTGAGACGGAAGTCGAATGATATTTTAATACTAGCATACCATTTCCATGGAAACAACATTTTTATAGCTACTGTGTCAGGAATACATTTTAATTCAGATTTTACAACTATAGTAAACTGTGCCAAGGAATGAAATGCGGGTGGATCGTAAATAACGTAGATATAATATTAATATATAGAAAGCCATTAGGTAATTTTAGACTTAAAAAAAATTGCTATAAAATATTTAATAATTTTACCTATATTATTATGTGATTATTGTAGTTGTATTTGAATAATATATAACATTATGCGACGGTTTTAACTATAATAATAATTTAATTTATATTTTGCATTGTGGTATTTTACGTACAGCTGATTTGTGCCAGTAATCTGTAGTCATCTGAGTACTCTCTCGTACGTCCCTGACCTAATCTGTTTTATCTCAAATTGTAATACGAGTATACTATCAAACGAATGAATAGCAAAATAAATAATACCATAACTGATATTACAGTCAAGTAGTCAGAAAATAACATAGCAATATTATAGCAGTACAACTATCTTGTAAAATATAAATTTATACAGACATATAACATTATAAATTATAATATGATATAATGATGAATAATACTTTATGCAAAGCGTAATATTTAAATATTTTCCTCCGTCAATCCAATAGTTAACAATTTCAAAAACATAAGAGACATTATACAAACAAATAGGTATGTATGAATTAAGAGTTTATACAATAAATTGTATATAGGTTAAAACACATGTAAAGTGAAAAGCATTAAAAATGAAAACATGTTCATTACGAAGTTCATTACGCGTTCGTTATCAAGCTTATGAATTAAAAATTAAACAAACCAAATGCATTTAAAAACAAAAATAGAAATTTAAATAATATTATGTAAAATTGTATATCCATCGTAATCATAATAGTATTGTTACTTGTACTAAAATGTTAACACGTGGTTTTATGTATGTTTAAAAATAAGAAATGTTTGTTATGTCAACTATTTAATAATAGAAAAAGTAATACAAATGGATGATGGAAATTTTTCATAGCATAATGATTATACTAAGGCAAATGGTATGTCATGATAATATATAATTATTTGAATAAAACGACTATTATACTTTAATAAAACAAAACATTAAAATTCTCAATTGAAAAAAATTGATTTATTCGTTCCACAGAATATATTTTATATGCTGTATCATTATGTACCTGTATTCTGTATTACACACTTTTAAACTTTAAATGCCAAGTACAATAATTATAATATTTTTTTATCATATTCATATTATATGTTTTAAAAGTTAAACTATGAAAGCAAAATATTATACAACGTATATTTTTTGTATGTACCTACCTAATATTATATTATTAATGATTGCAATTTGAAAAATATTGATTAATATAATAGTCAGGTGTCAGTTACTAGATTTTGTATTGAGTTTCAATCAGTAGATGAACAGTATGGTGATTTACCAAGAATACTCTCCCCCAATTGTTTCTATTTCAATTATCCACAAAGTTGAATAACTCTGAAACTAATCGTACGAATTCTTATTCAGATGGATAATCAATTGCATAAAATGCACGTGCATAACCGTTTACTTTAAACAAGTACTGAAACATGAAGTTTGGTACCTAACCTAATCTTACCATGCCAGATAACCTATTTTTATGATATTATGAAATTTTTGTTGTTTAAAAATATGGTCTTTAAGTACGCTTGAAAATTCCTAAAACCAGTATTTGGATAAATGCATTATTAAACCCCTTATTCATGCATCGGTATACTAAATATTCATCATACAATTATTGAGTCATGTCAAGTAATAAACTATTTATTTAAAAGCTCAGGTGAAAATTCTAAACAAAGATAGGTTAACAAATATGATTAATAAATCACTACCTAATAACTATTATAGTATCTACCCTATTACCTAACCCACTATAGATTAGAATATTATTCTGAATTACCACGAATTACTAACAGTTTTTGGACCCACAATTATTTCTGTTGAATCAAAAAGAAATTACGAAAATTGTCATTTCGAGAGTAGCATTTCTGGCCAACACTGCAGTGATTCAAATTATACAAATTATCAGCTATCGAGTATCTTTAATTACCTAGCTAGAAAAATAACGAAAAATAGGTATATCATAGATACTTATCTAGTTAATTATTATGTGTTGTGCAAAAATAGATATTATACCCTTTCGTACAATTATTAGTAATATTAATTAGACGATTAATCCATAAATACAGTCATCAGTCGTTGGACTTATCTTACAAAATGTAATAATTAACTTATAATTACATCTAAGCACATGAATTAATGTAAATACGATTCGGTGAGGGAACTTTACGATATTTTTAAGCACTGGTTTATCGAACGCCATCTAGTGAACAATCAGTGCGGGAAAGCTTTTAAAATTGTTACGAGTTTTGCCACCATACAAATATATTTCCAACAACAACATTACATTTTGGCGGATAATAGAATTTTATAATGAATATTATTTTTTTTTCTGATAAATAAGTACGATGATATCGTCACCATAAAATCGATACATTAAATGTCCATTTTAATAAAATTCACATGATCAGTCATTGATGAAAAGTATTTGAGTGATAATTGCATGTTTTTTTTTAGTTTCGTTAAGATGACGACAATGCAAGTAACCAGATTTTCATAAACACGAAATGTTCATAAGTACTACAATTATGTTGTATTGTCATTTTTAAAATGGAGAATTGTATTAATATATTGTTGAACGAAATTGTATTATAACATTTTCTTTTTGATAAAAACTAACACCAATGTATAAATTTTAGTTTTAGAAATACCGCTAATGGCTCATAATAATATTAGTGAGTAATGTGAGTACGTAAAAAACGTTATTTTGAACAAATTATTGAGTTAATTCGTTTTTAAGGATTGAGTATATTAATTAGATGCCATCATTTATTATTACTGCCTTCTGAAGCGATCAAAATTTTATACTTTAAATAGTTTTCGTTATTTGCTATGGAAATGTATTCTTAGACTTAAGATGGGCCCAATGCTTTTGAGCCGATTATCGAAATAAAATTATCAACTACTTAAAAGCCTTCTGTGGCTATATAGTATTATTAATAGTAGTTAACATCCATGTACAACATGTATAGATTCAAATTAAATTTAAAAATTGTTTTCATAAAAATGTAATAAAAAATGTACCAATAATTATTACGAACGTGCATTTTATAATATCCATCGTGCTACTAATAAACAAATCAAGGGATAAACAGACGTAGATACGAGAAGGAGGGCTATTAAAGCTGAAGCCCTCCCCTCCATTAGACACTTAAAATATTTCAAAGATTACCTTAATTTTCGATTTATTAACTAAAGTAAATAACTTGGTGTTACCGTTTTTCTGGATTTCCAACGAAGACGGTAGTAACTGCATCGTATCGTTTAGAACAGTGGTTTTCAGACCGGGCACTAAGTGTGCCGCGGTCTTTCGGAAAGTTCAACTATTCGTCCAAGAATAAAATTATAAAAATATAATTGATAAAAAAATGTTGATTCATCAATCACACATTTGTAATTAAATGTACTTATATAATTATAATTAAAAACAATTTTGTTCATTTAATATTTAGTGCAAAATAAAAGTCACTGTGCCGTTAACATTTTTTTTGTGAAGGACGGTGTGCCGTGTTTGATAATAGTTTGAAAACCACTGGTATAGAACGTATTTGGTTGATTTATACCACTATAAGTTTTGTTGTAAATGCGTAAAAACATAGGTAATACCAAATTGAAAAAAAAAAGTATAATATATTTGTATGCAATTAAAGGTAATTTTGAATTAAAGTTTATTATAATTATTATTATTTTATAATACGCATGTACGATGAATATATTATACACTATAAAATCTTATACCTACTGCCGATGCTCTTATGTACTAGACGTACATTTTTTCGTCTAGCCCACTCCCATTTTTTTCATTTCTAGATCCACGCCTGACGGTAAGCATCGATTGAAAAATAGAAGGGGTAATAAAATATTGTGCGTGCCAAATTAATTATCTGAATATTTCATTTTCATGTACGTTAATATCAATTATCATGGACAAATATTGAAATATTTATTTGGAAATATAATATATTAATTGTGTATACACTATACAATAGGTACATAACAAGTATAATATATGATTAAGTAGTAAACATAATATTTTAGTAAAGTTCATAATTGAAGTAATTTAAAAATGCCTAAAGTTTAAATTTGAAATTATAATATACTATACAAATAGTATACATACGTATTTGTTTTCGATGCAATAAATCGATAGATAAAATAAATTGCTTAAATAAATAAACGGTAAATGGAATTGAACAATTTTTCAATTTTATCTCAATGGTACTTATTGTATTAGCTAAAGTTTTATTATAAGTATAACAACCAGCCATAAAAACATGCTGCTGCCTATATTATTATATTATATATTTATATAGTTTATACGCACATTTTTTCTTACCTAATAAAACAGTGTTCCACTTTCAGAAGTATAATAATAATAACTTCATTCGTGAATGAAACACGTCATATTTGTCCCAACCAACATATTATTTTAAGATATTGCCCCTTGAAATTTGCAACGCAATAAGAACGTAACTACCTACCTACACAATCATTTTATTGGATAGGTAGTTAAATAATTTATTTCTAACTTATTTAAACCACTGTGTTATATCATAATAATAGATTATTGTCAGCACATAATTTATTATATTTGGATGAAGTACCTAATTTAATTATAAAATAAATTATTGTACATTACCAGTCACCAATTGTTTTAATAGGTAACTATACATTTTATTACAGGCTTTTAACAAATTAATAATAAATCCGCATAATAAAACATTTAAGTATTTAATTTTCGACTGTTTATATTGGTATTTAGGAGTATAAAAAGAAAATATAAAACAGTAGTATATAACAGTAGTAATCATCAATATTTAAAGTGTTATAGTATTTATATTTAATGGGCAACTTTAAGTATAATTATTACATAAAAAAATTACTTTCATTGATAAAAAACTGTTTTCAGTTTTAAGGTTCTATAACGATTATTATTATAAAATAAAAATAAATCATGGGTATTGACTATTGGCTTTATAAACATTATAATATTAATAGTAAATTATGATTCTAGTGTTGCCATAAATTTAATCAGAGACGAAATTACAATAAATTATTATATCATACGGCATTTCATTACATTATTCTATCAATTTGAATATTACTTTATGTTAAAATCATTGAATTGCAGATGAGTAACGAGTACAATGAATACTGATTAATATCAGTTATAACACAGTACCTATTAACAACAGGCTACAACTATTGATGGCATTTAAAATTCTATCAAACACCATATTATTATTTGCTACAATTTAGATTTCGGTAGAACTCATGGAATATTACGTATGTTTTTAGATTCAACCTTAGACTCAACTAATTAATTACAATAAATGTCCGCATAATATTATAGGTAAGTTCCTACATATTATTATACTTTTGCGTGAAAAGCCGACCAGTTGAGTAGTCATCGGACTTCTGGACCTAACCCTAAATAATATTTCGTGTTCTTAAAAGTACGTAAACGAACAGTATACAGGATGATTCACCAAGCATGTGCACCTCTTTATTTTCTTCAATAATGCAGTTATTCAAAATCTGATTTTTTAAATTTATTTTAAGGCCATATTTTCGAATTATTGTGATATTTTGTACTACTTAAGGAGTGTCATGTGGAGATACAACATTTTGTTTTTCAAATGTGGACACCCCTTTTCAATTGTAAATTATACAGTGGATAATTTTTCTGAAATTTTTGATGGATCAGAATCAAAGTTCGTACGGGTAGTTTTTAGTTATTCAATTTTGTGTTTTAAGGATAAAATATAAGGTACACTGTAATAAGATATGGAGCTATGGTAAATCGAAAATTGAAGTCATTTATATTAATGTATCAATAATAATAATTTGTAAAATTGGCCAAAGTATAATAAATTCTAGATCCAGTTTCACGTGTATTTTATATTTAGGTAAAACTATTTTTTAACGACTATTATCCTTAGTACAAAAATTTGAAACACTAAGAAACTTTTCATTCGATTTAAGAATTAGGTACCTACATCAACATTTTCAAAAAAAATTCACTAAATAATTTACAGTAAGAAAGGAGGAGGGGGGATTATCATTTGAAAAACAGAAGTTTATAACGTCACATGATAGGTACGGCCTTAAGTATTACAAAAAAATTCGAGAATTTCAAAATATAGTCTATGAGTGTATTTAAAAATTTCAAAAATCATAATTTGAATGATTTCATTATTAAAGGAAAAAATGGGGATGAGCATGATTGGTGAATCACTCTGTACACGACCAACCAAATAAATACTCCAACACGGAGTACGTGTAACTTACAGTACATAATATACATTATTATTATATCTATTATCTAGACAACCGTTCGTATATTGTGCTTTAGCGAACGAATGAATGGCCCCAGTGCGCCGTATATATAGGCGACAGCGTGGCGCCGCGCCGCCGGTATATTCAAGTGGTTTTTATCAAAATATATTTTATGTTTTCGGATTTCGTTTCTCAGCAACTTTGGTACTTAACACAATTACAAGTGCTGCAGTATTTTTACACGGTACACAAACATAAAGTACTGTATCCAATGCGACCGTCGTAGACGGCCAAATTTTCAGGGTTTTTTTTATTCGCAACAACCGCGCGAACCGAACAGTATTACAATATAATATTATTATTTGTACATTGCATTCAAGAAGATGTGTGTCCGATGCCAAACCGCTGCACTTAGAGACTCAAAATTTTAATGCCACATATAGATCCATATAACGGCGTAGGGACGAGGTATGAAGAGATTTAAAAAAAAAAATCTAATTTTAAAGATGTGCTTGCACAGGAATTTTGTTTCGGCAAACGGAAATCTAATATTTATATTTTTCATCATATTGGTTACATGCAAAAAATAAATTAGTTATTATGATTGGATAGAATTTTCAAAATGTTATTTTATATATTATAATATTCTATGTCTGTCGAGGAAACTTGATATAAATTATCTAGCTGGCAGGGATTTATTTGAAAAACCTTGATTTTCAGACGGATCAATATCCACAATAATTTATGTGTCACCTATATTATATAGGGCTACATCTTTGGAAAATTGACTCTTTTGCAATTAAAGACGTACTTATTTTATTTATCTTGCGTATCACAAATGAAAAGTATTTAAATTTTATATACCTACCTACGTTGCGAGTTTACAAACGTACACGATTAAAATATGTAATATTGCATGAAACACGCACTTATACATTTGGTTGTCCGTCCGTCAGTCTGTCTGTCTATCTGTCTGTCTGTCTATCTGCCTGTTTGTCTGCCTATTTGTCTGTGTGTCTGCAGGGAAAAGCTTTTAAACGGATGAACCGATTTTGACTGGGTTTTCATTGCAGGTTAGTTAATTTAACACGGTGAATAAAAAAACAGTTGTTACGATAGGATGTACATTTTTACACCTGCATTTTATATCTGACCAAAACAACCCGAATGACCGTGTTAAAAATCAGTGCAGCTTTTTTTTTTTAAAAAAAGAGTTTAGGCAAGTCCGTGGGCATATTATTTGTCACCGTGTGGGCAACGGCGTGCATCAGGGACGGCTACAGTTAAGACAGAAGAATAAAAAAAGTCTCTGAATGCAGGCTTGGCGATATTATTATATATCTCATCCTCAGGGTACCCGATACAAAGTATAAGTACTAAAATACATTCTGTCAGTGGCTAAGCACACCGGTTGTACGTACCGGATCCATATCGGACGTCATATAGTGCGATTTTTATAATATCAATTTTTTTTTTTTTTTTAACAAGATAATATACACAATCTGTACCCTTGGGCACAATAAGCATATGTGATATAATATTTTGTACATGAAAACGTGAGGGAAAAATCCAACCAGTGAAAGCACTTCCTAATTGTTTATTAAATATATATATATTTTTTAAAATTATTTGGATTATTCATTTAGTAAATCACGACACCAATTTCTTTTCAGTCGTCGTGTGGGTTTGCCTGGAATTGTGTGAGAAAGTAAATTGGATATAAGGGGATTAGAATGATATTGAAGTCTGTTATGGAATCTTTTGTAATATGTTATTGCTTCAGCGTGAACTGTTTTTATGTTTAGATCTGTGTGCAGAGAGTAGTTGGAGACATATGGTGGAGCATTAGTGATTAATCTTAAAATTTTATTCTGAACGGTTTGTATTTTATTTACATTAGTTACTTTTGCATTGCCCCATAGTTGTAGACCATAAGTCCACATGGACTTGATTAATGATTTATATATGAGAAGTTTGGTGTTTAGTTTAGTGTGCTTGTTAGATATTAGTGGTTTAACTGAGCGTAGTCGTTCGTTAAGGGCGAGTTTTTTAGTTTTGATATGAAGTCCCCAGGTAAGGCGACGGTCAAAGGTTAGGATAATAACAATAACAAAAATAATATGGAGGTTTAATACTATTATATGATATACACGAGTGCACGTTACATATCTACAAACGCGCACGGCCTCTCTGCGGCGGTGGACGTGTTTTGCAAAAGGCACATCCCCATCATGAGAGGTCGGAAACCAAATGCAGTTACACTAGCACCAGACGTTCGTGTCAGCGAGGAGGAGCTTAAACCCACGAACTTTTGCAACTATGATAATATTACAGGAAGGTATATGAAATAAACGACCTCGTACGGAAATGGGCACTTGTCATAATAATGTATAACGTACCGACCTACAGTAATACCTACAGTTTTTAACTATTGATAAAAGTGACATTTTTGTTATAATATTGTTAGAATACGGTACATATGTTTCAACATTTTTGTTACTTCACAAGATGTTTATTATATTTTAGATTCTAAACGGAGCGATTAATGTATTGATTTTACAATGAAATGTGTTTTAAAATTACCAATAGTTTTCATAACACCGGGCAAAGAAAAACAAAATTAAGGAGAAACTAGAATTTTTACGCAAAATCGATTGTGGTTTTTGGTGTAAGTCTAAAAAAAATTATCGTAAATAATATTTATATCAGTATTTTCTATACATCGTACAATTCTCAAAATATTTTGATTCATATTTATAGGTATATGAAATTTTTTAATTTTATTAGTTGTTTTTTTCTCTAAATGTCAATAAAAATGTTTTTTTTTATAGTTATTTTATGTTCAAATTTGGACGAAACCATATATCAAAACCAAGAATTTTATTTATTTTGTTGTAATTTTAAATTATTAGAGTAAAACTTATAGAGTACCTACATATTTTGTCATTATATTTCCATATTCGTAGAATACAGACGCGATGTAATATTATTAACGCCAATCATATAAGTACTTACTGGTGTTTTTTTTTTTTTTTGCGAGCATCAGCTACAATTAGGATATCCAATTATTTATGCATACGATTATAATATGTAATATTTAATATTTATATAAGATTAATTTTATCAATTTAGAATTATTTTAAATAGGTACCTACGATATTAATATTTGTCAAGTAGTATTTTGTATATATTTATTATATTATGTTCGTTGTATGTTTTCATTTTTCAGTGTGGTAATCGCACGACCATGCCAACGGGCAATGCTCCGTTCAACAATTCTTATTTTACCGTTTACACATTGCGTGGAAATCACATAGTCTTTGACTGGTAATTTGTCACTCACAAAAAAACCACATTTACTGTGTACACACGAGCACGCGTGTGCTATTTCTGAGTGACAATGTCTTCCCACCCGAGCCACACATACTATTAAGTATCTATTTTTTGTCACGCCTCTGCCGCCTCTGCCTCCGTCGATATTTAGAACGAACTTACTATTCTGCCATTCTCGGCCACTACCAGCAATAATATTTGATATTATAATATTATTAAAAACGTTTCGATACTTCCATGCTCTTGTTGGTGTGATTCAAACAGTGATTTTTTCGCGTGGGGGTCATAATAAAATAATAATTTACCGTTTGCGATTCGACCGGCATCGAAAATTAAAGTTTATAATGTTTACAATAAAAATGTTTGACCGAAGCATTCTGAGTTAAACATGTGAAAATGCAGAAATCATGCTGTGAACATAATATAAATGTATATACGAGTAGGTAGGTATACTTTGCTTAGGTACTTACTTTATTTTGTTTTTTTGAACGGTGAACAGAGGCGGGTGGTTATTGCATTACTTCACCGCTTAAACAAATATTTAGCTACTTCTAGGGTCCCGTAACACATTTATGTTATATTTTCCGAATAGGTACAATAAATCATTATGTTTGGTATACTTTCTATTTTATACATATTAAATGTTTGAATAAACACGTTTGAATGTTATTCGTTACTAATCTCTGTATACAATAGAATATAAATATGACAACAATAAATCTCTGTGTTGTGGCATGGTGTCTGGCATCAGTCACTTATGTGCGCTGAATGTCAGCACCAGCCGGTGCTACTAGTTTCCAGATGGGCGAACACCCGGGTTTTTAGTGGAAAATCCTTGTCACATATCCTCGTATTCCAACCCAACTGATCCCTCCTCCACAGTAATAAAATCTACTAAACAACCGAGGCTAATAACCTCAGATGTTGAAATCTTAACTTAATTAAAAAAAAAAAAAAAAAATATATCTATGTTGTATTTGGTAAACTTTTAAATATGCAGTACCTACCTATATTTATATAACTGTATAAGTGCGTATAAAATATAATTCGTTTTAAACAAAACTAAATATTATGTACCATATTAGAGTATTGTATAGGTACAGATGAATTACTTCTGGTGGTATTGTCTGCCTGCTACGACATAATATATAGGCGGTATATTATATGTATGTTTTTATTAAAAAAAAAAATGCTTTAAAAATGTTTTTCAATTTTTTTGGTCACGCTTTGTCGCAAAATACGCGTCTCACTACAAATATAGTCTTCTATAAGACTTTAAGAACTTATGTGCTTTAACATTTATAAATAAATACATTATGAACAATATTATTTCCATAATATATTATATACAATATGCACGTAGGTACACATAGTACATCGATGATTTCATATTCAGTGACATTGGTTTTTAAATTATTCTGTCTCGAAATTCAAATATAACTTTCCCGCCGCTTTTATCCGCCGGGAAAACGCGTGTTTCGTACCTACTTTCCGGCAAGACACCTCAGCAAAAAAAAAAAAAAAAACCATCTTGTAGTGATATTACTATACATTTTTATCGAACACATACAATTTGTATATGCATATAATATAATATTTTATCATGTCGTACACGTACTATATATATTATATGCTTAGGTACATACCGCAAGTACTGGTATATACCTAGTGCATATATACGCAGACGGCTAACCTGCACTGCAGTGTAGTCGTGTTGCAATGTTACTATGGTATAGTATACTTATACATATTATGCATTATGTATATTATATATAACATCATATATATTATGTGTCATGTATCCATTATATTATACGAATTTGAGTTTGCCCACTCTGTGGCAGATATTTTGTGTTTACTTGAATACAATTCCCCTAAGATTATGAAGTTTTTTTTTTTCATTCGTAGATTCCGAGAATATCTCTTATAATACCGTGGTTTTATGATATTTCGGTACCTACGTTATTTTTTCGACTGTACTTCCGCTATTAAAATTACAGGATACACAAAAAAACTCCTACTATTTTAAAAATACACCCGTACAGACCAACGAATGACCGCACAAACACTTAGGGTTGTTTTTCATGTTTTCGAGAAAAGCGATAAGTCTTCAGATTTTTTTTTACCCCACTTTTTACCTCTTTGATTTCGGTGACCAAGTCCACCCTCCCTCTAAGCTAATATTTGACCAAATTCTATACGAAAACTGCGTCAAAATAAATCTCACTCGTAAAGTTTAAAGAACAGTATACCTGTATACAATATTATGTATTATATTATTTATAGAAAAGTATACCCAGTTAAAGCGATGAACACAAAATGTACGCATTATCGGCATTAGCTGAAATATTATGCAAAACAATTATAATACATTCGTATATTATAATGCATACATTGATAAAGGATATGGATACGTAGATGAGCGTGTTAATAATATAGTCGTCCAGGAACGTGCGAGTAGTATTTGAATTTCAAATTAGCATTTATCACAGAAAACATATTGCGATTACCGTTCCAAAAACTTTTCCCGACGTACAATTTATAATATTACGAATATACATTTTAATATATTACTGGTGATGAAAACCCTGCAGTTTGGATGACTTATATAGGTACCTTACCATAGCATGTTTTTATGTTTATTTTGTGGCTTAGTTGAAAACAATATTCAAACAGAAAATAAAAACTCCTCGACAAAAACTTCGGACACGGAATAATTTAACTATAGCCTACTTTATTCGACGAGAAAAGACAATTCGATTAATACGAGTACATACCTATCTAATGCGATATAGTTAGTATAAAATATTAACATTCGTTTGTGTTAGTGTAACACGTGACGGCAAAAACTCGATTAAATGTCCACCCAAACACAAATAAAAACGTTTCTTTTAGGGTCGGTCATCAATTATTTATCATCAAGAACAAAAATATGACGACAGAATGACAGCAATGATTATATACTAACTTAAATATTATACTAAACAATAATATATAATATATATATATATGATTTCACGATATTCAAAAGCAATAAAGTATAATATATGTATTATATATGTATTATGTTACACAGGGCGATTTTTGTATCAGAAGACAGTCACATTTCGTACCTACAACCAACAAATTATACTTTCTGACATTCTTTATCACTATGATTTTATAAGATTTTACTTTATTTATAGGTACACACATTTTTAATTTCATATTTCAAAGTAGACATTTTTTTTAGAGAATTTTTATTCGTGAAATTCTAACACCGGAACCAGTACATTATCGTATTAACCGCAATGCCATCGTAATATTTGTAGAATATTAATTGTACACATCATAGTGGTGCACCATATTCCTCATCAATTGTTCCGAGGAAAACAACCCACATTATATTATTAAATCTTATTACACCCATATAATATATTATTTATGTAGGTTAAGTACATTTTCTATACAAGATTAACCTATATTATAGGCATATGTTGTCCGGTGGGGATAGGTATACAATGTGTATTCATGTGTTATAAATATATGTATACGACCTAAATCTTCTAAAAAAAAAGGTGTTCAATATATTATAATGCACATGAGAGTTTTGCATTATTTTATTTTTTAATAATAATAAAGAACAAAGCGTATTATTATTGTACAGGTACGAATATATATATTTTATGAACGTATATATTATTATTATTATCATAACATATTATAGACGTTTCGACAAAAGCGTACAAACATATTATGTGAAAAACTGTTTTCATATATGTTCAGTGTGCAGACGGGCGGGTAACTGTCGAGCAGCTCTATTTTTTGAAGGCGGCGATACAGAAAGACAAAAACTTGTACGTGCGTGCGTGCGTAGCAGTGTGTATGTGTGTGTGAGGGTGTGTTTGAGTGTAAATGTGTGTATAGGTATGAGTGTGAGTGTGTAAGGGTGCAAAGCTGCGAGTAAGTACAATACACGTGTGTATAATAGACATACAATAATATAACATATTATAACATAGGTACTATAAGTTGTTATTGAAAAGAACCGAGTGACGTTTTCTTCTAAGATAAACAATTTAGTTTTTACTGTACCTACACTGTTTTTTCTAAATAATAACCTTTTAAATTATAAATTATAAGTAGGTGTCAGACTAAAATTAAATAATAAGTTGTTCAGAAAAAAAGCCAATCATATAATATGTATTTTGGGCGTTTCTATAATAGTATAATATATCACAATAATTATTATTGCGAGTTTGTAGTGAATTTTATTTTTCGACTGTTATATAAGACTCATACCTACCTTTTGCGTTTTACAATATTTTTTTTCAGATTTGTAAACTTTATGTACCCAAAATGTATCGAATTTATTTACCACATAGGTACATTATACGTACTATTTTATTGAATTTTAATTATGGAATTTTTCTCGTTTTTAAAATACTTTTACGCAAGAAATGTATACAACTATACATTTTTTTTTTTGTAAATAATACTAAAGTAATAATCATTTGTGCACATATATTGTGAAATAGTTCAAAATGTTTAGTTTTGGCCATTACAATATAAACGCATTACATAACGTGTTTAACCGAATTTTCGTAAAAGTATATCTTAAAAGAAAATGTCTTGTAGGTGGGCACTAGGAACCTACTATAATATACGTCCACCGTGTAACCTACATTAGAAAAGAATATAAAATTTCGTTTCTGCTATGTATTATAGAACAATATAACTTTACATTATTTTAGAAAACGTGACTCAGTATATATGCGTTTTACCCATATATTAATATTATATTATAGAAAGCCATCGATATTGTGTAGCGTATAATTATAATTTGCAGCTGCGTTGCGATCAAAATACAATATTATTATTATATTGTACTCAATATTATAAAACGATCGATTTATAATAAATTAAGTGCGTACAAATGAAATACATAAAATGTATACGGCTTGCGAGCGATGATCGCGTGTTGAGCAGAGGTGGTGGCGAGAGCGAGGATAGAAAATAATACAATATTTATAGTATAGGCGCAGTATAATACAGTATGAGAGCGATAGAGGTAGAGATAGAGCGAGGCGAGCTAGTAGCGTGTCCGCCGCCGAAGCCGGGCGCGTCCGTGGCCGCTTGACGCTGCCGTTGCTGCGGCTGCTTACCTCTGGTTGCGTTTCCGACGCGGTTTCCGGTCCGAACACAGGCCGGAGCCGCCGCGGCCGCTCATCTATCTACACTGCGCGCAACGCCGCCGTGCCGCGTCCACGCGCGCACGGCGTAACGATATATTATAACGATATGTTTACGACGGACGCGGCCACCGCCGCCGCACAGCCACCGACCACGCTGTCCACGGCCGCAGGGACTGCCATCGCTGCCGCCGCCGCCACCGCTGCTGCTGCTCCACATGACTGTAGTCCAGGCGACGACCGTCGTCCTCGGTGGCACCTCATCATCCGCAGTACCGTCGGTCGGTCGCCCGGTGACGACGGAACCGCTCCAGCCGTACGCGTCGACAATTTTATTGTCCGTCGTGCAAAACGATTTTGTATGCGTTTTTATATCCGGTTCCTTCCGCACGTGTTACCGCAGAGTCGTATTTTGTTATACTTTCGCATTATATCTACCTACCGCAACTGTACACTTTAATGTTATAAAAATATCATTACTAATAATTGTCATTCTTATGTTTATTTGTATATTATAATATAATGCACACCGAAACGTTCGTATGGTACAAGACGTATGATAATATTATTATCATTGCTCTTATTATTATTATTACTGTTACTATTATTGCTATTTACTATAATAACATCGCGTGCGCACGTCGTCACGGTTGTATTTCGTTTACCGCACCACCACCGGCATTGCGGACGGTTTTAACGGTCTCGCGCAACGGGACGGCGGCGGCTCGCGGTTGTCCCGCCCAGTCAAGCACCGACGACGCTGCAGCCGCCGTCCACCGGCCGGCCGATGATCGATTGGCGAGCGCAAGCGCCGCGCCCTCTGCTGCTCCCGGTCTGGACCACCACCGACGGTTCCCTGTAAGAGCAGAGTGCGCCGCCGTACGACTTACGAGAGTCAAACTCAGTGCTGGACCTCGAAAACGTCTTTCAGTCATGGTTGGGTGTACAATGTACATGGAGCGGCTCCAGAGACATGGTCGGGCTAAGTCATCATTTCTAGAAAACTTTCGATATTGTAATAGGTTTTTTTTGTTATTTTGTTTTTAACAGTATACATGTTTTTTAGAAATACGGCTTGATAGGGAGCTGTGGCCCCTAGGAGGGCCCCCATGGAGCCGCCCCTGTCAGTTTAGAATGCAAGTTGGCCCGGGAAGAGGTACAATATAAATTATAATATCCCCCAGCAAAGACCTATACGAGCCTGTTGGCTTCTGCGTTGCGTGAAATTGTTGACCTTTATGAAACTGTACGTATTTTAAAACAATCATAACTTACTTAAAAATAATAATATCAATAAAACCCTATGTGGGGCTTTAGATAATAATCTCATCTTTAAATTTTATAACAGGTCAGTTCAATCTAATTTCAAAACTAACAGCACACTATTGAAAACTGGTGAACGAAAATTTGGGAGACAACACTTTCGGGTATGATGACGTCCTCTGAAGTTGTGGTTGGGTGTAGGAATGTGGGTTGGGCTGGCACGGGGAAAAATGTAATGTCCCCTCCCCCGCAACAAAGGCCTACATGAGCCTGTTGGCTTTTCCATCGCATGTAATTTCAAAGGTCGGATAAGAGTTTTGATAATAATTGGTAAAAGTCTTCGTGCTAAACATTTTTTTTTAATGAAATCACTCTATAACATTTTTTGTTTTTGAATTTACGATTCCGGGACCAGATAAAATAAGCAAGTTGCATATCACAGAGAGTATGGGATGGAACACACCACCTTTTCGAACTGCAGCCATACGTTTAAACGATAAACGTTTATAATACAATTTAAAAAAAACACAATTTTTTAGCTTTGGTTTTAATTTTTTTACATTATAAAATGGGCTATAACCCAGACAGCATTTTGTAACGATAATATTATAATAGTATTTGAATTACGTTATAATAATATTATGAAACAAAAAATGTCTGTCTGGGAAGACCTGTCGTATATTTCCGATATTGCATTGTTATACTCATGTTGAATAATTTCTATAAAGTATACGTCATAGACACTCATAGTATACAACGTCATACCTATCTGTGTAATAACTATAATAGTAATGTAGTATGATAACGCATCCCTAGATTAATTATTAAAATAATTAATGCTATCATCTTATACTCTTCAAACTTTAGAATTTCAATCAAACTTTAAGATATTCGAGAACAGTTTGAATAGTTTGAGTAGGCATTATCAGTAAGTTCAAAATTCTCAAATAATAACTCCAGATGAATTCATTTTTTTTTCATGTTTTAACGTGTTTAGATGTTTAGTGTATTACAACTATTATATTTTAAAAAATGTTATGGTTAAATTTTTAAAAGTTTGAATAATATTCATGTTAGGATTTGGGTTTGGGTTCTAGTTCTAAAAAGTTATGCAATTATATTTTCAAAATAGTTTTTATTAGAAAGATATTATAGAACTATATACCTATAACAACAATCTTGTAAGATACTTTTGATTTGTATTCAAACAGAGATAAAAATACACAAACTTAAAAAGTATTCGAAGAGTACCTATTTAAAAAACTTTTGAAAACAAGTATAATATGGTAAATAGTTTGTATGAATTCGTTGAATTCTGAGTGCCTGCGTATTATATTTACATTAATTTATTTTGTACGTCTTCCTTCCGTCGTAATAACAATATATATTAATATTATGAGGATGTCAGCGTAGTATTTGTGATCTCTCTCTGAGTTTTTTAAGATGTACAATATTTACTATTTTAAAATACTCATGCCTCGCTTTAAAATTAAAATATAATAAAACGACTATGAGATGCCCTATATAATGTTCTCGACTTTAAATTTTATAAGAGGTAATTTCACTCGAATTTGGGAAATTAATATGGTTATAATCATTATTGTGAACGTAAAATTTTCTATGTCGCGCGTGGGTCAGATGGAGATAACAAATACTACGATGACATCCTCTTATATACAATATACACGTGCGGGACATACACTAAAGTACAAAACGATTTATGCGATAGCCGATGATAACTGCAATGTTTCAAAGTTTTTAATTCACATCGTACTTAGTGGCTATATTCCGACGAAAATAGCCGACAGTGATGTTTCGAGTTTAGTTTAGGAGCCTATAATATATATCAAAATATATTGTTAAACATGATTTTCTTTACGAGTTGCAAAAAAAAAAATAATTTTACAAACGAAGACCGGCGATTGAGTATTTAAATAAAAGTACCTGTCTGAATTAAAAATATTATGCAAACGCGTACGAAGCAATGATTATATTTCGAATACCGTGAAAATATTTAATTTAAAAAGTATTCTATAAATACAACAATAATATATAGATAATAATTAAATACCTACTTTAATTCAAAAACTCAACAAGATTACCACAATTCTGGGTTATAATCTCCGTATAATATTACTGCAATAAATCGCGCATGACGACTACACAATATCATATTAATACTATTCATATTTTGGTTGTTTCTTCGGGGCGCGTACCGCACACAGTTTTGGGTAGAACCGTATATGCGGTATTCTAATAATATTGATATACTTGTGGCGCGTGCCCGAGGCCGGTTCCCGTGTGGGACTTGTGCAAACGTCGTTTATGTGGCGGCCGGCCGGAAGGAAGAAGGAGTTCGGAGGTTAAAGTGTTTCCCGTCTAACCGGAGACTCGTCTGTGTAAATATTACTGCGCCGCGCACGATATATTG
The DNA here is from genome assembly GCF_005508785.2 of Acyrthosiphon pisum. Lineage (NCBI taxonomy): Eukaryota > Metazoa > Arthropoda > Insecta > Hemiptera > Aphididae > Acyrthosiphon > Acyrthosiphon pisum. Next base: position 156,587,022 of record NC_042494.1, read on the forward strand.
TATAATATTATATGATAATATGTTAGGTACCGTTCAGAGTATGAAATGCGTTGTACTTATACTTTAACGTGCCGTTTTACTCAAAGCATTTATGTACATTGCAATTGAATAAACACTATAGCTCTGTGGTGCGACCACCGATCGAGAATAATCACGACGCATAATATAGTGGTAGAATAGTAAATATAAAATTTTTATTTTGATATGAAAGTGAAGTATTGATTTCGTCCTGGAATAACGTGGTATATTTTACATGATATTTGAAATATTCTCCACGTGCATTCAGGACTAAACGGGAACCCGATTCGCGACGAATTTGACAATATTTCAGAACGAATACAATAATATGATAAATATATTTAACTATATAAATATAAACTACGACGATAATTTCTATTACTTGTAATTATATTATATTGATTTGTGAACTTTAGTTTCAAAATTGAGTTAATTTATATTAACTGTACCGCAAATTTTAAACGTGAAATAGTGGAATACCTAGTTAGTATACCTTTTTATTATTCCAAGATTGATTTTTGTGACATTTTAAATTACACAATACGGTGTATAATACAATGATCCATTTTTGAATAATACAATTGTGGTATTGTGGTCGCGAACATAGGCGTCACCACGTCCATGCGTTTGTTATGATGTACACGTATCGATGCATACGTGTTAAAGTATTATCAGCGTGTTTGTATCTTTGTTGTTACTATTATTTATTATTTAATAAATTAATCAATGTAATCGTCATACCTGTTCACACGCAGCGGGAATTTCATAATTTATTATTCTAACCACTCCCAATGTACCCACCACACAATTTAACTACTGAGGATTGTCCTGAGGAATTTCCAAAATATCTATTTAAATGTTACGGTTTGTCGTCTTTATTTGGTTACCTAGTGTATAAAGTATCTTTATGTTTCAATGTTTCACTAAATGTCGAAATGACAACATCATTTCATACTTTTACGCACACATAAAAATATATATTTTATATGTTTTATTTATAATTTATAATGATAATAATAATAATAACAAACTTATAGGGACTAACCTTATATGCAAATTTATATATAACTTATATTCGCAATTTAGTGTTTTGACATTTTGTTACCAGCACTCGTTTGTTTTTTTTATTCTTTTTCGGCGGAGCGGTCGTACATAATATTGTATAATTTTTTTGACAATATATTTAAGTACATACGTAGCGATCACTATTTATAATCTATATATTATAATATAAATAAACCAAATACCACTCAATCTCTCACTCATTCATCGCTATATCTCAAAAACTACAAAACGAACGAACTTAAAATTTGGAATTTGAAATGTGCAGTAGGAATGGATAAATATACCAAGTGCCAAATCCAATCCGCAACTTGCGGTTGCACATTTAGGTCGAATTATTTCACAAAGCTATGGGTACACTGACGCCGATTTGTCCGTGAACAGAGGTACATTAAAGCTGAGATGCGCTCAAACTGAGATACACCTAAATTGCACGTACATACCTACAAAAAACGAACTATATGCGGACACGGGCAAAGCCGGGATATTCAGCTAGTATTATTATATTATATATGGACACAGCCCATTTATAGTACCTACAATTAATACTATTATTTTACATTATTATAATATTAGTATTGTTATTATTATTATTATTATTATTATTGTAGTATACGCACGAAAACGTGTAACGAATTACTTCCAATAAATAATTCCGGGCAGGGATTTATCGAGGGACCCAGATGCCCGGATGCGAAATCGTTGCGAAACAACGGTTTTTGTTTTATCGCGTCATGCATATTGTAATTATTAATCTCAGGGTTTGGTGGAAGTAAACAATAAGGTATTCGAAAGCACGCATTTAAAAGGGGCTCGTCGTGATGTCGGAGGTGGATGGAATACTGACTACAGATGGTGTGCAAACTTGTAGTACTGTATTGGTAG
>NC_042494.1:156605604-156606051 GCF_005508785.2 Acyrthosiphon pisum
TATAGGCTGAAAATCCTGTCTCACATAAATAAGTGGTAGCAAAAGGTAGAAGTATTGTTATTGCTTTTTGACTCAAATGTTCAAAACTTGTATTTTTAAAATTTAGCCAAAATTCAACGTAATAATTGCTACTGAAGGTGGATTGAAATGTTGAATCTCAAGTTATATCGATCAAACTCTCATATTCGATTGAAGACAAGCTTGAGGGTTTTCCACAGGCTGAAAATGGATTAACTACCCATTCACGGTCTTTTAAAAACACCTCTCGATCTGTAAGAAAAAATTTATTAAATGCATTTTTGAGTTGTTTGAGATGTTCAGAAATCTCGTTAATAATGCTAATGGGAGCTTGCAATTCGTTTTCCTCCAAAGAGGCCTGCATTATTGGAAAACACTCCAGCTCTCTTTTAGAAATGCACTCTGACCAATAATCAATTTTTCTTATCA
>NC_042494.1:156606151-156606552 GCF_005508785.2 Acyrthosiphon pisum
TAACTTTTAAGTTATAATAGTAACGCGTAATATAGAAATGCACTTAAAATTTGAAAATTAAAATTAATTTTATATATATATAAAAAAAAACAATATTATCAAAAACGTTATTCGGAAACAATAGGAAAATAACGTTTTTAAAAACGTTAATCAAAAACAATATATATTATATACTGGGTGATTTTTTTATCATAGAACACTCATTATTTCGAAAAGTATAAATTTTAATAATGTATAATACTATAATTTATTTTCATTTTCGTTTTTGATTTCGTTTTTAGATTTTTTTCGATTTTTGGGATTTTTTGTTATCGCTATTCAGTTGTTTTTTGTTTTTGTTATATTAACTAATTGTTTTCGTTTTTTGATTTTCTGCGTTTTCGATTTATAAATTGTTTTTC
>NC_042494.1:156606602-156612124 GCF_005508785.2 Acyrthosiphon pisum
ATTTTATACATATTAAATGTTGAATAAACACGTACTAATCTCTGTACACAATAGAATATAAATATGACAACAATAAATCTCTGTGTTGTGGCGTGGTGTCTGGCATCAGTCACTTATGTGCGCTGAGTGTTAGCACCAGCCGGTGCTACTAGTTTCTAGATGGGCGAACACCCGGGTTTTTAGTGGAAAATCCTTGTCACATATCCTCGTATTCCAACCCAACTGCACCCTCCTCCACAGTAATAAAATCTACTAAACAACCGAGGCTAATAACCTCAGATGTTGAAACCTTAACTTAATTAAAAAAAAAAAAATGTCTATGTTGTATTTGATAAACTTTTAAATATGCAGTACCTACCTATATTTATATAACTGTATAAGTGCGTATAAAATATAATTCGTTTTAAACAAAACTAAATATTATGTACCATATTAGAGTATTGTATAGGTACAGATGAATTACTTCTGGTGGTATTGTCTGCCTGCTACGACATAATATATAGGCGGTATATTATATGTATGTTTTTATTAAAAAAAAAAATGCTTTAAAAATGTTTTTCAATTTTTTTGGTCACGCTTTGTCGCAAAATACGCGTCTCACTACAAATATAGTCTTCTATAAGACTTTAAGAACTTATGTGCTTTAACATTTATAAATAAATACATTATGAACAATATTATTTCCATAATATATTATATACAATATGCACGTAGGTACACATAGTACATCGATGATTTCATATTCAGTGACATTGGTTTTTAAATTATTCTGTCTCGAAATTCAAATATAACTTTCCCGCCGCTTTTATCCGCCAGGAAAACGCGTGTTTCGTACCTACTTTCCGGCAAGACACCTAAGCAAAAAAAAAAAAAAAACCATCTTGTAGTGATATTACTATACATTTTTATCGAACACATACAATTTGTATATGCATATAATATAATATTTTATCATGTCGTACACGTACTATATATATTATATGCTTAGGTACATACCGCAAGTACTGGTATATACCTAGTGCAGATATACGCAGACGGCTAACCTGCACTGCAGTGTAGTCGTGTTGCAATGTTACTATGGTATAGTATACTTATACATATTATGCATTATGTATATTATATATAACATCATATATATTATGTGTCATGTATCCATTATATTATACGAATTTGAGTTTGCCCACTCTGTGGCAGATATTTTGTGTTTACTTGAATACAATTCCCCTAAGATTATGAAGTTTTTTTTTTTTTTCATTCGTAGATTCCGAGAATATCTCTTATAATACCGTGGTTTTATGATATTTCCGTACCTACGTTATTTTTTCGACTATACTTCCGCTATTAAAATTACAGGATACACAAAAAAACTCCTACTATTTTAAAAATACACCCGTACAGACCAACGAATGACCGCACAAACACTTAGGGTTGTTTTTCATGTTTTCGAGAAAAGCGATAAGTCTTCAGATTTTTTTTTTTACCCCACTTTTTACCTCTTTGATTTCGGTGACCAAGTCCACCCTCCCTCTAAGTTAATATTTGACCAAATTCTATACGAAAACTGCGTCAAAATAAATCTCACACGTAAAGTTTAAAGAACAGTATACCTGTATACAATATTATGTATTATATTATTTATAGAAAAGTATACCCAGTTAAAGCGATGAGCATAAAATTTACGCATTATCGGCATTAGCTGAAATATTATGCAAAACAATTATAATACATTCGTATATTATAATGCATACATTGATAAAGGATATGGATACGTAGATGAGCGTGTTAATAATATAGTCGTCCAGGAACGTGCGAGTAGTATTTGAATTTCAAATTAGCATTTATCACAGAAAACATATTGCGATTACCGTTCCAAAAACTTTTCCCGACGTACAATTTATAATATTACGAATATACATTTTAATATATTACTGGTGATGAAAACCCTGCAGTTTGGATGACTTATATAGGTACCTTACCATAGCATGTTTTTATGTTTATTTTGTGGCTTAGTTGAAAACAATATTCAAACAGAAAATAAAAACTCCTCGACAAAAACTTCGGACACGGAATAATAAATTTAACTATAGCCTACTTTATTCGACGAGAAAAGACAATTCGATTAATACGAGTACATACCTATCTAATGCGATATAGTTAGTATAAAATATTAACATTCGTTTGTGTTAGTGTAACACGTGACGGCAAAAACTCGATTAAATGTCCACCCAAACACAAATAAAAACATTTCTTTTAGGGTCAGTCATCAATTATTTATCATCAAGAACAAAAATATGGCGACAGAATGACAACAATGATTATATACTAACTTAAATATTATACCAAACAATAATATATAATATATATATGTATGATTTCACGATATTCAAAAGCAATAAAGTATAATATATGTATTATATAATATTACATAATATTATGTATTATGTTACACAGGGCGATTTTTGACTTTTGTATCAGAAGACAGTCACATTTCGTACCTACAACCAACAAATTATACTTTCTGACATTCTTTATCACTATGATTTTATAAGTTTTTACTTTATTTATAGGTACACACATTTTTAATTTCATATTTCAAAGTAGACATTTTTTTTAGAGAATTTTTATTCGTGAAATTCTAACACCGGAACCAGTACATTATCGTATTAACCTCAATGCCATCGTAATATTTGTAGAATATTAATTGTACACATCATAGTGGTGCACCATATTCCTCATCAATTGTTCCGAGGAAAACAACCCACATTATATTATTAAATCTTATTACACCCATATAATATATTATTTATGTAGGTTAAGTATATTTTCTATACAAGATTAACCTATATTATAGGCATAGGTTGTCCGGTGGGGATAGGTATACAATGTGTATTCGTGTGTTATAAATATATGTATACGACCTAAATCTTCTAAAAAAAAAAAGGTGTTCAATATATTATAATGCACATGAGAGTTTTGCATTATTTTATTTTTTAATAATAATAAAGAACAAAGCGTATTATTATTGTACAGGTACGAATATATATATTTTATGAACGTATATATTATTATTATTATCATATTATATTATAGACGTTTCGACAAAAGCGTATAAACATATTATGTGAAAAACTGTTTTCATATATGTTCAGTGTGCAGACGGGCGGGTAACTGTCGAGCAGCTCTATTTTTTGAAGGCGGCGATACAGAAAGACAAAACTTGTACGTGCGTGCGTGCGTAGCAGTGTGTATGTGTGTGTGAGGGTGTGTTTGAGTGTAAATGTGTGTATAGGTATGAGTGTGAGTGTGTAAGGGTGCAAAGCTGCGAGTAAGTACAATACACGTGTGTATAATAGACATACAATAATATAACATATTATAACATAGGTACTAGGTTGTTATTGAAAAGAACCGAGTGACGTTTTCTTCTAAGATAAACAATTTAGTTTTTACTGTACCTACACTGTTTTTTCTAAATAATAACCTTTTAAATTATAAATTCTATGTAGGTATCAGACTAAAATTAAATAATAAGTTGTTCAGAAAAAAAGCCAATCATATAATATGTATTTTGGGCGTTTCTATAATAGTATAATAATATCAATAGTATAATAGTATAATTATATCACAATAATTATTATTGCGAGTTTGTTGTGAATTTTATTTTTCGACTGTTATATAAGACTCGTACCCACCTTTTGCGTTTTACAATATTTTTTTTTCAGATTTATAAACTTTATGTACCCAAAATGTATCGAATTTATTTACCACATAGGTACATTATACGTACTATTTTATTGAATTTTAACTATGGAATTTTTCTCGTTTTTAAAACACTTTTACGCAAGAAATGTATACAACTATACATTTTTTTTTGTAAATAATACTAAAGTAATAATCATATTTTGTGCACATATATTGTGAAATAGTTCAAAATGTTTAGTTTTGGCCATTATAATATAAACGCATTACATAACGTGTTTAACCGAATTTTCGTAAAAGTATATCTTAAAAGAAAATGTCTTGTAGGTGGGCACTAGGAACCTACTATAATATACGTCCACCGTGTAACCTACATTAGAAAAGAATATAAAATTTCGTTTCTGCTATGTATAGAACAATATAACTTTACATTATTTTAGAAAACGTGACTCAGTATATAAGCGTTTTACCCATATATTAATATTATATTATAGAAAGCCATCGATATTGTGTAGCGTATAATTATAATTTGCAGCTGCGTTGCGATCAAAATACAATATTATTATTATATTGTACTCAATATTATAAAACGATCGATTTATAATAAATTAAGTGCGTACAAATGAAATACATAAAATGTATACGGCTTGCGAGCGATGATCGCGTGTTGAGCAGAGGTGGTGGCGAGAGCGAGGATAGAAAATAATACAATATTTATAGTATAGGCGCAGTATGATACAGTATGAGAGCGATAGAGGTAGAGATAGAGCGAGGCGAGCTAGTAGCGTGTCCGCCGCCGAAGCCGGGCGCGTCCGTGGCCGCTTGACGCTGCCGTTGCTGCGGCTGCTTACCTCTGGTTGCGTTTCCGACGCGGTTTCCGGTCCGAACACAGGCCGGAGCCGCCGCGGCCGCTCATCTATCTACACTGCGCGCAACGCCGCCGTGCCGCGTCCACGCGCGCACGGCGTAACGATATATTATAACGATATGTTTACGACGGACGCGGCCACCGCCGCCGCACAGCCACCGACCACGCTGTCCACGGCCGCAGGGACTGCCATCGCTGCCGCCGCCGCCACCGCTGCTGCTGCTGCACATGACTGTAGTCCAGGCGACGACCGTCGTCCTCGGTGGCACCTCATCATCCGCAGTACCGTCGGTCGGTCGCCCGGTGACGACGGAACCGCTCCAGCCGTACGCGTCGACAATTTTATTGTCCGTCGTGCAAAACGATTTTGTATGCGTTTTTATATCCGGTTCCTTCCGCACGTGTTATCGCAGAGTCGTATTTTGTTATACTTTCGCATTATATCTACCTACCGCAACTGTACACTTTAATGTTATAAAAATATCATTACTAATAATTGTCATTCTTATGTTTATTTGTATATTATAATATAATGCACACCGAAACGTTCGTATGGTACAAGACGTATGATAATATTATTATCATTGCTCTTATTATTATTATTACTGTTACTATTATTGCTATTTACTATAATAACATCGCGTGCGCACGTCGTCACGGCTGTATTTCGTTTACCGCACCACCACCGGCATTGCGGACGGTTTTAACGGTCTCGCGCAACGGGACGGCGGCGGCTCGCGGTTGTCCCGCCCAGTCAAGCACCGACGACGCTGCAGCCGCCGTCCACCGGCCGGCCGATGATCGATTGGCGAGCGCAAGCGCCGCGCCCTCTGCTGCTCCCGGTCTGGACCACCACCGACGGTTCCCTGTAAGAGCAGAGTGCGCCGCCGTACGACTTACGAGAGTCAAACTCAGTGCTGGACCTCGAAAACGTCTTTCAGTCATGGTTGGGTGT
>NC_042494.1:156612270-156693292 GCF_005508785.2 Acyrthosiphon pisum
AGGTTTTTTTTGTTATTTTGTTTTTAACAGTATACATGTTTTTTAGAAATACGGCTTGATAGGGAGCTGTGGCCCCTAGGAGGGCCCCCATGGAGCCGCCCCTGTCAGTTTAGAATGCAAGTTGGCCCGGGAAGAGGTACAATATAAATTATAATATCCCCCAGCAAAGACCTATACGAGCCTGTTGGCTTCTGCGTTGCGTGAAATTGTCGACCTTTATGAAACTGTACGTATTTTAAAACAATCATAACTTACTTAAAAATAATAATATCAATAAAACCCTATGTGGGGCTTTAGATAATAATCTCATCTTTAAATTTTATAACAGGTCAGTTCAATCTAATTTCAAAACTAACAGCACACTATTGAAAACTGGTGAACGAAAATTTGGGAGACAACACTTTCGGGTATGATGACGTCCTCTGAAGTTGTGGTTGGGTGTAGGAATGTGGGTTGGGCTGGCACGGGGAAAAATGTAATGTCCCCTCCCCCGCAACAAAGGCCTACGTGAGCCTGTTGGCTTTTCCATCGCATGTAATTTCAAAGGTCGGATAAGAGTTTTGATAATAATTGGTAAAAGTCTTCGTGCTATACATTTTTTTTTAATGAAATCACTCTATAACATTTTTTGTTTTTGAATTTACGATTCCGGGACCAGATAAAATAAGCAAGTTGCATATCACAGAGAGTATGGGATGGAACACACCACCTTTTCGAACTGCAGCCATACGTTCAAACGATAAACGTTTATAATACAATTTAAAAAAAACACAATTTTTTAGCTTTGGTTTTAATTTTTTTACATTATAAAATGGGCTATAACCCAGACAGCGTTTTGTAACGATAATATTATAATAGTATTTGAATTACGTTATAATAATATTATGAAACAAAAAATGTTTGTCTGGGAAGACCTGTCGTATATTTCCGATATTGCATTGTTATACTCATGTTGAATAATTTCTATAAAGTATACGTCATAGACACTCATAGTATACAACGTCATACCTATCTGTGTAATAACTATAATAGTAATGTAGTATGATAACGCATCCCTAGATTAATTATTAAAATAATTAATGCTATCATCTTATACTCTTCAAACTTTAGAATTTCAATCAAACTTTAAGATATTCGAGAACAGTTTGAATAGTTTGAGTAGGCATTATCAGTAAGTTCAAAATTCTCAAATAATAACCCCAGATGAATTCATTATTTTTTCATGTTTTAACGTGTTTAGATGTTTAGAGTATTACAACTATTATATTTTAAAAAATGTTATGGTTAAATTTTTAAAAGTTTGAATAATATTCATGTTAGGATTTGAGTTTGGGTTCTAGTTCTAAAAAGTTATGCAATTATATTTTCAAGATAGTTTTTATTAGAAAGATATTATAGAACTATATACCTATAACAACAATCTTGTAAGATACTTTTGATTTGTATTCAAACAGAGATAAAAATACACAAACTTAAAAAGTATTCGAAGAGTACCTATTTAAAAAACTTTCGAAAACAAGTATAATATGGTAAATAGTTTGTATGAATTCGTTGAATACTGAGTGCCTGCGTATTATATTTACATTAATTTATTTTGTACGTCTTCCTTCCGTCGTAATAACAATATATATTAATATTATGAGGATGTCAGCGTAGTATTTGTGATCTCTCTCTGAGTTTTTTAAGATGTACAATATTTACTATTTTAAAATACTCATGCCTCGCTTTAAAATTAAAATATAATAAAACGACTATGAGATGCCCTATATAATGTTCTCGACTTTAAATTGTATAAGAGGTAATTTCACTCGAATTTGGGAAATTAATATGGTTATAATCATTATTGTGAACGTAAAATTGTCTATGTCGCGCGTGGGTCAGAGGGAGATAACAAATACTACGATGACATCCTCTTATATACAATATACACGTGCGTGACATACACTAAAGTACAAAACGATTTATGCGATAGCCGATGATAACTGCAATGTTTCAAAGTTTTTAATTCACATCGTACTTAGTGGCTATATTCCGACGAAAATAGCCGACAGTGATGTTTCGAGTTTAGTTTAGGAGCCTATAATATATATCAAAATATATTGTTAAATATGATTTTCTTTACGAGTTGCAAAAAAAAAAATAATTTTACAAACGAAGACCGGCGATTGAGTATTTAAATAAAAGTACCTGTCTGAATTAAAAATATTATGCAAACGCGTACGAAGCAATGATTATATTTCGAATACCGTGAAAATATTTAATTTAAAAAGTATTCTATAAATACAACAATAATATATAGATAATAATTAAATACCTACTTTAATTCAAAAACTCAACAAGATTACCACAATTCTGGGTTATAATCTCCGTATAATATTACTGCAATAAATCGCGCATGACGACTACACAATATCATATTAATACTATTCATATTTTGGTTGTTTCTTCGGGGCGCGTACCGCACACAGTTTTGGGTAGAACCGTATATGCGGTATTCTAATAATATTGATATACTTGTGGCGCGTGCCCGAGGCCGGTTCCCGTGTGGGACTTGTGCAAACGTCGTTTATGTGGCGGCCGGCCGGAAGGAAGAAGGAGTTCGGAGGTTAAAGTGTTTCCCGTCTAACCGGAGACTCGTCTGTGTAAATATTACTGCGCCGCGCACGATATATTGTATAATATTATATGATAATATGTTAGGTACCGTTCAGAGTATGAAATGCGTTGTACTTATACTTTAACGTGCCGTTTTACTCAAAGCATTTATGTACATTGCAATTGAATAAACACTATAGCTCTGTGGTGCGACCACCGATCGAGAATAATCACGACGCATAATATAGTGGTAGAATAGTAAATATAAAATTTTTATTTTGATATGAAAGTGAAGTATTGATTTCGTCCTGGAATAACGTGGTATATTTTACATGATATTTGAAATATTCTCCACGTGCATTCAGGACTAAACGGGAACCCGATTCGCGACGAATTTGACAATATTTCAGAACGAATACAATAATATGATAAATATATTTAACTATATAAATATAAACTACGACGATAATTTCTATTACTTGTAATTATATTATATTGATTTGTGAACGATAGTTTCAAAATTGAGTTAATTTATATTAACTGCACCGCAAATTTTAAACGTGAAATAGTGGAATACCTAGTTAGTATACCTTTTTATTATTCCAAGATTGATTTTTGTGACATTTTAAATTACACAATACGGTGTATAATACAATGATCCATTTTTGAATAATACAATTGTGGTATTGTGGTCGCGAACATAGGCGTCACCACGTCCATGCGTTTGTTATTATGTACACGTATCGATGCATACGTGTTAAAGTATTATCAGCGTGTTTGTATCTTTGTTGTTACTATTATTTATTATTTTATAAATTAATCAATGTAATCGTCATACCTGTTCACACGCAGCGGGAATTTCATAATTTATTATTCTAACCACTCCCAATGTACCCACCACACAATTTAACTACTGAGGATTGTCCTGAGGAATTTCCAAAATATTTATTTAAATGTTACGGTTTGTCGTCTTTATTTGGTTACCTAGTGTATAAAGTATCTTTATGTTTCAATGTTTCACTAAATGTCGAAATGACAACATCATTTCATACTTTTACGCACACATAAAAATATATATTTTATATGTTTTATTTATAATTTATAATGATAATAATAATAATAACAAACTTATAGGGACTAACCTTATATGCCACTGCAATCATTATTTGGAGCGATGACGTCGCAATTTAGTGTTTTGACATTTTGGTACCAGCACTCGTTTGTTTTTTTTATTCTTTTTCGGCGGAACGGTCGTACATAATATTGTATAATTTTTTTGACAATATATTTAAGTACATATGTAGCGATCACTATTTATAATTAATATATTATAATATAAATAAACCAAATACCACTCAATATCTCACTCATTCATCGCTATATCTCAAAAACTACAAAACGTACGAACTTTAAATTTGGAATTTGAAATGTGCAGTAGGAATGGATATTCCAATATTCGAATTTTAAAAAGGATGGTCAAACAGAGATTTTGATATTTACGTTGGAAATCAAAACTTTTTTTGTTTATAAACGGTTGCCATTGGTTGCAGATAGCAGATTATAATAGTAATAATAGAAATTAGAATTATTGTTTTATTTTTGTAAATAAATGGTTGTCATTGGTTATTAGGGCAGATCAAGTATAAGTATTAAGTATGCATAAAATATTCGCGCTTATGGCTTCGAATAAAGAAACAATATATTAAAACCAAATGACATATGAGCGTAGTTAATATACTCAAAAAAAGAGAGAAAAAACACTCAATTGAATTTCACGAAAATTTCAAAGATTGTTTTTAGAGATGTCAGAAAAATGTAGAGAGTAAATATTTTAAACCACGTTAAAAAAATATACCAAGTGCCAAATCCAATCCGCAACTTGCGGTTGCACATTTAGGTCGAATTATTTCACAAAGCTATGGGTACACTGACGCCGATTTGTCCGTGAACAGAGGTACATTAAAGCTGAGATGCGCTCAAACTGAGATACACCTAAATTGCACGTACATACCTACAAAAAACGAACTATACGCGGACACGGGCAAAGCCGGGATATTCAGATAGTATTATTATATATATGGACACAGCCCATTTATAGTACCTACAATTAATACTATTATTTTACATTATTATAATATTAGTATTGTTATTATTATTATTATTATTATTATTATTATTATTGTAGTATACGCACGAAAACGTGTAACGAATTACTTCCAATAAATAATTCCGGGCAGGGATTTATCGAGGGACCCAGATGCCCGGATGCGAAATCGTTGCGAAACAACGGTTTTTGTTTTATCGCGTCATGCATATTGTAATTATTAATCTCAGGGTTTGGTGGAAGTAAACAATAAGGTATTCGAAAGCACGCATTTAAAAGGGGCTCGTCGTGATGTCGGAGGTGGATGGAATACTGACTACAGATGGTGTGCAAATTTGTAGTACTGTATTGGTAGGTAGGTACTCACAAAGCACGATCACCTCTCACACAGTCACACTCATCATTGGCATCTGTTATTCCGTCTGTCGCCGTAAGTTGCAACCACAATTCGACGCAGTGAAACGAATAAGAGAGACCAATTGTTATCAGTTATTATAGCGATTATAGCGATTATATACATACTGTATTTATCATATTTTAATTGATCAAAACATCGGAAAATATCTACGTCTTTTTTTTAGACAGCAATGCAAAATTATTGAAGATTTAAAAATAGATGAATCAACTTGACTAATGAAAGTGATAAAAAAATATTGAAAAAAATACTTCAGAAAGTATATAGAGAATATTTTTTGAAAGATTGGTATTTTAATTGGAGTTTTTGAACATTTTCTCCTGGATATATTCAGTAACTACTTAATCAAATAATTTATAAAATATGTAAACTTTATTTTAAATGCAATTTATAAAAAAACCTTTTTATCATATTTTCTATTTTTTGTAGAACACAAACAGGATAATATAATACTGAGCAGTGTACAATTGCATGGTTTTATAGCGATGATATTTTAAGTTTATGAATACCTAAAAGTCAATGATGCTTAAAACGAATGTGTATTATAATAGAAAAAAAAGTTTTTATTTTTAGTTGAAAATCAATAATTCAATTTTACCATATCATAATGAATTCTTTTGTTTTGGTGAAAAAATAAGTTAAGGCTAGAACCCAAATATTTTTTTGCTAAAACTCTGCAAAAATTAAATAATAAAGAGAAAAATGCAGGAAACCATAATGGCGGCAAAGCATTTGTCAAAAGTTTTCCTCTCACTATTTTACCGGGTTAAAGTGTGAATTGTTCAAAGGTTTGCAATGTTTGCATACAACAATTAAAAATAAACAAAACTAGAAATCATTTTACAATAAACAATGGAATGGAGAAACTTTACAGGTAATGACAGAATAGGCGAGTTCGGACGGTACTCTAAGCCAATTTATTACCAACGCTCGCACATAATGTTGCTCTGGAATATATCTTATAAATGTCGATTATACTTATGAAATCATCTATATTAATGAATATTATATTTTATTAATTATAAAACTAAATAAAATATTTGTGATGAATACATTAAGACCCATTATCAAACATTTAATAGACTATTTATTTTACTCTACAGGTAATTTAAAAACTTCTGTATCCAATGTATACATAATGTAAAATAAAAAATTTTAATAACTGCATTATAAATTAAAATTTAAGAAAACCCTTCGAAATTAAACGAATAATATTTTCTGTCGTACGAAATTATTGAAGTTTTAAAATCATATTTTTTCATTATATTCTATTTTTGAGATTTTTCAAAGAAATTTAATACATTTTCGTCCTTTTAAAATAGGTTTGTATGGATTGGCTAGGAAATATTACAAGGGTCAAGTCTTGAAAGTGCTATATAATCGATTGTTAAACCACAAAAAAAAAAAGTTTCACTGAAGTGAGTGTCAATTAAAGTGAAATAATATAGCATTTTAGTAAAACATTTATCAATATATACACAATAAACTAGTAAATGTAGATAATATATTACAAAAGATTTAACAATTAGAAAAAATTCTGAATATAGTTAAAAAATATATGGAATGTATAAATAGTATAATATATAACTAGACTAGGTACCTAAGTGAATAAAATACTTTAATTAGTAATAACCAGTGTGGTATCTAGGTAGCAATATGATAAAAATAATACATTGTTAGACTTCCATGAATTAAAATTTTCAATATAGGTATTAGGTACATATCATTATAATGATTTAATCGTTCGAAAAATTATGCTAAATGGTAAATACTAATTATAAATGTGTTTTAATTTTTAATATCTAATTAACTGTCATGACTTATATTATATAGATATTACTATAGAGATATTTTTCTACAAGTATCTGAGATGCATTAGTTGTTTATTTTTTGTATATTTTAATTATCCGGATGAACTTAACGGGAGACTGGCGAGTTACAAACACAAATTAATAAAATATTTCGTTTAATAAACGAGATTTTCTTTCATAAATTATTATTATTATTATTTTACTAAACACGACCTACCCTGTTATATACCTATTGTAATATACAACAATGATAAAAAAAAAGATAAATTGCATTTTCCAGGTAGGTACTCCAATTGTCATTAAAATTTGATCTTGAGAAGGTCTCGTTTTTAGCAAACCAGTCTGAAGTATGAAGAAAAACAAAACCTTATACTTTAGGTATTGTTGTATACTATTTTTCTAGCACTATAGTGTTTTACAATAAAATATTTTCTATACTTTGTCAATAATACGACTATTGACTATACTATATTAATACATATTTGTAGTTTGTAATAAATAATTTAATAATAATTAATAAACATAGTACATAATAGAAAGCATCAACAATGGGGGTGCTCCATTCATCGCCACTTAAATGATTTTTTTCCTTTCGTGATTTTTTACTCACTCGTCACGTCATATTAATATATTATACTAATTATGTCAATTCCAAATAGATAGTATATTACTAATAAAAATGAAAATATTAAAAAACATTACTTTTTAGTTAGCGTGTCATAGATTGAATATTTTCTGATAATAAAAGAAAGGTAGGTATATTATAATAATAACTACTATAATCGATACACATATATCTATGTAATTTAATAAATATACCTGAATAGTTAGGTGGGCAGTGATGTTTGATTTATTAATTTAATCATAATTTTAAGTACAGCCCGATTAATGAGAGATAATATAGATAGTAAGTAGTATCCGCATAGGCGAAATTTGGAGGGGGATTGGGGGTGCTAAGCACTCCCAATATTCATATTGGCACACCCAAATTTTCGATAGCAACATCGAATTTTTATTGACTATAATATTATGCCACAAGGTATTTGGATACATTTATTCTTATAATTTTCATAATAATACATATAGGCAATAGGTACCTATCAGAATAACAATATAGATTAAAGTGTATTATGTTATAGGCCTATAGGTAATTATTTTTATTAAGATTAATGCGGAGGTGTAAACAGTTATATGAATGGAGGGGGGGCAAAGCCCCCACCGATTAATCTAGTCGACATAAATCTAGCACCCCCATAAATTTAACCCAAATTGCGCCTATGAGTATCCAGTAGGTTATATTAATTACAACAGTATACAATTATGTAAGAATTATCTGCTTACATCTTCTATGGATATAAATATTCTTAAAAAAATAGTATCTATATTGTTTAATCAATCGTTTGTGTCCAACTTTTTACCTCGCTTTCAACAATAATATGAAAATTAGGAAATATTTTTTAAATACAACATTTATAATTAATAAAAAATAATTATACTCATGTCGTAGTACCTCCGCTGGTAGGCCTCTACAGGTCTATCTTTTTATTTTTATTTTTTTATTTTATAATATATAGTCATCGATTGTTCTTATTGTTCTTATATTGTAACAGATTGAATAAAAAATCACATAAATCAAAAAAAAAATAAATGATAATGTTACACTATATAGACATTATACAGTAAGAAATTAGCGTTTGTCTATTTTAATTTATATTATACTCTGATGACGTTTGAAATTCTAATACAACAACTATACTACTGAATTCGCGTTGAAATATATTTTGTGGGCATTTAAATAGCTAGTTTACCGTCAGTTTGTGCGTATTTTAATAACACACGCATTAAACCACATCAAAGTAAATTACAACCGTCGATATTCATTTCGTGGAATGATATTATTATTATTATTATTATATTATAATAAAGTGAAACAAACTTAGATACAATGAATACGAGTCGCCATAATATTATGCATAGGTATTATAATATAATGGAAATTGTATAACTAATTATAGCCATATTATAATAACATGTAATTAGGTAGGTAGTAGAATTTTGAATGCACACAATAATAAGTTATTATTCAGATTACGCCAAGATTCATTCAGAGTGATGATTCCACATAATTCACCAATACGTAAGCCGACACGGAAATTATGCACTTTATTTATAACAGAACGATTAAATTCGAAATTACGATTAAGTCACACCTATAATACTACTACTACACAGTTGCTCTACCAACCTGAAATGCATATTATTAAGATAAGATATTAAAATATCTTAAACGGTAGAAGTACCTGCCTATAGCTTTATTTTTATATCGCGTCCAACAATTTGCAACGATAATAATATTATGGTCGTTGGGATACTTTATGGGTATACTTATATTATGTTATTGGTAAATATCTAAAATTTAAAAGACTAATTGTTGTAGTTTTTACTCTAAACTATATTTGAGTTATATTTTTGACCGTAACATTTCGACCCATCGATCTTAGCCATAAATCTGACCGCAGTCACCCGCAGGCGGCTTTTCACTTTCATTTTCATCCAGTATCGGAGACCATTTAATAATAAAAAATAATAATAAACACTCCCTACAAACTGAAAACGGTCGTTAAACGCACAACATTAATAACTGTACAAACTAAAAAGTAATCACTATGTATATTATAACGTAATGTAGCCGAACGCGAAAAGAAAAATTACCAATTACATAGAAACGTTTCCATTGAACCATAATAATAAAATAGAGTATAGACTGATTATAAACGGATATTTTATGTATATTATACGAAAATGATACTAGCACTGCAGCGTGAAATCAAAGGTGTGAAATAATTTCACACCTTTGATATTCTGCTACGTATTGGCCATTATTGCTACTACATTATACTACATAATATATTAACATATTATGAGTATATGACTATAGTTATTGAGTTTAAGAGCTGTATAATACTATAATATAATAATATACACACTGAGACACCATCGTATCGAGTTTTAATTAGCCGTGCGCATATTAGATATATGTCATAGACAGGTCGTACATCATCAAAACAAATCACCTATATACGATATTAGTGGTGGATAAGTTATTCACAAAAGTCTGGATAAGACGTGTTCCGAATTTCCGATTTACAACCAAACCGTTCTTTTGCGATATAGGCGTATAGTAGCGCACGACGTATCACTATTCATTGGTAAAGTGCTCTTAACGTCGTATTGGTATTAATAACGATAGTATGCATAACATTACAGTTGTATCGTAGGTTTTTCTCGTTTTCGAGGTACATATTTCGAGGTCGCTAATTGGTCGACTACAGCTAACGTTTTGAGCGTAATATAGGTAAATTAATAATAATATAATATATAGTTGTTGACATTATAATATAAGTTCTTAGGAGTTAGGTCTGGGGGTAGAAAAAAAAGGAGTGTAACGAAAAAAAATCAACGTTTTTTGGTGCACTTCTCGTATCATAGCTCCTTTACAATGGTCTCGTGAAAAGTTTGAATTTAGGAATTGCGATTCATCCCCCTTCATCTCTTTCAATAAGTGTAGGCGAGAAGATTATATTTTATTTAATTGTATCTCTGGATTTCTAAGTTTTGACATGAAGGGAAAATATATTGATTAAATGAATATAATAATAATTAAGACAATGCCAGGCGCCAGCGCACTATTTGTTTTCTCCCCCGACCCACGTGCTACCTGGCAAAATTTACGTTTAGGAGAATCAATCCTGCGTGCTATTGTTTTTAATATTAGAGTGAATTCACATATTATTAAACTTTAAGTTAAAAATATAACCTGTGTCCCTACGTTGACAATTTTAAGATATTTTAATTTTTATGTAAGTTATAAGCTTGCAAATTATTACAGTTTAAAAATGCTTATAAACTGTATACAAATTAAAATATCGTAAAAACTCCAACGAAGAGACACATGCAATGTTCTTAGCTTAAGGTTTGATTGTAGGTGAACTTCCTCTAATATTAAAAGTAACAACACAGGGTTGGTTCTGTTGAACATAATTTTGCTATGTTGAGCGTAGGTCAGAGGGGAAAAACAAATCCCCGATCGTTGATATCCTTCTAACGACGTTTTTCCCAAAAGGGAAGTCATCGTAAAAAAGAAATTAAACATAATAAACAATAGGGTAGTATATAATTATATTTTAGATTATAAGATAGTTAATATCGATAATTTATTATATTGTCCTTATATTTTTGATATGCATTTATCGGCGGTCGAATAAGCTCTAGTCGTCGGTAATAAGCCAGTGATATAATAATAATATGTATAGACAGTAAAAAACAGCAGTGTGACCGCGTGCCAAAAATCCTCGTGCAACCAACGCCAATACAGTAGACCGTACACTGTATAGAGATAATATAATATAATTATTATTGTGTCTGTGTTATTTGAGTGGTGAATGCCGAGGCTGATCCTACAATGACGTGTTTTCGCGAACAACGATCTTAATGTGGTGTGTGCGTGTGTGAGGGCCAAGGGGGGAGGTGGGGTTAGGGGGTATAAATAAATAAATCGTCGACAGCCGTGCCTATATAGTATAAGACAAAGACCTCAAACAGATTTTTACAACCACGGTGTGTATATGTGCTTCGATGATAAAGCGTCAGGAAACATAAAACGATTAATAAATAAACGTCCGCCGCGGACGAGATTACGCGTCTTCTGCCGCTCCCGCGCACGTGATAGATCGTACACATTTAGCATCTTGGGCCCACGTAGTAAATGCGGTAATGTGGTAACTGGTATTGTATTATATTATGCTAGTTAATATTGCGTTATTACTTATACTTATATTGTTATTATGCGAATGGTCGACTTAGGCTGTAAAGCTGCACAAGTCTCCCGAGTTGTCTGGAAACGTTTTTAAAACTCGTGCGCATATAAATAGTATTATAGGTACAGTGAAACATCTAAACATCGGGCACTCTTAGTCGATGAAATGTTGTCCGCTATTTAGAGGCAGTTGCGTATATAGGGGGTGGGGCCTAGTGGGCTGCAGCCCCCCCCCAAATTACAGTATTTTTTAATAGAAAAACAATATAATTTATTAGGTACTATTATAAGTTATAATATTTCATAGCCTGTTGAAAAATAACAAATACGAATAAATTTATAGAAACTGTTAAATATATAGTAGACAGTAGCCTCTAATTAATAGATTACTTGCTATAGTTATTAGTTCCTATCTACTATAGCCCACCCCAAAAATGATTTCTATATAAGCCACTGTTTGGGGGTGTCCGTTTGGGGAGGTTTTACTGTGTACCCACTACCCATTATGTATATTATAATTCAATATTATTATCCAATGGGTATTCCTACTAATTAGTGATATAGTGATATAATTCAATAATTTTGTAATCGTTGTCAAAATGTCGCTCACTTGTAATATCTGTTTAAATAATAATATGTCACGCGTACGAGACGATTCATTACGACGATGAGGTTTTCAGTTTCTAAGGTCGCCGACACCGAGCTGCCAATAGTCGTTAAACACATTTTACAAAAAATAAACGACATTACTCCCTGAGTAGGTACGCTAATATAGGTATTAAAATAATGATTGTCAATGCGGTATTATATTATACGAGAATAAAAAGTTAAAAAAAAACTGTTTCGCTTATTTTTAACTATTGCTCGTCGCTAAAATAATATTGTTGGTATCATACAAAAATATAATTTTATTTTGCAACAGCGCCGTATAATATCATGTTATTACATCGTAAGTGTCTCCGTATGGCGTACCATTATACCTGGCCATTTGTTGAATTTTATCACCACTCGCGTATATTATACATATACAGAGTAGTCTCGACGTGCCCTATACCAGCAACTGCCGTGGAATTCACCACGATAAGAATTCGCGCGACAGACACCGTACACCGATATTGAAATTCGGCCAAAACTGCCGTCGCCGACACGGATTATAATAATAATAATAATAATACGTCTTCCGCTGCATCACTGTACAAGAACATCGGCGAAGCGATATTTATATAATATTATTACTATTACACTGCATTATGATTATTGTATTATTATTATGTATTAATAATCGTCAAACGGCCTCGATGTTAATATTATTGGAACGAAAAAATAAAAAAACAATCAAACAAACAAAATCACACACGACTGCATGATGATTATATATCGTTATTATTAACTTGTTAATGAAAACGCGTTCGTGGTTAATTACAATACAGTGACTGCGACATAATATAATATATGATATAATATAATATAATATTATATTATAATAATGTGTGGATCCTCGATTAATTTTGGTGACAGTGGTCAGCCGATATAGATCATGGGAAAGGGGAGATCGATAAAGAAGCTGCAGCAAACAATTTATGCTAATCGTGATGGATACGTTTATCAACTCATCTTCCCACCACACAAATAAGTTCTAATTATTTATTCCTATTAAAAGAAATTTATATTTTTTGATTTTTCCAAACAAATTATATAATAATAGTTCATAAACGTTATGATAATAAAGTTATTATCAAATCTATTAGCACTAATGGACAAGGTCACAAGCGCAGTATATTCACACCACCTGCTGCGCATAGCTGAACTCGCCACTATATTATACGTTCGTAGTGTTAAAGAGAGTTCATCCCCCCACGTCGCCATATCCCCAACCATAGCTAACTTAATATGCATACCGACTGCTCCATGTTGGTCATTATCTAGTTACAATATACAATATATTACCGTCAAAAACGAAAATTTAGGGGCCTAGCTACTGCTAACAATTTTAGCTCAGAAGACCTCAAATTTCGACAAAATTAAAGTTAGTTTACGTTGTCCGATTTTCATTCTTAAAGTCAACATAAATTATATCTCTTATGAAATGATACTACTAGGAAATAACGTTAAATACCATTATATTTTCAGACAATGGAGCAATTAGCAATATTTCCAAGGTAATGACGATGATTCTGGCCTTTTTCAGTCAAAATTGATAAACGCATGACTGTTGAGTTTATACTTGTTGAATAAGAAACAACTGGCTTGGGCCGTAAAAATGATTTATCTAATCCAGTACTAACAAATAACAATGACATTTTACTTTCTGAAATAATAAATCGGCGATCGTACATTATTGAGTAGGTACCTTATACAAAGCCGTCCATCAGATGTAATAGTATGTATAATACAGTAGGTATACAATATAAATTGCGATAACTGACAACTTATTTGTTATAAATAATTTATAATATTTGAACCCACGCACGAACTTTCATAAAATATTACCTGTATGTCCTGTATAGTACCGAATATACCTAAATAGTCAACCAATTTTTCTGGGGACTGTGCAACGTCGTTTTAAGTTTCCAACCCAGTTGAAATAGTTTGTTAAACAAAACAACAGTCAACATTGTGTACCAGTTGTAATTTCCTAGTCGTAATAACTCAAACCCGTTGTAAGTGCATTAACAAAATATTTGGTTTTTAAAACATTGCCTGCAGGGCCCGAGGGCATTGACGATAACGTCCACCAAATGTCAGGCATGCATGTCATTGGCTAGGTAGGTATTCACGTCATTACCTACGTCATATAGTCTCATTGCGAAGTGTCGTTATAATATCTGATCATCGTATTGGATATAATATTATTATTATTATTATGAACACGCGGTCTGTTTGTCTCGAGTCGGTTGTCACCTACGCACTATTATATCATCATCATCATCATCATATTATCATAATATAATTTAATATTATAAAATATCAGTATATTATGTTATGTCATCCGTGTTATATTTTATACCTTCTCGTTGCTGTGTACGTAGACGACAAGTACGAATATGACATGGCAATACGGTCAACGCATTATCGGGGCCCCGGCGTATTCCGGGCCGCCGCACAGCACTTTGCGCACACGCGCCCCAACACCGTCGTTGGGGGCACAAACGGTAGTGAAGTTTTTTCGAATCTTCTCGCCCGCCCCCCTATCGCGGCGGCGGAGGCGGCCGTTTACCCCTGCCGCGGTCGATCGGCGTGAATCGCGGTCCAGCGGGAACGACGACAATATCGTTATTGTCTTGACGCGGTTATAATATAATTAGGTATTAGTACCTATTAAAAGAGGTCGTGGACAGTAATAATGATTGGTATTATTGTTATTATAACAATGCGATACACCGGCGGCGAAAACGCGACGACGACGACGGCGGCGGCGGCGGCGGTGGCGGTGAAAACGACGTCGACGGACGGTTACCGCTCGGCGGTCGTACTGGCGGCGGCACATGACATGATATTCGCGAAAAACGCCAGTGCGCGCGGCAGCCGATCGAGTCACGACGGATGAAGACCGTGGAGGAGAAGAAGGAAGAGAGAGAGAGAGAGAGTGGAAGAAAAAAACAATATTTTCATATATACACACACACACACACACACGAGGACGCGCGCGCGAGACCGCGTTTATAGCCCGCGCGGACCGCACAGATGCTGCGACAAACGCCGCGCGCGATCTCGTGCGTAGGCTCGCGTAAAAATGCGTTTTAAGCGTGAGTGTGTGTGTGTTCGCGCGCGCGTGTGTCGTTACAGCCGTGTGTCCGTGCGGCGGCGGCGGCAAGACCGACACCCGTTAAATTTAGCTTCGCGCGTCCGAGCCAAATTTCCGATCTTCTATACTTACGCGCGTGTAATATATTCTACATAATATTTCGTACGTGTATATATATATATATATATATATATACGTGTGTACATAATGATATTATATACTCGTATCGTGCGATGAGCATTTGGACAAAGTCCCCCTACCCCCCCCCCCCTCTCCCCAAACATTTTTTCGATATTGTATATACTACGAGCGGCGCACGGTGCACTGATGATTTTGATTTTTTAGGATTTTTTTTACTTCCCCGTAATTGATTTGAATCGGAGCACAGGCGGAGAAAGAACGTATAAGACGTTCTTTATTATTATTATTATAGACGTATAATATTATCATTAATATCGCAACGACGTGTTGCTCGTCGGAATTCGAAAACGACCGTCTCATCTTTGTTGTCCTGACAGAGTGATACATAATTTTATAAAACTTTTACATTTTATCATGACGTGTAATAGATATAAATTACGTGTAATTAAAGTGGACGGAGTCAGACAGTTTTTCAAGACTGATGGAAAGCAACAGTTATATTATACAAATATGATGTTCTTAGTTGCTTAAATCAACCAGACCTAACACGTTTAACAAATAAAAAATGTTTATAAAACGACTACTGTAAATTAAAGCTGGCTGCATACACTACGTCAAACATATTATAGTATTATTCATATTCAATAAATTAAATATATTACCGGTTTTTTTTTTTTTTTTGAAATAAAAATAAAAAAAAATTTGAAGATAAGAAATGTATTTTCTATGGATTGCAAAGCACCTACCTATTTCGAAAATTCTATCGAATAATCGTATTATTTTGAACCTATGTTATATATATTATTATAAAATATCTCACATAGTATGTAAAAACACTTATCTCTAGGTGGACGGGTGATGTTGGGAACAAACTCACTCATGGTAATATGAGACGTATAAATTGTGCTAATGTGCTGAGAAACGCACATTTTTTGTGTGTCATCAGAGTACCCCTTTTATGGTTTATTTTCAAGTCAAGCACTGCACATCATAACCGCATATACATAACATAAAATATATCATAATATCATAACAGTTTTCGAGACCGTTTGAATTTAGTGGTTTTTATATATAAGACGTGTCCACTAAATAATATAACCGGTACAATATTTAATATTATAGTGTGCATGTGTTGAGTATATTATTATTATTTTTTTATGGTCGTATAGACGACGATAACACCACAGGGCACCACTATAATATGTTTCTAGAGTGTTTGACCGCTTGTACAAATATTATTTAATTGCGCCGACGAGGACGTTAAACCGCGACATTTTATTACAACATTTTATCGCTACCACCGTATATATACTTATTGTTTATGCGGCACCAGCTTAAAATAAAAACGAAAAAATAAATCCTCAACCTTGACCACTGCAGCGTGCTAATGTTTGCGAGATCACTTTCCGGCAAGTTTGATTTTATTAAGGTTTGACCTCTGGAAAAACTATTGACAAAAGTTTCTGCATTTTGGTCCGATATAGATGCTACGTGCTTCATCGCAATGTAACTTGTTATTATTGCATGTGTTTGCCTTATATGCACGTAATTATAGTGAAATATACTTATCGTATGATTGATGTGTGTTTCTAAAATGCTTCGTGATCCATTGCTAATCCCCCTCCCCCCCATCCACACATAACAATAAAATAATTTCAATTTCGACAATACAAATTTGTTTTACATATTTGTATTGTTATTATTTCACATAATTACAGTCATAAATAATGTATACAAATAATCAATAGAAATAATTTACATCCATAAGCAAGCTTCAATTGGAGAAAAAAAGAGTTATAGTTTAATTAAATGTATGTACCTACAAAGAAAAATTTATTGTGAAGGAATTATAGGTACATAATAATAAACCATTAATATATAAATACAATATAGGTAATAAATAGTTGTAAGAATAATATTATTATGAATTACAGTGAATCCTAATTTATATTATACATGGTAGGCATATAATTAAATATAAGTAATACACAAGTTACAAATTAAGTTTTAAAAAATAAACACATTTTATAATGTTTAATAATATTTTATAAAATATAAGTTCATCAAGGCGTGTCATGATTCTTCGAACTCTTCAGTTCGTCGTTACATGGTTTGCTCATGCACAATAACGGTGTATAAAAAGAAGTGGCTTTTGAACTATATTTTACAATGTTTGTTACAAAAAACTATAAACTCACGTTTTATTTGCCTATATAAAAAACTATAAAGTGCCACCCGATGCGATAACCTCCGCTATAGTCGGCCAGCCGATTTCTCGGAGGAAAAATTGTCAACACAGAGTACGAAAATTTCGATATACTTAATATTTTTACGATATATCAATATAATATAATAATAATATAAACTATATAGTCATATATATAGTTAGATACTTATAGTCTGTAAGTTAACCAAGGGTGGATCCAGAATCTGTTTTCGTAGGGGGCACTTAAATTATATTTTTTTTGTGAACGAGGGGGGAGGGGCCTTAGTTCCGCCCTTGAGGTTAACTTGTATTATTATAATATTAAACGATTTGTATAGGTTATCGAGTATCGACGCTAATTTAAACCTATCTAAATATTTTGATGCTTTTTATATAATAATTCCACGTTTTTGGACCAAGAGTTCTTATAATATTAATTATTCCTCTTTTGATAACCGAAATGTTCGTAAAATAAATTAAATCATATCATGCAAGCAAAGTACTCTCGTATTGAATAATAACAGCGAATAATTGAGTACTTAGTACTTGGTTGTTGCTGATTAGTGATTATACAAATAACTCACAAATCTGATACCTTTCCTCTGGCCTCTGCATAATTTAAATCTCATTACTTTTTACTAGTATCATGCCCTGATAAATCCATATTTTTTTCTACGAGCACGTGGTTTTTGGAAATATTATGACATTGCCAATGACATTGATTGGGCGTAGACCATTTCGCCCAAACACCTTTTCTAGTTGAACATTTTAGGCTTTAGCATTTACTATTATTTAGAACCTTAGATGTTATAGTTACTACGATAAATTAGGCAACAGAACAATTTTCTTGTATACAAGACTATAATATTTCCGGGTTCCATGAAAAATTGATTAATTTAATGGTTCAATAAAATGTAATGGACCGATCATGGCGGCCACTAAATAGTTTTTAAGAGACCATTAACACAATATTGTTTCAATAAATATTTAGTTTTCGCGAAACCCGACATATGTACCGATTAATAACAGTTTGCTCGTTTAATTATCAATATCTATTAAACATTATACTATAAATTATTATGATAATTTAAAATGAAAATATAGTTGTTCTGTTTAGAATTCAAACTTTTTAAAATGTCATAATTAGTCATAATTAAAATTCAATCCAAAGTTATAGTTTTTACAACAATCTTGACATTTTAAGCTTTAAAGCATATAGTTTATTCACAGTTAATATTTGATTTGTTTTACACAGCTTGTACGATTCGGAAACAAAGTTTTATTTTTAATTCATAAATATTTCTTAACGAGTTCTTAACCTGTCTTTAACATACAGCCAAATCAAACATAATATTAAATTAAATACATTTGGTGGAAAGCAAACACGTAGAATATATTATAAACTAGGTTAGGTAAGGCTACAAATAAATTCTTGATCTATGTTGAGTGTTGACACGTCATAAACTAGTAAATTGATATAGGTATGTAATGTATATTATTTTATATATGTATAAACTCTTTGGTCGAGGTTGTAAACAAATTTACATGATATAACAGCTGTCAAAACAAAGTGATAAACTAAATATTTTATATAATAAAAAACTCAAATATTGAGTTCAAAAGAAAAATAATATACTGTAATTTGTATAACACTTTAACGAGTAATATTAAAACAAACGGTCATAATTGATTTTTAAGTCTTACGCATGAATAACAAGACATAAGTAGGTAATAAAATATATTATTATACAAAAGGTTTCTATATTATTGCTATGTTTGATATAATATAATACATTCATCGAATTAATCATACGTACAATTGTTACTATTATTATTAAATTCTTATTGGGCATAGCATAAACTACCAATGTTATTAAATAAACACAAAAATAAATAGATACCTAGGCAGTATAAAATAAATATTGGAATTACATGTGGTTTGTCTATAGTTAAATGCATTAGTGAAAATGTCTAAATTGAATTATACAAATAGGTTGATTTAAAAAAATAATAGAACATTATTAAAAATGGTCTCCTGTGGTCCTTCACTGTAGGGAACTTATAATTTTGTTTATAATTTCAGCGTACTTTTATTTTTCGTTATCAATTTAACATATTTTCACACATGAATAAATAAAAATCCCTGAGATTTTTACAATCTCAAAACTATTTATTTTTCTCGTACGAGAACTTTTAAATTAAAACAATACCCAACTCATATAGCGTGTAGTATATAGTGCGCATTTGGGATTATTATGTAGATAGTGCTTTTGAAACTAATAAGTATCCTTTGAAAAATTATAATACGTATTTTACAGTTCGACTCTTATTAGAAGCAAGTCTGTTGGTACCTATAATATACATATATTATGTTTTATTAAAGAGTAGGTATATATTATTATTTATCATGTATATTATGCACGAGCACCTAAAGTTGTCGGTGATAATATTATTACTAACTATAGAGTTTACCGAGCTTGTATGCTAAATATCCCGACAAGCAAGGTGGTGGAGACCTTTTCAGAACCTAACTAAAACTAGATAAGAGCGAAAAACGTCACGGTCTACTGCCCTCTCGGCGCGCATATTATAATATATTGATAACCATCACTGGCATCATTTCTATTGTATGGACATGCTTGCGTGCGTGTGAGTATGTAAGTGTGTGTGTGTGTGTGTGTGTGTGTGTGTGTGTGTGTGTGTGTGTGTGTGTGTGTGTGTGTGTGTGTGTGTGTGCCTTTTAATAAATGCTGACGTGTACTCTATTTCGGACGAGTCGGATGGTTTTATTCATTACCTTTGTTGTTGTCAGTAAACCTTGGCGACACCGTTGTTACACGCGAGGACATTTGTAACGGGAAAAATGTAAATTAAACTAAAAAAAACGTCACCGGTGGTGGCGAAATACATCCCCCGTGGGATGTTTTATAGTTTAAGTTCACAAACGTAGAAGCAAAGGAATTCGGAACGATCCGAAATATGCCGTTGCAAAAGCGACTGGCTGTGTGAGGGGTGGTACGGGAAACGTGGGAATGTATAAAATGCTACGCGAAACTCCCAATAAACGTTTTGAGCTTTTGTTTCCTATACCGTAGTTATGCCGTATACTTTCGTACACGTCCACGTTCGCAGGGCATTCTTCCTGCGTATTTAATTAATATTTAAAAAGCAAACGCTTTTGACGAACCGTTATTGTGAAAAATTAAATACGCGCGCTTACTTAATAATAGAATGTTTTCGGAAAGCGAACACTTGGACACGCGTTAACGTTCAACGAGCGGATATGAACTTGTGAAATGGTCTTTAAAGGCGTGTAATATATGCTTTGCTTTCGAGAAGTTTAACTATACTCGTGGTGCGTATATTTTGTGGGGAATAATAACCCATGAAACCCAATATTATATCACAAACGTCGTTTTGGCAACAAAAAAAAAAATAATTTGGGCATTCAATTATCTTAAAATGAATACCGCAGTTTTCGAATAATGTAATAAATTTATTTTGACAAAAAAAAATCGTATTTTTAACTTTGAACTGAATATCCTACGAATAAATTAACAGACTTTAATTATATTATTCAAACTCAATAAGAATTTATTTTTGGCATGGACAGAGCGAATCTTTGGTTTGACGTCCGGTTCTTAAAATGGGTCATTATTATTTACGGAATGTCAAAAAAGAAAAAACAAAACATTCAACTTTTATAATTAATGTGTAACCTCTTCTCGCTAGCACTCTCATTGCAATTGAGTAGTAGATATTATAATGTAAGTCTTGCGTTTTTCTAACAATGTTGGTGTATCTGACGATATCTAGACAAGAAGTTGAGTGATAACTACTTTTGGTAAATGTTGTAAAACGTTTATAGCTCTGTGGGCGAAAACAAAATACATTGTCGTTTACAAATGAGAATTGTGATTAATATATAATGGACGGCGAATCTCTCATGTTAACATGTTATCATAACCCGGTCATACGAATAGCCAATAAGTATATGGTAACACCAGTGGATACAAAACAAATATTAGTACAGCTTTTCTTAAACTGTGTTCCGCGGAACCCCAGGGTTCCGCAGAGATCACTTCAAGGTTCCGCGAAACTTCAGTGATTTTTTTCAAAATTTTAAATCGATCTATGTATTCAATGTTGGTGTATTTCAAAAGATGAATATCCTTATAATTATCCTTATAATTGTCACAAAAGGCCATGTTGGCACTTTTACCATTTGTAACCATATATATAATATTATGCGTGAAACGGGGTTCACCACCTATGTACCAACAAAAACAAAATACCGCAACAGACTTGATGCCGAACCTTATAATATGAGAATACAACATACATCAATAAAGCAATAAAGCCCAATATTAAGAATATTTGTAATAATAAAATGTTACATTGACCATTACATTACCATGCGTGTAATTATATTTCAGATAGGTACCAGAAAGTAGAATCAAATCCTACTCAATTAAAATGTTTACAAATTATATATAGTTACTGGTTACGAAAATAATATTATGAAATAAACATTTCAACTGATAGGTAATTGTTCAATTGTGACAACAAGAAGTTTCCAGTTACCATTATGCTAACAACTTCAACACAAAAATTAAAAAATAAATAATTTTGAGGAATCACTGATAATTTTTTCCGGAAATCACAGTTCTCGAGAGCAGCGTGAAGTCGGCTTTGCGACACTATTTTGCTCACGTCGAGGGAGGGCGGCTATAATAGAAAAAAGTGATATTCACTGTACTGGCTTTGTTATCATAAGTCTTTGGGTAACCATATTATCTTAAATAATGTCTTATACATATAGGTAATACATAATATACTATACCAGGTAATGGGCTGCAAGTTCTGTAGAAACGACTGTATTTGTTTGTTGAATGTAAGTTTTCACTTCTGTCCCAAGACAGTTATTCTTAATTTTTTTTTATAGTATCCCGGTATCCTGATGCCCCCTTCTCAAACATATCTGCTGCAAGGAGCAATAGTGCTCTTAAAACCCTCCGTCAAATTCGGCCCGCTCTCTCTGGGGTCTAAGTTCGTGCGATTTCAGCACTGCAATAAACAGTAAATACACACGTTTCAATCAGAAGATAACGAGTGTTTTTTCTCTCCATTTTTCAAAAAGCTTTTCCTGCGGAACGCGAGTAGCGTGTAACGAACGAGCAAAAAAGTGATCACGACGATTACAATAAATCAATAATATCCTTTTTTTGTTCACTCGTCTAAGTAGATAGAAGCATTTTCACACTGCTATTTACGTATATGGAGGTCTATAATAGTGTGTATTCATAGTGGCGTGTAGCCTTTATTTTTATAAACTTATGTAAAGACATACCCGCAGTTATTATTATTTTTTTTTTTTTTGAGAAGTTTAGGTAATGGGCCACACTGTAAAAGTTCGACGGGGGGGGGGGGGGGGGGTGAGTTCCAAAAGTACAATAAAATATGTAATTCTATGCTAAGTCTTAAAATCACAAGTAAAGAACATAACCACGATATTAGAATTAAATAATAATAAAAAATATAACGACTATTTTACTAAAATTACAAAACTAAAACTATAACAATGGTAAGACATAGTAATTTTATACAAACGACGGGTTGAAATGTACTATAATATAATACTATTTTAAATATTTGTATTTTGTCCATTCGCGAAACCAAATTGAAATTTCGTTTTTAAAATCTCGAGACGGTTAGAATGACGATATTTTTCGTTGTTATAATTATAGCTAGTCTCCCGCAGTGACAATTAATTATAATAATTATTTACGACGGTAACAATAATTATTATAACATACGACCGCAGCAGAAGCTACAGTCGACCGTACGTCAGTACAGACTAGACACAGAGTGTCATCTAGCATCATAATAATAGTATGCACAGCGAAGCGACGTGAGTGTAATCCGAAACCATTTAACGTTTGTCGGGCACGCAAACGCGTTCCACATAATATAATAATATTATTACGTGTACAATAATATATTATTATGACGATAATAACAACAGCCATATAATAATGCGTAGGCAGATAGGTAGGTCGGTTTATCGTTATAATATAGATACAACCAGAACATTACGTCAAGAGCCCCGCGCCGCCGCCGCCGCCGTAGTTCCGGCGATTAAACCTATCTCAAGAAAACGACGGCGGCGGTTTTAATAACTTTAACATTTAATAGACGCAAGACGCTCTTCTGCCCCGTACGGAGCCCGTCGTAGGTTGGGTACATAAAATATTGTACAGGGTCAAAACGCGGTGCCGTATATAATATAAGCTCGTTTGTCACACCGCTCTCAGACACTATATTATTATAAAGCTGCTGTCACGTGGTAGCGGCAGTGGCGGCGGTAAAAAGTATAACCCGATCGTTCACTCCACTGATTAAATAAACCTTTTTAATGGGTGGTGGAAAAAAAAAACAAAAACCCCGGGCTTTTTATTTCCACCCCCGTGTACATATTATAATATAAGTGCGACGTGTAATACTAATATGATACGCAATAATGCATTGTCACGTAAGCTATATATTATTATGTAATAATAATAATAATAATAATAATAATGTGTACAAGTGTTGTAAGGCCAGTCGGGTTGATGTATTGAGGTAGGTGCACGCATCGTGTAATTTTATTTGAAACATTATCGGTGTGTATGGCGAATAATGAAATGAATAATGTAGTCGGCTTGCGGTGCCACTGTGTATTGTTTGGAAAATGACAAAAAGAGTTTCGATTATTATTTTTAATCGCACACTTTTTATGTTCACGCACAACTCTTTCAGAGTATAAAATGTAAAAGTGCTCAAAGTTTTAAAAATGAATTAAAAATATTTCAAATTTCGGAATTAATTTTAAAATGTTAAACTTTTAAAATACATATTATTATTATTATAGTACCTAACACCTATGTTACAACAGAGACACAAAAATAAGACGCATAATAACACGATGTCGTCAGAAATGTATAGCCTGAATATTTTTATAAAAATTGGTAAAAAAAAATTGATATGACATATTATACATATCATAATATTTATATTATTTTTACTATAATATTTGAATATTAAAAATTAAGATAACCAATTATTTTAAATAGAGAAGGAAATTAACGAACTTGGACATACACTGCAGTGAATGATACTAAATTAGTATTTAGTTTATAATTTAATATTATAACATTGGGTAAAGCCAAAGAAGCCTGATAAGATTGTTCTAAACTGTATGTACCTAGTTAAAAAGAATTCAAATCAACATGAATATGTCAATTATTAATGACGTCTTAAATTATTATTATTATTATTATTAGTTAGTTAGTTCCTAGCAGTTGCAATTAATTTGATGTAAATGTATTTATATATGTATTTAAATAAGCTTTTAAATGTTCAATTGTTGATCAAAAATATAAAGTTTAATAATATAAATTATTAATCTATTCATACTGTTTGTTAAGTTTCAGTTAAAAGGGTAGAAAGTTCTACCAGAAACCTTATTATGTTACATTTTGATTTTCTTCTTAAAATTTACTCGCGAATTCTTATTATATATTTTATTACATTTTTGTACTATATAAACAAATAGTGATGAAAACAAAAAGTCATGTTTATCAAGTTTAATTTTCAAAACGATATTCTGTTATGTTATATTAGGTAAGTATCATAATAACCATAGTACGTGTTTAGAATATTTTACGCTTTAAAATAGTTTTCAATATCCTAAAGTTTTATGGGGAAGAAAAATAAATACTTGACGAGTAATTCGACTTGAGCCATCTCTTAATAATATGACAACGGGATGGTGATGAAAGCTGCAACTTCCAAGTTGAGTATAGTTTCAAGTTACAACTATAACAAGTCAGTCTGCGCAATAAAAATATAAGATGCATTCAACATTATTTTGGTTGTTTGAATGCCGTGATATCATATTACTATTATAATCTAACAGTTATTAATCGAATTGAACTCAAAAGTGTTATAAATAATAATTCACGAGCTAAGATAAATAGTTTGTCGTTTTCGGCTTCGACTTAGCCTTTTAAATATAACACAATTTTTCAATCGCCTCGGCACGGAGAACTACATAATATATAACCCAGTGACTGAATTGGATTCGAATCCAATTTTTGACAGTTGGCTATTTGTCAACGCGTTCCAATCTGTACACCGACAAATGTGACTGGCCTGCGGTGCTTTACGTCATATTATTTCGTCTGACGCGACACAATAACGACGTCCGTCGCATAATGTAATGTAGTACAATGGCATCCGAAAAGCGCACAGGGTGAAAAATAAATTCACACAAAAAACAGGAAATAAACTCCGTTGAACACTGACCTGCGATAAGGAAAGCTCGTTTCGTTTTGCCTCATTGTTTTTTCACATTTATTAATATTTTATCAATGGCACGCGTGTACGGTGTTATATTATTATACCTATACAAGACGACTGTTG
The DNA here is from genome assembly GCF_005508785.2 of Acyrthosiphon pisum. Taxonomy (NCBI): domain Eukaryota; kingdom Metazoa; phylum Arthropoda; class Insecta; order Hemiptera; family Aphididae; genus Acyrthosiphon; species Acyrthosiphon pisum. Next base: position 156,638,567 of record NC_042494.1, read on the forward strand.
TAGTAGGTAGCCATGATAATGAAGGACGTGCTTTCCATGGAGGACCCGCCGCGACCGCCGTCGTTGTCGTCAGGACAAAATTACGGTCGTCGATAGTATAATAATAATAATAATAATATATTATATTGTGGTCGACATATTATTATTTTATGTGATATATTATGACATCATTGTACGCATATAATATTGTAATAGTTTGTATTATAATCCGTCAATATGGGATGTACATTTGCCGTTATTGCGCCGCTGGGGCTGCAGCAGTTAGGTATATTATGCATTAGAACATACGTATCGATCGTTCGTCCTCTGATCGAGATGCCGACGGACGTACTGATTTGGCTCGTACAACTACAACTAATATGTTCGATGTTGTTGTTATTATTATTATTATTATTATTACTATTATCGTTCTAAAATAATCTGACCAAATTCGCAATGACCACGATGGTGCGCACGCGACGCATCGTGCGTGTAGTAACTAGTATGTGCCACCGTGTAACGGCGGCGTCAGGAGGCGAAAATAGAACGCATTGAGTTAATCTTGGAATCACCTCCTGTCTATTTCTAGGTTAAGTGGCGTATATATAAAAAAAAAAACAACGATATGGCTAAGGCGGCGGCGGTATAACAGTTGCTGAGACGTACGGGCGATGCCAAGCGGTCTTTTTGAATTCGTTATGATATTGTGTAATATATGTGTACAGGGTGATTCGCCAGGCACGTTCACCCCCATTTAACGCATAATTTATTCGCCTTTTGATTTTCGATGGTTTAAAGAACGGACGTTTTAGTCTCATTTGAAAATACTTGGATGTCTTACAACGTTATTTTCTTACCCTTTCTGGAGGTTCTTATTTGAAAAAAGTTTGTACCCACCACACACTTCTCAAATGACATATTATAACGCATTTATTTTGTCTACTAGTATACCTACATGGAAATTACGAAAATCAGAATTTTAATAAAGCATTATTATTCGTTAGCACTACCCTGTATAATGTATATATATTATATTTCGCATAACGAAAGAGATGTATAGACGAACATATTCGTACGAGTATAATAATATATTATACGCATGTCGTATAAGACGATGAGAGAGAAGGATCGTATATGAAAGATACGAGATCTTCAGGTGTCTAGCTGTTGGTGTACGCCTACGGGTGGCCGCCACCGTTTGCTACATCGGCGATAACCTTTCAACAGATATGCTAATGGACGGTAAACGCCAAGAACCGACGGCGACGCGGCCGTTGCCAAAGTCTCTGATGGGACACGACTGTGTATATTATTATTATGCATATTAATATAATATACTAATATGCTGTACACTATCGCAGCAGAAATAATAATAATTATTTTTATTTTAACGGCGATAATTTTGTCCTCGTAATGGGTGTGTATTAGTTTTGAAATTGTATTAATATTAATATGATATTACGCGGCGGACCCGCGTGTAAATCATAATAGTAATATCATCACGATGATCGTTGATGGTGCACAGCTTCCAATCAATTTCAGGACGCCGTTGGACTGCAGGTCACTGCAGGAGAACAATGCGACGCTGTCTCGCATGTATCTAAACAATAGAGTTGCATTGTCCAGCCTACTTATATATATTGCTTTTAAAATACAATTTTTTCCTCAGATAAAATTTTTTTTTGGTGGTCGGGCACGTGTCACCATGTAGTCTAAGCGGGGACGGCAGCCGCGGTGGTCGCGTTTAGCCGAAAGATTTTAGCGCATTGCGTCTGTACGCGCACGGCCGGCCAGCTGACACGGAATCGCCGAAAATCCCGGGCGGAACGCTCTTTTCGGGTCCACGCGCGCGCGAATCTCGCTCCAGTCGTCTCCGCCGACCCCCCCACCGACCCGCTGTCGTATTGATCACCCATTCTCACCCAAACCCATCCCACACCCACCAACCCCAAATTCTTCCATCTCGCACATACCTATATACCATACTACCATTAAGCACGTATTACGTATACATAATACATTACAGTGTACTTAGGTATAATAATATAAGTAACTGTAGTCTCTATACGAGATTATAATATAATATATTATATACGCGAAAAAACGTTTTATAATGGACACGGCGTGTTCGAGCCGCCGCCGCCGAGCTCGCACCTGTCGAGCTTTTCCGGAATTTTAGAGGAAAAAATTGGAAAAACTTCGACACACTAATCGGTACCGAAAATCTATCTTGATGGTTTTTTCATACATTGCAGCGGTTTAAACGATTTTACGCGAGTGAGAGATCGAATCATATAGTTATTAATTTTTATTATCAACCGTTTTTCTGTTCTGGTACGTTGTCGATACGAGTACATAATATTTCTATATCATATTATATAATCATATTTTTTAATACTATATCATGTGTTTTGTTTACCTACCTGTGAAAAAAATATTTGATTGAAAGACACAACAACCATTATTTTTGGTGTAAATACAAAACGCGATTCGTACATTTAATGGCTGTCTTTGTTTGAAAATGCGGTGTTTCTGCAACGAATATCGACAGGGTAAACATATTCGGTGACTGAAAAACGGAATTTTCAAAAATAATAATTTGAACTGCAGTGTCGCCGTTTAGTCCTTATTCATATTGAACCTCGTCGATGTCTATAAATTAGTATATATACTAACCTATGTTAATAACTATCATTTGTTGCTGATACATGATGATATATCTGAAGATATTCTGATATTTCCGAATGACGATACCTCATTGATATTTGCAGCACTGGTCACTATAAATATAAAGTAGTACTGTAGTAGGTACCTATTCGAAATATTCGAAAATATAAATAAAACAATTTTTTAATAATATTATAATCGACGGTTGAATGCTCGATTATTATGATAATATTATTCTGTAATTATTGGTACACATGTGAGTGTTTCTTTCGAATTCGATCATCTTTTCGTACTTTTCATAATTTTGTACTTACGGTACGTTTATTTTTATAAATTACTTCATTAAAATATTTTTGTTTACAAAATCATATTTTTCTAATAATATTAATATTATAATCGTCATTTATTAATATTATTTACATTAGCCATTTAAATTAAACTTCTGATTTTAACTGCATTATTTAACGTTCAACATCAAGTGCCAAATGTATCTTTTTTTCATGGGCAATACTGTAAAAATATCATTCGTAGACACTAGACATCATACCTGAAAATAAATTATTTTGATGGGTTTGTGTGAATGTGTAAAAATACATGTCAAATTCGATGCTAATAAATATTTTTAATTATTTCTATATGTAATAAATACTAATATATATTATACTACGTCATAATAAATAACACGGCGTGTTATAAAGATAATCACTTTTTATATTAAATTATATATAATATAATATTATATTATGTATAAATAAACAAAATAAATTACAACTTTTTCATTTGGAGAGAAGTTGAGCAAAGTTAAATAAACACATATAAATTTAATATATTAAATGTTCTTATAGAATTTATTGTATTTTGAACTTTAATTTTTGCAACCGAATCTATAAATTAATGTTCGGTGAATTGTAAAGTAGATTTTACGTAGAAAAAAAACGCGCACATAAACGATATTAAGTAGGTAATTGATTTTGCTTTGATAAAAGATAAGAATTCAAATAACGTTCGTTTTCTTGGGCAGCATCCAAACTATACAATTTATCTTCGATATTTACAAAAACCATACAATGATAAATTGTCTAATAGGTAATTTGTGAACATTAAAGTAAAGTCAATAATCGACAACAATATATAAATGTTACAAATCGATTGTTATTCTTGCTTAATAATGATTATTGGTTACAATAAACAAATAGTTAATGATTTCAATATAATGTATCTTGGTGAAAAATTGTTATCAACCTAAGTACCTACCAAGTTAAGTACATTTGAAACGATAAAAACGTAACTGTGTTGCATGGTCTGAAATGTAATTATTGTAATTATTCTGATTAAAAAGAAAGTTGATACTTATTAGTTAATAATATAGCCTTTATTTTATATTTTTAATAAACAATATTATGAGCAATTACTTATATAGATGAATCAACGATAAACCAATATTACAATACACCTAATGTGTAATGTTAGATGGGTAACTGAATATCTAATTTTTTTTCCAAACTTCATCAAAAACATGTTCTAACCTATTTTAATTAGTTGATAATCTATACTTCAAATTTAACTATTATTTTATGTAAAATACACGTTTCAACTTGTATACTTCTAGAATTAACAGGCGGCCATTCATAAACATTTTATACGATACCTAGGTATACAAATATACAATATACACAGATAGATATATTATAAAATATAAATTATTATAATATTTATAAATATATTCATAATTATAATTTGAAACACTTATATGAAACACAAAATTAATGATATTATTCAAAAATATTGTCGTATGTAAATTTAAAATGTAAAATAAAATATTATTCTATTAAATAGGTACATTTAATATACTAATAATACATATTTTAATCAACGTAATTTTGAAATTAATTCTTAAATTGTCATAATAGACAAGCGTTAGTAAGGAAAAGCCATTTAATTATAAGGACATAGGGATGACTTATTGTTTCTATAAGTTTCTAATTTTGTTGGGTCTCAAGACTTGATATTATGTTTCTCGTGAACATTAAACCTATGTATTATTATGGTCATGTACAATAGTATAATATTTGTAACAACAATAGACGCTTAGATGTGTTCCATTGTAAGAGTAAAATACATTTAAAGCACGAAAATTAATGCTAGCATATATTATATATTTACTTTAATGGTTTAGGATTAGGGTGAATTATTGTGTGGAAATAATTAATAATAATATATCAAAAAAAATTTAATTTATCTATTTTAATAGATATATTTTATTCGTAATGGGTCTTGTGATATTTTAGGTATATTGAGTGATGTTTTTTTTTTTGTGTCTGTCATTACGATTTGGTGTGGAATATATATATTCAACTTTGAAGGCTAACTCTGGTATACTAATAAATGTACTTAGGGGAGTAAAATACCTACCTACTATTAAAAACAACTGTGTAAATTTAACAAAAAAACTGCGAAAATACGTGAATATTTTATACAACAAATTGATTTTTTTTGTGGTTCAACAAAAACATTGATATTTGATATTTGAATGAAATATTTATATTCGCTTTTCCAAATAATATACATGATTTTAATATCAAAACATTTTGTTACTGTTTGAAACATTTATTGACATTTACAAATTTCAACTTTTTTTTCGATTTACGCAATATCATATTTATTTTTTAGTTATAACCTCGAAAAATATGATAAAAAATTTCTAAGATCAGAGTCGCAATTTGTCGCAAAAGTGTTTGGAATTCACATTTGGACGAGATTGGACAATATTTCAATTGATTTTGTTGTAACTAAAGGATATTAATTGTTGAAACATTCCAGTATTCCACTGCACAGTGATATTTTTCAAACAATAAAACTAGTTTTAAGTTACTTATAGACATTTTGAATTATTGAATTGTTTTAGATTATTTTGATTTATGTTGATAACAAATTGTTTCCAGATAAAAACTTGAAAAATATAAAATTGTAATGTATAAGATTTCTTAAAAATTATTTTCATAGCCGTTTAAAAATATCAGTAATACATTGGTAAATAGATTTAAAATAAATGTTTAAGTCGTTTGAAGTTAATTTTTTAATAAAATTACGAAAATCTGTAAATTATTTTAAAAATTAAAAACGTATTACATTTTTATTTCTATATCTAAGAACTAAGACTGGAAAACGTATTACAAGGTTCCTCGCGATTTCAATTTCATTTGCACATTTTATTTCTATAGGCGTATGAAGTTCAAATTTTTACAAAATTATTTATTTTAATAAAAATAACAATTTTTTCTCGAACGATTTTAGTTATTTATTTGGAATTTAAAACATACAGACTTGAAAGCTTGAAACTTTTTATGTTGAATACTTATATGATAATTATTAATCCAATTTTCAAAATACTTAGACTAATATTTTAAACTATTTTTACTACGAATCTATTCACATCGTTGTATAAGTTATGTTGATAATGACTAAGTGTAATCACATTTTTATATTTAGATTAACACTGTTCAATAATGTTGTCAAAATAAAATATGTCCACAAATTTAATTTTTATAATATATTTTATATACTGGGTGATTTTTTTATCAAACAACACTCATTATTTCGAAAAGCGTACATTTTTTTGAAAATATTTTTTTATATACTTTCAAGTTGCTTATAAAACAACGTTTTTATTAAACAATTATATTTTTAAATATTTTTCATCCTTATAATTTTTTAAGTTATTTACTTTTTTGAAAGACAACATAGGGTTTTAATTTTATATTCCAAAGCAGAATATTTTTCTTAGTATTTTGATACATGAAAATCTAATTTGGGGCAAGTAGTTTATGAGTTATAAATATTCAAAGTTTAAATGAGCGGAGAAGTGGACAAATATTTCGCGGGGTAACCCCGTACCACTCCACTTCGCTCATCTAAACTTTGAATATTTATAACTCATAAACTACTCGCCCCAAATTCGATTTTCATGTATCAAAATACTAAGAAAATATTCTGCTTTGGAATATAAAATTAAACCCTATATTATCTTTCAAAAAGTAAATAACTTAAAAATTATAAGGATGAAAATATTTAAAAATATAATTTTTTAATAAAAACGTTGTTTTATAAACAACTTGAAAGTATATAAAAAAATATTTTCAAAAAAATCTACTCTTTTCCAAATAATGAGTGTTGTTTGATAAAAGAATCACCCGGTAATAAGTTTGTTAGTATATTTTGTATACTTTTATATTTTTAATTTGAATTTATGTTTTTATTACATGTAACACAATAATATTATAAAAATAATTTATGTCTTTGTCCCATGATGTCAAAAAATACTTAAGAGCCGTATAACTGTATAAGTAATAAGTATTGTAGTGTAGTAAATTTTATTATTTCAGGGATATCCCCTGAGACAGCTTAAAAGAAATTGGTGCCGTGATCTTCTATAAATGGCTAAAACATAAAATATTAAATTAAAATAAAAGGTAGTGTCACTGTGTCAGTATAGCATCATCAATCGGTGGCTTCTTTTATCAAGCAATTCACTGTTACATTTTATGTATACTTATTATACTATTATACTCTTATTGTGCCTTAAGGTACAGGTTGTATATATCTTCAAACGATATATTATATTTATTTATACAACCATAAAATATGGAAATAGAAAATCATTATGAACTTTCTTGTCAGTTTTTTTTTTTTTTTGTATCTACCTTGAGTTTAATGTTTACACATCATGTATTTTTGATCTTATAATTTATTATCATTATTTAGTCATTGTTGAGGGTTCATTTTATTATTATGACTACACGGAGACTGCGTCGCATTGTACTTGTTTATCCATTAATATTTACATGGAATATTATAATGCTGTTGTTTTGATTATGTTTTATTATATAGGTACCTACTTTATTAAACAACAAATGATTTGCATTTAACTTTAATAACTCTATGAACTATGGACACTGTATTTTTATGCTTTACGCTTAAAATATAATGACACACGACCACAACAAAATAATAACGTCTTGTAGGTACACCATATAATCATTAACAAAACACTCTCGTAAATCGTAAAATAATAGCTTGGCATGATTAAATAGGTATACCTATATACTATGTAGGTACGTGATTAACAAAAAATAATATAATTTTAATTTGTAAACAATTATTATGTATGACAGAATATTAAAAAATATTTCCAGGTTTAATAAACCACATTTTTAATATCTCTGATGAACGCGAATCGTTTTAGATTTAATTTGTTTACTCCTAATTATTATTACACCCATTATATCCCCACGAGATACATAAATGCTTTTTGTTGATGCGGTTAAGGATTCATTTATAAATACTACCTACTACCCACTGTGCCGATTTCACATTCTCATTAATGTGGAATTATCACTACGTGTAGCTATTAGAACGTAATTTAATAGTTACTACCGGTAAGAATATGTACATTTTGTTATAACTAATAGTATTATATACTTATTGGATTTCTACATTTTCATCTTCCAAAATAGTGAAAATAAAATGAATGATAGCTAATAATAGCTAATAATGTTTAATAATCTGTGCAATGGTAAATTGGTTGTATTTTGGAAAAAAAAAATCGCAAGTTGACATGGACAATTGAAAAACATATTCTCGATAAAATTAATAATTAGGAGATATCTAATCAGTTTTTAATTTCATATTATGTTACGTTTAAATGATCATGTAAGAAATAAGCACCGTAATATTATTTAAATAATACATTTCAACTTTGTTTGGTTCGCTATGAAATTAAAATGTGTTTACAACACTCTAAAAAGCAAATGCACTGTAAATGGAATTAGCAAAAACTGTTAAACATGAAGTAATTCAATTAAAAATGATCCAGTATCATAAGGAAATTCGACATGCTGGAAGATAGATGTAAATGTAAGTGCTATAAGGGAATAATTTTATTCATATGCGTATATGCATATGTTTACTGAATTTATCTTAGAGACAAAAAAGGGGGAAATAGTGAATTATAATAAAAAAGAAACGTAACGTTTATCACCGGGGCTCACCATAAATTACGTTTATTACAACGAGCTCAAAGGGTACTTCTTACAAATTAATATATTCATCTTAAATAAAATATAGTGTTTTTTATTTTTATGAACGTGTGTAATTGACAACAACTGTATCATTCGAAGTCTCAAAAATATAAATTATATTATGTTACAAATAATTCTTTCAACGTAAATCACTGCAGTGAATAGTATGGTTTATGGCTTAAAATGTTTGTATAATATTCCCACATATCGTGTCGTATTATACCTACCTATAATAATATACGTACAGCTTATTATAATATATGATGTACGTACTACATTAAAATATGATCATTCGAATATTTTTGTTTTACCCTAACTTAAAAGGCTACACCAGTGATGGGAAAACATTTTGTTCATGTAGGGACCTTAAGACCCAAATAACTAAATAATAATATGTACATATTATATTTATTGCTTAGGTTAATTTCAATATTTAAATTGTATCGATAATTTAATTTCTAAAATGCAACATTAAAAGCCATACCAGAAGCGACGTGGTGAATTTATTAATTCACAGTATATTGGTAACTACATTTATACAACTATAATAGGTATACAGCCGAAATGCATTCGAAAATTCTTTACCACAGTGATTGAAAAAAAATCATTAACAAACTAATATTATGCACACCTACAAATCGATTTCCTACAACTGTGAACTTTTTTACAATGTTGGTATTAGTTGTACATTTAATGAAAACAGAACAATGTAAATAAATCTATATAGTTTTATATAAGAAAAAAAATGTTCTTTAACGACTTAAATAAACATTTATTTCCACTGAAAAAATATATTTTCTTAGTTCCTAAGTTCAATTTATTTATAGATGCAGTTGTTAGTTTATTAAACTTGATTAATTTTATAACATAGTTTTAGCAATTATGTTTTCTGAACTTAAACAGCTGTTATTAAACCGTAGCTAAGAGAATAATATGAATAAAACGTATTTTGCCGATTCCGGGTGAAAGCTTTACGTGCATGGTGCATGTTAAAAGCTTTTAAGCAGAGGTGTACAATATTCTATAAATTTCAGTTCACAGTCAATAGCACCAATTTTTTTTTATGTGGCTTTTTTTTTGCTATAAGTTTTAGAACGCATAACTTATTTATTGAAAACTTTTGAAATTCGATATCGTAATGGCATAGTATAATATTAAGTGTGTTTATATATACCTACTGAAAACTGTATTCAATTTGTAGATACTATATTATTGATACAATCCAAATGGCCTGATAATAAATACCTATAGTAACAATTTAGCTTTTGGATAACTCACAGAATTGCCCTATATATTATAATATTATGCATATAAGCATGGTAACAATTTTATTTTCCTTGGCTTTTCACTTTTGCGTCATATTGAAAAATGTCAATTTTCATTACATTTTGTGGTCGGTATACCTAGTAATATATTATATAATAGTATACCTACAGTGCTCGCGGTGAAAAATGAATTATATTCACCTCGAGACCTAGGTATATTTTTTTAGAACCCGACTAATTTCCACTAAATCACCGTGAAATCCCGACAATTTTCGCAAACCAATCATGAATGTGGTTTGGCACATAGGAGCATAAGTAGCGTGTGCATTAAATAAATTTACGTCGTACCACATTCGTGTATGGGCTCACGCAAACCGCGGTATACGCTATTCACAATATGCATGTGCGAGTAGATGACGTGACGATAGTAAGGCGTAAATCATCATTCCATTAATGGTAAGTTCTTAACACACTACATTATTGTGCTACGCGTCTAGCCTCTAGAAGTGAGATGCATTTCTGGGCAAAGAAAGAGATGGAATATACATATAGATACATGTATAATGGTGCATGTAGAGCATAATTAAAGAAGGGTAGTTGTGTGTTTGTGTTTGTGTGTGTATAAGAGAGAGAGAGAGAGAGTGAAATGAAGTAAAATAGAGAGAGAAAGTTTAGTGAGTAGGACAGAGAGGGTCCGTTTATTTGATGTTTGTACTATTATCGTCATCGCATACCTGTCGATAGGAGCCAGCAATGCTGTAGCGGCGTCCTGTACGTGCCGTTGCGCCGATCTCCGGTCCCTGTGCACCATTCCCATCAGCTTCATCCAGCCACCGCCGTGGCTGCCCATTCCACCCGAGTGCCACATTATCGCAGCCAGCCCTAAAGCCAAACACCATACGATCCTGAAAACAAACAGAGACGATACGATCAACGTGAAAATTGAAAAAGCAAATATTCTTTGGCCATGTGACTTGTTTACTATTGACTATTATCATTGTGTCATAATACGTATTATGTTATATCAATAGTTCTGCAAAGGTTAAATCACCTATACAACCATGAACCATTACAAACCTGAAAAAAATGTACAAGAAAAAAATGTCAAGCAAACCTTGAAACATAATATATTAATAAACATATAAGAATCAATAGATTTTATAAAATGTTCGACCAACAAAAAAATTGTAATTTTTATTGGGGAATCCTATTTATTATATCAAAAAATTTATTTTTGAAAATGTGCATAGTGAATACAAATATGATATTCAATACTATACATCGTGAATACAAAAAAGTCAGTCCATAAAATGTTTTGAATTCGTAAATATAATGTTATTTATATTCCAAGGCCGTAAACAATTCGGTAATACACTATGTTTTAAAGAACCCTGTGCACAAGAAAAATCTTTTTTATTGGATTCGAATAAGCATAATATATTTTTCTTATGATCTCCAGGATATTATGACTTATTACAGTAAATTTAAATTAAAAACCATATCGATCGACTTGCTGTCCTTGACAATGTACGAATTACGGTGATTTATGGACTCAACTTATAACCCAAACTCTAAAGATACAAACACATACAGTACGCACATATAATATTATATAATACATGCGTACCAAATAATATCCGTACCATAATATATTTAATATAAAAAAAAAGTTTAAAACTATTATAAACCAACACGGCAACACGTGACTCACATCAAAACACGAATAATGACCAGGTGGTATACACAGATACCTCTTGGATTATTATATTCAAATTTTGGTAAAACATAATAAAGAAAAGTACTAAGAAGTAGCTCTATAAGCCAGAATGATATGTAAAAATATTTAAAATGAAACTGGCGTCGTTTTACTTGTAGGAACTTTCTAATCCTGCACATATTATTTTAACATTAGATTTAGATTATCACTTTTTAAAAATATTAATATTTGACGTGCATAAGCATTGTGTTGCAGCAAATGACCTTCTATTTCTTTTATTATTATTAAATACAATGTGCATCACAGCGTTTAATTATTTTTTTTAGAAATAGGTATTATGACAAGCTGTTTGAGTTATTTTTACAAAAGTTTCTTTAAACAAGATGTTATAATGTAAATACAGCATACGCATTGCTATCTATTTTCGTTATAAATGAAATAGTTACTGTAGAATTAAATTATCAGGAACCAATATAAAATGCAACTGTCTAAAACAATATTTTCGTTTCACTTAATTTTTTTTATATTTATATAATATGCTTCCATAATTTAATATATATTATAATATAATACAAAATTTGCTTTGTGCACAGTTAATAAGATAATATTATACAAAAATAAATTTTAGAAATGCGGGTCATTTGGTCATTTAAAAATGATAACTATGAAAACTCTTTTTGTTTACCACGGCCGTATATTTATGCGGTTTTTATGTAAAATTCAACATTACATTAAAAATATGAATACTGGTTTGCACATAAAACTATTTTTATGAACTCTTTACATAAATAGGTTTAAATAAACACATTACATAATGTAATTATGTAGATTATGAAAATCTTGAATTTAAATATTTTAATTTTGTAATTTTAAATATTTATATTATTTAAGGTAAATACCTACCTAATTATTGATTTATTTTACTTGATAGTAGGTAGTTGACAATATTTTATGGATATTTCAAACACGATGAATTTATTGGTAGGTATGCACAAAACAAATATAATATAAAAAAAAGGTCACTCATTTATTACATTTTATTTTACAATCCTTCCATCTGTATTATTATAGACACATTATAATATTTTAAATCATTTGGTTAAAACGACTGAATGTATAACATCTTATAATATAATCCTTTCAGGCGTGTACCTACATTATAATATTACACGTATATCATTGGTCGAAGATGTGAATATGTCATGATATAACAGCAAGTTTTCGTCAAATATTAAGTCTCTACGGTCTCTATATTATCCTTAAGAGGATTGGAAACGGTGATTTTCTGTCTTTGTCGAACATACGTGGAATATAGGAATTTATAGGTGTTTTCATTCCAACGTACCGATTGATTTAGTGAAGCAATAAGAATTCTAAAAACAGATTTAAATTTGTCATCACTTGAAATCGATTTTTGTACATTTTTGATTTTATTCACCTAAATCCTAAAAATATTCGTACTAAAACAGAAAACGGAATGTTTAAATTTTTGGAAAAATTAAAATCAATAAATTAAAATTCCGGGAAAGTTGATTTCAAATAGACTCGACGATAAATTCAAACAGGTTTTTAAAATTCTTATCGCTTCATTAGATCAATCGGTACGTTGTAATGATAACACCTTTAAATTCCTATGTTCAACGTGTGTAAGGCAATGACAGAAAAATCACCGTTTCAAATCTCCATAAAACAAAATATTCCAAACTTCAATCTCGTCTGTTGAATTGTCCAATAATTACTCATTGACCAACTCACATCGTGTAATCTGTTTGTTTTAAATGACCCCTTTTCGGCACAGTAACGATTATCACAATAGGTAAGTCAAACAATGCATAATCCTACCAGCAACGTAAAACGTAACGCAATACTCAAAGTACTTTCGGGTTCAAAAATTTATTGGACGTTTCGAATTACTCACGCGCCGCGCACATTGCATTCAATTAACTCGCGTATTATGAAATATCTCTTATTATACATAAATTATTATTATAGGCACACAGCTCCTGAATCGGCATGTTGCGTTTATTTACACACTGTAACACTGTAAAGTCCATTATGGTTTCAATATAATAATATTTTAAATGACGTCTCGGAACAATGTTGTGGGAGGTTTCGTAAAATATTACAGCGTCGTATATTATATAAACGAAAAGTAATATGATATATCTTCTTTTACCACCCACCTTTCCCCTCCCTGTCTCCTGCCACACGATCGCCGGCCTCGTAATCGCACCGCAGAAAATATAGTGTTTGTTGACAACAATACAGTTAGAGTTATTTTTTTTGTCCTTCGTTCTATTTCTCCTTCTCCTTCTCCTTATGTCGGTGGATGTCGTCGAACAGACGGGAAGGAGATGACTTTATTTCGGGGGCGTGTTCAACAACAACAATCATATTTTATTCTCGGCGGAAGCCCTCGCAGGTATATAGGAACTCGAGCGTCATCGGTGAGGGTGCCGCTGCCGGGATGTCGCGCACACGGAAGCCAAGGCGAATGTAAACGGACTCTGGCCGTATAATATATTGAGCTACTTTTATCCACTGCATATACAGGGTGATCCACCCTATTTTTGTTCCTTCAAAAATACGCAGTCGTTTAAAATCTGATTTTTAGAATTTTCAAACCAGACGACCAGCATATAAACTTTTCGAATTCTTGATATCCTTGTACTGCCTATACTTGAGAAGTGTCCCACGGTGATTCAAAATTATTTAAATTTTGTTTATCAAATTAAAACCCCCATTTTTTACCGTAAATTATTTAGTGAATAATTTTTTTAAAGTGTTGATGTATCTATAATTCAAAGTATGAACGAGTAGTTGCTGTGTTGTTAAAATATGTATACTCAAGGTAATAGCCCTTAAAAAAATGGTTTAAAATATAAGTATTTATTATACATGGACTATTCTTACAAACTATAAAGGGCTAAAATGTTCAAATCACCACATCTTCCAAACCATCAACCTAATAATTAGTAGGTAAGTAGACAAAGTTAAATGGACCGAAATCTACTTGTTCGAATTTTCATTATGATGCATCATCATTTTTCGGAAAAAGTAATCCACCTAATAATTTACGGTAGCCAAGGGAGATTTTCATTTGAAAAACCGAAATTTGGATCACCATAGGACACTATTTTAGTAGTAGGTACAAAAAGCTCAATAATTTAAAAAAATATGGTCTTTAGGCATGTTTGAATTCCTAAAAAATCAGATTTTAAATGTTTGCTTTATTGAGCGAAAAAGAGAGCGAGCATGGTTTGTGATTCGCCCTGTATAATAATATGGTATTGTTATAATATATATTATGCCATATGGGATACACTGCCGTTATTGATAACGGTGTATTTGACAAGGGTTCAAATGTTCAATTACAAAGTACGCCCATATAAAGATATGCCTTTTACCGTATACTTACCTACACACATTATTCATTACACACACTGCTGTTCCTGTCGCCAACACGCAAATCGCGCCAGCTCCACAAAATTCGTTGTGAGGTTTTTATGACATTTCCTACTGCGAAGTGAAATTTGCGACAGCAAAATAGTTATAGGATATAGGAAGATTTGTGTCTACTTTATTCACTTTAATAAATATCACCTGCTCAGAGATTATTTTACCTACAAGCCAGTGTACCATTTAAAAAGTATTTTGACTTTTGAGTTTTGACCAAGAATAGATAACATAATATTATATACCGAGTGGCTCTGTCGCAGTGATTTAAAGAAATCAAACAATATTTACTGGAGTGATTATTTTAATATTGTATTTCCACAGATTTAAAAAAAAACCAATGACCATATTTTATAAACGAGTCAGATTTATCATAAATATTAATCTATTAAAAAATTATCTGATCGTTGATTTGCGTTCGTGATATGTTTTTAACCAAATTGCTTAAAAAATCTACTATAATATGGAACAACAAAATATCACGTTTGGTCGTTTTTTAGTAAAACATTTTCCATTTGTTCTGTCTAGATATTTCCAGACACTGGACGATTGGCTGGACGACAAATACACATTGAATAATTATCATTTAAGTAACTGTAATAAAAACAAACTGTTATCACGGACACTGCGGTGGAGGTATAGCGTGTAGACTGTAGGTGTTGATATGACCCCAAACAAAAGTTTTCGCCCGTCGACAATATAATATAATATTTTATATTCTGAGCACGAAAGTTTTTGAAGATTCTAAGATGACCGAGGGAGAGCGATTTAGTGGCTTACGAAATATGGTGCGTGTGATATTTTCTTTGTTGTATTGAAAGTTGAGAAAGTTTGGAAAACGCCTTTATGTTAAATAAAAATAAAATAAAAAACGGCCGAAGGGCATCATAATATCTTAGATTGAGTTTTACTCAAATGCAGTCGTTGATCAAACGGATTACATTTTCAAGATTCTCTGCATTAGTTATAGAATAAAATCGCAAAGGACAGTCTGTAAATGGTGGCAAATAATAATAAACGTATATAATTGAGTCCGTTTTCAACAGGACCTCGACGGGACGATTTATCTCCTCTATTATTCAGATCAAAAGACCAACGACGGCGGTGGCACGCTCGAGTGCCCAAAAACTGAGCTTTTTTTTTCACTTGAATAAAAAAATAATACTTCGTCGCATCCTCTGCGATTAAGTTGACGTTGTGGTATATATTATATATAAAACAAACACAAACACAAACACACGCGCGCGCGTGCACACACGTAAGCACGCAGTAGACTGTCTGCGTGAGTGCTCGCGTGCATAATTCGCCATAAATTTGCGGGTCGAGATTAGGGCGCAGCGCTTGATCCGCGGGACGGAATGAGCCATTTGTGTCTGTCCGCCGGCCGTAAATCATCCCCCGGCCGGACTCCGGTTCGAACGCAGCTCTTCCGGGCCTACAACTCGCAACGTATTTTATTACAGCAACAGCAACAACAACAACAACAACAACAATATCGTATACGGGATTTTCCGCCGGGTGAACGCGTATATTATGCGTATTTTTTTCGGTTTTTTTTTTCGTTCATCCACATAATATCAAATGTTTGCCACCGGAGGACGCGGAAAAAATATTTTTACCATTATTATTGCCCGACGTCGTTATTCAGTTGTTGCTGAAATGCACTTCGTCGTTAAAATAATATTATAATATTACTGTATCGCTGTGCCACGAGTATGCCGGCGCGTCGAGTAGGCAATTCGGGCTCACTACTCCGCCACACCGGCGAACGGAACTGCACGATGATGTGGTAGTGGCGACGAGGAGAGGTAAAGAGTCTGTAAATTCGTTCGCGCGACGCTGTGCTGCTCGTCCGCACCTCAATTACCATTTTGATTACTGGGTCAATATTAAATAAGCCGGCTGGTTGTATATTATTATAATGCACTATAGACGCGGGATCTCCGCCCCATCACCGTACCGTTTTGGCTCGTTATTATTTTTGCTGCGCGTCATTTAATATTATTATTATACCTACCTAAATTTACACCAGGGCCGTAAAGACACACGAAAGTGTTTGTGTTCTCCATCCGCGATAAGACGCAGTCCCGTGTGTTGTGCTGCCGCTAACGAGTGGTTAAATGTACCCCGTTGGTCGTTACTATTATGTATGGCACAGTAACGAACAGTAACTAACGACTGACCTTTTCCGAAATGACATTTTCGTTCCAACGCGGTATTGCGGGTTGTATAGTTTTACACTAAAATATATATTACACCTAATCGGCTTTCAATGAGATTTATCCACCGTACACTTTCATAATATATGAATTTAAATTCGCGTATGAGATAATATTATGAAACATTGAAACTACATAATAGTATTATAGCATTTCCCATCGGGGTCACTTAGACAACTACGTCATCGAATGAAAAAAATATCATTTTTGATATCTTTCAATTTAAAAAAAATAATAAAATAATAATAAAAATAAAAATACACATTGCGATGGTAAATATTACTGTGCATCTCTACATAAACCAAAAACTGTTTAAATAACTTCTGGGTTCGGTGGATGGAAAAAGGTTTGGATAAATATCAAAAGTTCAAAGTCATGAAATACGCTTGATAACTGATAATGATTTAGTGCGCTGTTCGGAGGGGTTTGGGTTATGGACATTTCGATGTATCGGAAACTAATGTTGTATTGTATATATTATTTCCGTAAAACATCTATATTATAATGAAATAAAAAGTATTATGTTATTATACCATACAATGGGCATTATTCGTGTATAGGCGTACAACTATATACGGACTCCAACTTTCGAGATAAGGAAAGAACAAACGAAACTTGCAGCACACGTATAATATACGATATTATAATAACAATATAGCGTATAGTTTTGTGTAAAATAAAAATAACAAAACGGTTACCGGATATTTGGTGTACTATTTTATAGGGTAATATAATAATATGAAGTATGTTTGGTAGCATAATTATTGAATATTCTCTAACACAACACTGTAAAATCGGGAATTTTTATATCGTAATAACTTATTTTAAATTAGGTAATTTAACGATGTTATACATTTCTTCTTATATCCGATTGTACCACAAGAAAAAAAAATGTTATTTTCGTTGGGGCAATATAGAGTCGGTTGACCCCACACTGACACTACGCTGAATTTGTATTGACTAAACCGATTTTAACGTATGATATGAAGCCATTTACTACAAACAATGATACTATCATAATATATAAGCGCCGCCGTGTGGAAATAGTATTATGATAATATTATAATCGCATCGAGTGCAGTAATATTATTGATAGTTACGATGCATAACGTACATATTATTATTATTTTGGTCGAAGAAAAATCGTTTGATAGGTATGCATAATATAATATTAGCGATGGCCTACATACGTAATACGTGTACACCGTGGGTATTATATAGTGTCCGTACAATGATTCACAAACATAATTGTTTACGGTCGGATAAATCGAAATAATTTCAAACACGATTGAACTCGCGATTTGACGACGTGATATATTATTATTGTTGTAGGTATACGGACGAACAATGGCAGAGGGTCAAATTAAACGGTCTCCGTATTATATGCGCGTTACAATATTATATATATAAATGTGTTATATCAGTGCGTCTAACTCGAACAATTGATTTCGACGAGTCTTCCCGCGTGTACATTATATAGTATTATTTTACCCAACACGTAGTTAAACACATAATAATATATTGTGGGCATTATGCGTACACGCGGGGCGTCCCCCGAGAATTTTTTTTATCTTCACACTCGGTGCACGGCATATTACCCGTATAATTACCGGGGCTCATATTTTTATTACGGTGCTTATAACATTTCAGAAGCGTTCTTTGAGTTCGCGATAATATTCGCGTGTAAAATGTTGCGATGCTAGACAACAAAACCGCGAAAACAAGTCCATCGAAATAATATTATTATAATCATTGGAATGTGTATTATGTGTATTACTTACATAATATTATTGCGAATTATTGCGAACTTCGTTATTATTGGTTGTATATATAATATCATATTAATTTGATTCGTGTCAAAATGTAAGCAACGGAATATTGTACGCCAAGATCCATCAGACTTATGCAAGCCGGAAGGATTTACTTCCGAATCATGATCATGCGTGCGCGAGGGCTGTTGAACAATATTATCTGTTACAACTTACAAACGTAACAGTTTGAATCATTTTTTGATTTTCTGTTTACATTTTTAAAAAAGTACTTTTTTTTTTAAATAGCCAATTTATTTTAAGGTCTATTTTTAAAAATAAATTAAAATTCCTTTTTTCAACAATTTTTTTAAAGTTTTAAGTTCCCATATTATAATTGTTACAAACATTTTTGTTTTTTAATTTAAAATACACCCTAAATTATTACTAATTTGAGAAAATGAAATTATGTTTTAGAATAAGATTTTAATGACATTTCCACTCTCGCTTGTACACACAACATTTTAGTTTTTAATTTATTTTTTTAATTCAAAAGCAAAACATACATTATTATTCGTCGTTTTACTATGCCCGTGGCATTTCACGGAATTTATGTCATTTGGAATAGACCCCTAAGATATGGCATGAAAATGCAATCATTTTTTGGCGTGCACAGAGGTATCCGAGATTGTGTCATTTTGTCTATAGATAAAAATAATATAGTCTAGCAAGTTGGCTTGAAAAATTATTTTATTTTTTTCAACTGCTTATCAGTGATTACAACTATAACGCAGAAGTCCGAACCCACTGCATACGTACGTACCGTAGAGACCCGATTCGGACATTACCGCGGATAACCAAATGGACCTAGTCATTTCGAACGTCGTACGAGGATCACTGACCATTTCAGACAACGAAAGTACAAAGTACATCTCACAAACAAGTACAATGTCGGCTATTTCGGATCGGAAGTGAATTAATAATATGAGTAATTGAACCGCTTGGGAAACAATTGAAACAAATCTGGCCATAAACGTCCGTGAACGTGAAACACATTATTTGGTCACACAATAACATTATTATATGCTAATTCACAGTGTTATAGAATAATGTTAAAGTCGTAGAGTATAAACGTGTGAGTGTATTATAATATAATATACAATATCGTGGTGTTCAACAATAAATTATTGTAATCATCGCTGTTAAACACCAGCCATTATAATTATATGATAATATGGGTCTAATACTTTAATATAATATCGTTATCATGTATTTATTTAATAAGCGTTGTCACTGGCAAATGCCCAATACTACGGAATGAAATATCAGTGAGCATTATACGATACACAATTTGAAAATAAGAAGCATATTAGGTACTATATGAATAAAAATCAAATAATAACAATAAATCCAGAACAATGGCTATGGCTCAGGTAATTATGGTTGATTAGATAGACAATGATGGGCGAGCCTCGACAATCGGATAAAGGGATAATTAGACAGGTAGTTAGAGGAAGATAAAGGGATACGAAAAGGAGCAGTGTTTCTAATATTGTATAATATTTTATTAAAGAGACTTTTATATTTTTAAACTCTTGTAGGTATTATAATAATATGACGTGGTTGAGCATAATAATATGTAATTAAACGGCGCCGAGAGCCAGACAATGTATCTCTCACGTACGACGATATTTTATGATATTACCAAAATAGTTTTCTTAATAATTATAGACAACATAATTAAAATGCCCACAGCGTGTTTATTCGCAAATCGAACACTTATAAATAGTAAGTGTAAAATGAATGGCAAAATAAATGTATTATTTCGTTTCGGGGGAATGATACATTTTGTCTGGTGGCAGTTACAAACTTCGCGCAAATGTCTTTAATCGAAATATTGCTTTGTTACAGCTATGATAATACATCACTGTCATCCACCACTGTTTTTATATACTCGCTGCAGACGCGTCGTATCGGCGTAATATTATTATATCCGCTCCGGCTGCTTACCTTACGCAAAAATGCGACCCGACCGCAAAACCCAACAGATCTCGCGTCGGCGTCGGACGAGCGTTTCCGTGGTCGGACCGCTGCCGCTGCAGGTACCAGTGCTGCAGGTGATGTTGCTGCCGATTCCTGCACCGCTGCCCGCGGCGCCGGTACCGCTGTTGTCCGCCCGCGCACTGCTAGCGACGCGACCGGTACCGGTACGGCAGACGATACCGCCGCCGCCGCAGCCGCCGCCGGTACGATCGAAACCGCCGTCAAAGACTGTCACCGGGACGCAGCCGTTTAGCTGGCCGCGGCAGCGGTGGTCCATCGCGAGTGGCGTACGCGGGCGCTGCGGCTGTGCGACGCGACGACCGCCGCCGTCGGAAAGCCGTTAACCGGGATCGTTTTTGTCGTCGTCGTCAGGTCTCTGATGGGTTTCGGGCAGGTGTTGGTGGTATAGTGGTGACGCTGAGGGGTCGTTACCGCGGGTACGGCCGTTGTGGCTATCACGATATCATAATGCGTGTACGTAACCGCTATTGGTATGGAAAAACACCGTCGTCACTATCCCTGAGATGGTCTCCGGTGTGTCTCTGGGTGGGTGATGAGGGGAGGGGAGTTATCGCGAACGTGTCGGACGGCCGGGAGACCGCCGGTACGCAATTGCCGCAGATCGGATGATGTGCGATAACGGCGGTCGCGAGATATGGCGTGATACGCGCGCGATACGACCAGCGATGACAGAGGAGGTACCGACCAAGCGCGATCTGCGGCGACGGCGCGAGATGTCTCTGCGACGGGGCCCGTCGATTACGTTCCGCGTACGAAAACCGACTGAATCTGATCGCGTTGCCATCCGGCGGTCCGGCGCGTTGAGAATTCGAGATATACGTCCGCCGCCTCCTGCGCCGCCGCCGCTGCCGCTCGTCATCGTCATCCTGCGCCGCTTCTCCTCCTGCGCATCCCGCGCGCGCCAACGCATCCTGCGCCCCACACGGTCCTCCGACTCGCGCGCCGTCGCCCGCCCCGCGATAACGCCAATGCACACGTATATATGTACATATTATAGTTTAAACGCACCCACACCACCCATTTGTATGCGGCCCGTCGTCTCAGTCGCAGTCGTCGACGCGGCAGTGGCACACCTGTAGAACGGGATCGGCGCGAGACTTTTCACTCTTGCACGTAATACTACTCTCACTCTCTCGTATATTGTACATTTTATGTTGCAGCTTTCAACCCCCCCCCCCCCCCCCCCATGCGCCGTTCGAGACGGTTTGCGTCGGACCGGACGCGAAAACTTTTCTCCGTCCGGCGCGGGGAGGCTTCGCGCAGACTGTGGTAGCAGACGTCTGGACGCCAAAGCCGCCGTTTGCGAAAAAAAAAAACAAAAAAACTTGTCTGTGCGTGTGTGTGTACTCTCGAAGGTTTTGGCACGCGCCGACATCGCGATTACGAGTCGAGTCTTGCCGCCCACGAAGGCGATTTAATATTATATAATAATATATACTATATACGACCGGTAAAAATATTATGTTATGTTTCTCCGCCGGCGGAAAACGGTGTACCCGACCAACACGCACTGTTATTATTATTATATAACGATAATAATATTTCCATGAATTATACAGATTTTGTGACGGAAATATTACACTACTGCAGCCAGCCCCGTATTATAAGCTATAATATTATATTTCGTATATTATTTATAATATCGTAGTACTTACCGAGAGAGAGAGAGATATCGGTGTAATATATGTACGCAATATAGTCTATAATATTATAGAGGGTAAAAGCGTTTTAGATTCCGAACGGCAGATGTTGGTTTTACGATTACGCAATGGTTTTTTTTTCTTCTTCAGATAATAACACTTTGACTCGATAAAAGTGCGTTTCACGTCCATTCGATCGGAAATCGAACGCTGCAGACGGTTTACGATTTAGTGTGGAAATAGTTCGTATTTTGATATTCCGTGCACTGTCTGTACGGTTTGGAAAGCGCGCAGTCAAAAAGTAAAAGCCAGAAAAGGTCGAATTCGCCGTACACTGATTTTTAACAACGCCGATTTCGTAATAGGCGCATACTTCCCAACTATATTATGTCCACATCTTATTTTATGTTACTGCAATATATTTCCATTTCTATTATACATAATTATTACAAGTGTACCTATATTTACTTTTTATTTCTTAGCTGAAGTTATGTTGTTTTTCCGGTCCGAAGAACAATCATTACATCTCCACATAATCAGTTATATTTTTTTTTTTAGGAAGGAGGGGTGCTTTCGAGACCACTCGTTAAAAAGACTCTTATCCGTCTTTCTCTTTCTTCGGCCGATTTCTTCCAATAGGGTCTTGTATCCACTATCCTATAACATAATATCTTTTCACAAAACCATCATCCAACCATAAACAAGGTGTTCCTATCGGTCTTTTTTCAATTTGGTCCTCTTTAATTACCGTTGTTGCCATAGTTCCGTGTTTTAACCGACCAACATCTTATCTTCGTGATTTCCTACGTACTACACTATCGTTGAAACAAATTTTGGAGTTTTTCATTGTACCGCCTTCTCCATTGACTATTTGTACGGTATCTGTACAAGCCATATCCCCAATTTTCAATAATATAATGGAAACTTATTATAATCACTATTTTTATTAAATTGTTAATTTTTATCCCATATAACCTTGAATAAGGTTTGGAGCTATAAATATGTTTTTTTGACATGGTACAGGTTCATAAAAGAGTTCCGACCCTAAAATAATATTTATTATTGTATTCTTTATAAAACCTCTGTTTATATGTCTTGGATTATAATTTAAGGTCATACCTATCTTTGGTCCTGAGTATTTAATTAATTGTAGCACATTCTTAAAAATATGACCTTCTATACTTCTATAGGATATTGCCTTGATGGATATCCGTATCACCTCGGCCCAGTTTTATGTACTCAGTGTTGTTATCATCAATTATTAGAATCTATAATACAAGCAACTCGTTCATTTAAAATAACTCAAAATAATATCGGAATGCAATACACGTACATAATTTCTACGGTGCATTATTTTATTAGTATACAATAATAGTATATAATATTACATAAATACATAATATGTTATTTCGGATGTCAACAATGAGGTGTACCTCATTGGCACGACGATTCGGTTTTAATCATTTAATTACACGGAATAGTTAAATTTTTTATGCGAATAGTTTTTTACACGTTCTATTTTTTATGACCACAATAAATGTACTGACCTATACATTTTTGTTTTACCGATATTTAATTTTAAATCAATGCGTCTAGTGTTGTGTGTTATGGTCGCTGCTAGAATTTTACGACCAACCATATTATAAACTAATTTTTAATTTTTGTTTTACCACGTTTATGTGTATATTTCTGTATTATAGGTATATAATATACCTAAATGGTGCACTAGGTACCTGAAACGAAACATTGTATGTCGTGGTAACTACAACACTGTTGACCTGCAGACTGTAGTCCCGAAATCTGAATGACCACAACAAAACAAAATAATATGTATCTATTTATGAATTTGGTCTTTGCTGAACACCTAATTATATAATTAAGTGAATTATTATAGCCTCGATCGTATTATTATTATTTAAATGTCCCGATATAAGCAATATATATGCGTCACTCTTTATCTCTGTTGGCCTCTCTCTGTATATTATCTCTTCGTTCTCGATTTTCCACCGATCATTCTCGATCGTTTTTCATCCCATACACACAGCGTATTAATTATTTACCTGTAAAATACACGCATACAAAATTAGCATAATTTTATGCAATCGACAGTCGACCGTACAATAATAATATAACAATATTATGTAGTTAATATATAATATAACATATAAGCGTCGCGGGTCGGAGCTCGGAGAACAAAAATCAATCGTTCGTATTGATCGAGAGGTGGCTGTAAATAGGTAGGTATAACACGTTATATTATTATTATGTACTCGGAGACGAATTCGATTTTCACTATTTCCCTCTCAGGCTCTCTCTCTCTCTTGCACTCTCTCTTTCTCACTATATCCGTCGTCCAACGTCCCCCAGACACACCTGTGTGCATATAATACGTGTCGTCCTCCACTACAGAATCGTATTTGATCCGTATCTGCGCGATCCTTACCATAGTCCCCCCCCCCCCCCGGAATCAAGACCGTACTGACGATACGTAAATACTAAAAGGTACTTACGCACCGATATCTCTTGAAACGATTTCGGCAATGTACATTATCACTATCCCTTTGTCGTCGACCTTTGGCTATCACAATATTAATACGTCGACGCGAGCACCGGTGATGGCGTGAAATGTTTTATTATTTCGTATTCAAAGGATGCTTTCAGAGAGCAACAGTCAACAAGTGCCGCCACCACCGCCACCGACGCTGAGATACTAAGTCGGGATAATAAGAGTTTTTTTAAAAATGTGTTCTTCATTTATTTTCTCGCGAGTGCCTGTAATGTATTATTAAATATATGACGGGAGGAGGAGACCGTCTGTGTCTGCGTGGGTTTGTACGTTATTATATTTATTTTGCTATAACGTAAAAAAAACAACAACAATTCAATTTTAGATTGACCAAGAAAGAGAGATAGAGAGAGGAGAATTTTGTGAATGTTATGAATGTGGTTGATGACTCGGATGAGGCACGTATTTATTTATCCCTCAAAGTGCCCATCGTATACGAGTACGAGGGCAAATATTTGTGCAATATGTTAAGGCATACAGCAGATGATAGTCGTGTGCGTCAAGTATTTAAATATTTTTTTCTTGGACAAGAGTTTCGTTTGTAGGTCAACAGCTATGTGGAAGGTACAAAAAAAAAACAAATAAAGCAATATGACGTTTATTTTACAGAGATATACTGTATAATATCATAAAACGAGTTATTATTATGTGAATTGTTCGTTTTAAATAACAAATTGAAATATTTCATAACCCAAAAAGCGTCTTTGATCTGCCTTCATATAATTATAACAAGTACACCTTGTTTAGAAAAATAATTAATCAACATGTTTCTTTTCTTTTGTGTTAATAGAAAATATATAGAATTACAAAAAAGGGTTTATCCAAAAAGGATAATATTGTAAAAAAATAAATATTATCATCTAGTTACAAAAAAATAATATTATATACGTTATAAACACTGATTACATTGAACGTAATTATCATGAAAATTTCATTCGCGTTTAAGTTCAGTGGATTAACATGATGTGATAAAATAATATTTATTTTAAATTGAACATTATATGATAATAGGCAGTGTTCTGATTAGATAAGTATTTTTTTATCTAGATAAAGATAAAGATAAATACTATTTTATCTAGATAAAAAAAAGATACGTAATTATTTTTTAAATGGCTTTAAATGTTGGTAGGTATATTTTAGTTGGGCTCTAGGACCATAATAATAATAATAATAATATAAATAAAAATAATTACATTATTAATTATAAGCCATAAACTTTGTTTAAAAATCTGTATAAATATTTAAAAATGTTGTACAATTTCGCGATTTTTATCAATAAAAAATGTATCTAGATGAATTTATTTAGATTAGTAAAAAAATTATCTAAGATGAACGTTTAGATACCTTGTGACCTAGATAAGATAAAAAATGAACAAATAGTTATCTAGATATTTATCTAGATAAATTTATCTAGGTAAGTCCGAACACTGATAATAGGACACGACCTAACATCTATCATAATATGGAGTTTTGGTGCATTACAACTTCTAAAATATATACCATCATATTAGTGAATAATTGGTAATTTATTTCGTTATATTTTTAACAAATAATATGTATCATGCGTTGTGTACGTCAAATATGTGGTAACACTGCAACAGCGAATAATACAATATTGTATTTATTTGTATCGAATAAAATATGTTATTCGATTGGAATAAGTTTTATTATTCCGTGAATAATAAGGTAGTAGTATTATGTACTATATTATACGAAACAGCAATGCTGTACGAACAGAAAATATAAAATCGTTATATTTTGTTTGATGGTGGACAACTGACCGAAATCGTATCGGTTTTGGCTCATTTGAATAGCACTGGACAAACTCCTAAAGGGCCGACGGATAAAAGTAAATGTGATCGCCGAGCACGATATGCAAATCAAATCGATAAGTATTGGAGAAAAAAAACTCTATGAATAATATTAAACGCGGCCACCAGACCGTTACATAATACGAAAAATATAGTAGCCGATATTATATTTTACTCGCATATAATATTCAAATTTCAAAGAACTATGTTTTTACGTAAATTTAAATTACATCACTTGTCGGGTAGTTGTGTGCAATCATATTAATATTTCTTACAAACATTTGTATTTTCACAGCGTGTGTTGTAATATTCTCTCTGTTAACGACCGACAATCTTCTAGATAATAAAATAATGTGCTCTTGCTGCAGTTAGTTGAATTTTTATGTTTAAAATTATCTTTTAATGGCATTCGTATTATATAGGTACAGTGGTACACATTCGAAATTACGTTCATTTTTTTTTTTTTGTTTTTTTTTTTTTTTATTGGTCTTGAATAAATTTATAAATTTGATTTCTATGGCCATTAGCACTACCTACACAAACATATTATTATATTATATAATATTGGAATACCTATGACATATTTAAAAAAAAATTATTTTATATTTTTAAAGCAATACGAAATAAAAAATATAACAGATTTAGAGAGGTACCAATAGTAACATATTTACAATAAGATTATTTATAATAATTATACCCAACGACTAATGCAGAGGGCTACTATAATAGGTACTAATAATAATAATTTATTGACCATCTGAAGGTACATTTGAGTATAAATTACAACAAAATAATAAGAACCCAGGGGATAACTTCATATTGGTGTACCATTAAATAGTAGATATAATTAAGATAATATAAGCAACAAAAAGACAAACTAATATAAAAGATAAAAATGAATAACAGATAATAATTTATTGATTATATTTATAGTTTATCTGGTATATATAATATTATTGTACTTGCTTGAAACCCCGAATGGTATTAGCCATTAGGTATACTTACATTCTTCAAATCTGGACGGAAACTTTCAGAAATAATTTAACTTACTGAAAGTTCTTCTCAAACAGAGTTCTTCGGTATTGTCTGCATTCGTTAAATATAATATGATGTTAGAGTGGTTCCGCATGATTGACATTCAGGAGGGTTGCTGTTCAATTATTTATTATATTATCACAAGTCCGATTGCAATTATATTGTTATGCTATAAGCCTAACCTAAAATTATAATACATACACTTAGGTAGGTACTGTATAATTGTGTGTGTGTGTTTAGTCTTCCGTACGTTGGTTAATAATATATAATATGTATTATTAACATAGAATAATATTGCCCTCGCGTTATTACAGAATGCAATAAATACATTAGACAATGGTTATACACTTACCGTGTACATGTAATTGCCAAATCATCTAACATGACTTTTAATTGTACTCGTGGAATAGCATTTATGTTGCCAGGTCTTCCTTATATCTATGTATTCTTGGCAAGCTCTAACGATTATGGCTTTTAACCCATATACAATCACAATGTACTCAACAATAATGCAAACATTTCAATTAAGGAAAATGCTTAACAGGTACCTACCTAATTGTATATACACGATAACTCGAGTTATATTATTAATGTTTTCATCGCCAGTATTAATATGATAATGAAAAATCGTTTCACATTATGCACCAATATAATAATATGCATATTATAATATTATTGTTGTTGTTAGTACTATTGTTATATATTTACATATTTTATATTGTGTTGTTAATAAATTACATCACCGTCATTCTTATTAAAATATATTATATCTAAGTATACACAGGTTTTAAAAAAAATGATGAATTGTTATTTTGAAATGAAAAATAATAGCTTAAGAGGACGCTACACAGATATTTGTTGTCTCCGTCTTATCAACCTATTATGAAACTTTATGGCATGAACTTTATCTGTGTTTGTGTATGGGTATTTTATGATATAAAGTTTTCAAGTGAGTTATGATCATTTTTTATTTACGCTGTATTATACATGCAAAACTTAATAAAAATGGAATAACAGTAAACAATTCAACATTTAAACACAAATAAAGTTCATACCGTCAAGTATCATAATAAGTTGATTGACTCTAGTTTATAAACTAACGAAGCTAAACGTGAGCTGTTGAGCGTACATTTGCTATGTTAAGCACTTGTAAGATGGAGACAAAAATTAATGCATGTGTGGCATCCTCTTAATAAAATCTACACGGGTACCTATATGCTTAAATACTTTTGGTTACAAATTGATACTTTTATACTTTGTCATCATCCACCCAATCATTAGAAACCCTATAAGTTTACTAATCGATTTTAGTATAATTTATTTAATTTACTTAGACGTCAATCGTTCTATGCTCATAAAAGACCATATTTAATACAACATCGATAAATACCAAATCAGAACTGAATTCAAAACCAAATTACATATGAAATGATTTTAAACATTGAATAGGTACTAAATGTTTTCTTATTCAAAGACTTGGACCATAATATAGATAATTATTAGAATTATCTGCTCATATATCCTAATACACTACAATCACAACGATTATTACCTAAACTGCGTCGATTAACTTTACTATAAATCATACAATTTAAAGTTGGTATTGCTAACGGTAGTCATAGCACGCGCGACTTAAATCGACTTAAATAACGCGTCTCGTGGCGATCTATACCTAATTATACTACATCATTGGCATCATGGACTAACAGAGTGTGAGAAAAACAGAGTGATGTGAAATGTACGCCTTTTATAAAAGTCTAAAGTCAGCGAAACACAATATTATCAGTTACCCTACGTGGTAATAAGACTTTGGATTTACGGCTGTAAAGCCTGCAGCGTTCGTGAAAGACTCATCAACCACTGGTAAACCACGGTCTTTTGTATAAACAATGATAAGTATTATAAAGGGATTTGCAATTTCACTCGTGGCGTATATATATTTTTCTTGCGATCTGTCTCTCGGATTTGCAGTACGAGCCGCATAATACAATTATCGTGGCGTGGCGTTTCGATTTTACAAATTAATTTAATCCAAATATTTTTTGTTTAACTGAATCATTACATTGTAAGCAGTTTCCGGATTATATATTGATTATTGATCATAATATGTATTAATATAGATGTCCAAATAAAACGCAAAGTTTCGCAAAAGTCTTATACCTACTTGTGCCTTCTAAGAATTCACCCCTTATGTTTCAACATTTTTTAACGTAAAAATTACATTCTAATCAACAGTAAATATTATAATCTTGATTATCATGCACGATACCATCCCTCTAGTTTGTTTTGGAATAGTTGTTCGTATAAATAAAAATGGACCTCGGGATAGTGGAAATGGAAAAAATGTGAACAATAACGTTTTCAATCCCAAACGGATATCGATTAACCGCGAACATTTCCTGTTTGTGACTCGCAGGGAATAAACTAAAACATCTTCGCTTATAAAAACGTCATCATGCTCATGTCAGTAACAGCACTCGACTGAACTATATCGCCGTCGACTGTTCCACAATATTATAAGAATACGGCCAACGATAATATTGTATTGTAAAGTATTATCTACATAGGTACCTACTCAAGAATTGTAGATATGATTTGATAGTAATAAAAAATAAATAGTCATTATAAAAGCCCCGGTATGTCTGGTTAGGTTTAAGAAATATAAACAAACGTATATACAGATGGACCATTCAAATGACTGCAAAAATTGTCGGAGACGATTGTTATGTTTTGATAAAAACGTTTTAATATGGTTCAAAATACCGATTCTAAGTATGACGCACAATATTTTCACAATAAATAAAATCAAAATATTTTTTACGATTTTTTTTTTTTTTTTAATACGTCATTATTTTAGAAGCTTTCTTTAAAATGTTGACGTATGAATATCGGCAATAAACGAATGGTTTTTAAATAATAAGCGTTTAAAGTTTATTCGGATAGAATGGTAGGGTTATCAATGAGTAATGACTAATGGATCACAACTTTTGCGGGATACACCTAGACATATTACACCAATCGTCTAAACTTTAAACATACATCAATATTTTTCGGAAAAGTATTTTTCTTATGATTAATACATAGGTTTTCGTCGAAAAAAACTAAGGAACCTAAAACAACACCACTGAGCAATATTATGAATACAAATACATTTTGAAGTGTTGTATATTATTAATAGGTATGTATTTCAATATTAAACTACATTTAAAATTGATATTTTTTCTTTTTTAAAAATACAATTTAAAAAAAACGTATAATTAGGCAATATTAATATAGTGCAGCCGGTTAAATGTCTTGCAGCATCTATTACATAATAATTTGTATAATAATATTTTATAAGCACCTATAATATTATAGGTAGGTACTTTATTTATTATTCTTATTTTTTTTTTTTATATACAACTTTGGCAACCTAATTCGCGTTTGAAAATCGTTTAATATGCCTACCTAAGTACCTAATAGTCCCCTTGATACCGCGGTTACTGTCAATTCGATTTGTATATAAACATTTTGGGCGATATGGCGTGCGTAAATTACAACTACAGACTGTCATGGTTTAACGAACAAAATAAAATAAATATCATCCTGGGCGCCGCAAAGTTGTCGAGATCGATAGCATAATAATATTATTTTACACACTATATCGTGTGTATCGTAGAAAATTAAATTTTAAATGAGTCGCTGCTGTACGATATTATTTTGTGCCCAAGTCATAAATCTGGTACGAAATAAAAAATGTATGCATTATAGCGTACACACAATATTATGTAGTCAGCGTTCGGTAACGTGTAATACAAAGTTTTCAATTTCAGTATAATTTTATAATAATATTATTATGGTTCACATTTAGTTTATCATTAAACGTTTATGCGCGAGCATCACGTGCCGAGCACTGCAGTACATCGGGATTACATTTTCTGCTGTAAATTGCTGTTTATTAGGAAACTGTTATTTTATAGAGAGATATATAATAATAAACAGTTAAGCACAACGCACGCACAAGGCACTTACACGCACATTTCATGATTATCTGTAGGCGACTATTGGGCGCAGAAGATTTACCCGGGTCTTAGGCTATACGCATGTAATATACTGCACTGCAGACGTTCGACTGTAATAATATTATATTATAAACTGTACACATTATACGGCCGAAAATGTCTTCGTCTATTCCCAATGGCCTATAGCATACCAGCAAAATAATAACGGACGTTGGACGTGGTTGACGTTCATGCGAACACTATTTCTTCTGTCCGATGCGATCACATGTCGTCATGCAGTTGTAGTACAGAGTGAGTGCAGTGCGTTTGCTTAAAATAATAACTTGACGCAATTCGAGATACGATAATGATATTATATACTTCTACGGTTTACATAATAATAATAATAAAGGCCGACCATCGTTTGAAATAAAAATTGACCATCGGCTGGTTAAATGTAATCAATCGTTAAAAATCATCATTACCGGCAGCCTGACTTTATAATATTATACTGCTCTGCAGACGTTCAACGACGATGATATTATGATATAAACTGTACATTATTATATTATATCGTATATTATATATTGAATTTAAATTTCAAACTGTTGAACATGTTAAGTGGAACCCATTATCTTTTTAAAGTATATAAAAAAAATATATATACAAGCCTTCTCCGATTCCCTAGCTTACCAAGAAATGAATATCGAATGATAAACAAGATTGACGCCCATGTGGACATCACTATCACTTCGATGCAATCACACGTCGTACAGTCTACACTCTACATGATACTAATAATATATTATGTCGCCCATCGTTCGAAATAAAAATCGACCATCACAGTTGGTCAAACTAAATTAATCGTTGAAATCATCATTGCCTGCCTTGCCTTACATACGACACAATTTATTACGAAAGTATTCCACAATACCGGCGTGATTTATTTCAGACCTCGATGTGAGTCGCAAAATAATGTGTCATCGTTCACATATTATATTAATACGGGCTCGCTCGTATAATATACCACTCGAGCTATGCGAAGAAACAGGTTGTAGGTATATTATGACGGTTATTACACTTATTAGTTATCACAATATTATTTTAGCATATATGTATGTTATATTGTACATACAGTGCATACATACGGAGTGATTCTTTTAATCGTTGACACTCATTATTATGGAAATTATTAAATGTCTTTAGAAAATGAAAACACGACATATTATTATTATTATGCAGCTTTACTGCTTTCCCCCCCTTTTTTTTTTGAATGGTGCGATGAATGTATATTGATTTTACAATGAAGTGTGTGTTTTTTTGTCTCAGTTTGTCTGTGTCTGTGTATACGATAAGTCGTTGAAATAATACTTCAATTTTCAACTTCAGTGTCTTTTCCGATAGAAAAATGAATCTATAGTTGGTGCATTCGGGACGTCAAATTCAATTTTAAATTTTTCATTTAAATATATTCAATAAAATTGTATTTGTTGGGCAAAAAAGCTTAAAAATGTAATGAGGCTCCTCACACATTGTTACAATATCAGTTTAAAAATATTACAAATACATTGACAAGATTTATTTTATAAGCATTCATATTGAAATTTCGATAAAATTTAATATTTATTATATTGAAAATTTACAAATTATTTTATAGTTAAAAATTTATAAAATGTTCAATTTTTATAGCTAAGGTTTAGAAATGTATAATAAGGTTCCACGTAAAAATGTCATACTGTAACCAAAAAATCTGAAGAATATATAAACAGAGTTATTTTTTATAGTGATTTTAAATTCAAGTTTGGATGAAATTAGATATTTAAACGAAGAAGAACGATTTTAGTTTTGTGTTATAATTTAAAAATATAATACGTGGGTACTTGAAACTTCTATAGTATATTATTATATACAAATAATATTAACACTACTTACCGGCTACTGCATTAATAATAACAATATAAATATAATATAAAATATCCTTGGCGACAAACCGTCTCCGCTCAGAATCGTTTTTCGTTTACAATGATATTACCATCTATGACAGTGACCCACTTGTAACTTGATGTACAGCAGAGCGACACCCATTTAACCACTTTTTTATAATATATATAATATATATTATATATATTTAGTAAAAGGCTTCAACTGGGGAGGTTTTTAGCCTACTTAACTTAATATTTAGAAGAAAAATAAGTACAATTATAGTAACTATTATATATTAAATGTTGATAGAAATATTGACATGTTATAATAATTTATGGTTTAGGTTTCTATTGTGGATAAATGTGCCGATTGTGTTCTCATCATTGAGGGCTTTTTGAAGTGTGAGAGGGTTACTCTTACGAGATCTTACAGGCTTCGATGTTTTTTGTGTGTGGCGGGGGGGGGGGGGGGGGTAGTTGATGGTTATATTATAAATATATGCTCATTGCCTCTTTTGATGTAGGTATGTTTGGAAATTTTTAAATGGCAACTTCTATTTTGATTAACAAATTTTTTTAAAAATTATGATATATAAAAATTATCGATTTGACCTATTGCAGAACAAGTATTTTTATTTGTTTATTAATAATTATCATAGAAATTCAAGATTCATATATCAACGTTGTTATAAAAATAATCTTTTTTGAATTATGAAATTAAAAACATATAGAATATTTACTTAAAAATTAAAAATCACATGACATGTACTATTTTGTCAACAAAAATAAGAGCAATTTAAAGTGTTAAAATTGCACTGATACCAGCTATCTCGTTATAATAAAGGCGATTTCGTAAAAAGCTATAATTTTTAGAACCAGTTTAACATGTTACATACACACGCGCGCGCGCGCGCGCGAACGATCGGATATGTTATATTATTATACATATTTTATGCTATTAAACTCCATATAGTCGTTTCTATGGTGAGGTTTTCGTTATTTATTTTATTTGAGGTGTTTTATTATTATTATTAAAATTATTACACATAACTTATTGTGAAAACAATACTTTTATTCTTATATTCACTGTACCACTGCAAAAAGACATCGTCAAAAATCAAAAATGTCATCGAGAAAACTGAGTTGGCACAACGTCGACGAGTGCACGTATGTATTCGGTTCGCACCCAAACTGCGACGCCGGAAAACCTGGCGATCAAAAAGCAGTAACGACGAAGACCAAACCAACGGCGGAAACGACTAAGCCGACGTCGATGGCAATGACGAGGGCAAGAGAAAATAATCCTAAGTCGATGGAAAACACGACGGCGGTTAAGGAGACTGATACGGCGTCGGTGGCGCCCAATACTGCTAAGTCGAAGGCGAATATGAAACGACGAATGACAACGACTACATTGGTGAGAGAGTCCGACCGTGACGAACGGATGCTTCGGATGCTGCACGATGCCATCTTCTGAGTCCCGCCCTCAGACGACGTCGCGGTCGGACTCTCTCGTAAAATGACGTCTTTGTCGTCGGTATGATATAATTCGCCTTCGACGTCGCGGTATTGGACGCCATCGACATGTACATGAAGTTGGCCATCGACGTTGTCCCAGTATCCTTAGCCGCCATCCGGTTTGCCATCGATGTCGTCTTAGTTTCTTTTGCTCTCGTCGTTGCAATCGCCGCGAACCTGTCGACCCCGAACCACACATACCTTCGAAAGTCCACCGCGGTCGGCCGTGTCACATCCGTAAAACGTGAAGCGAAATCAGCCGCCGACATTCTTAAAATGTACCTACACTATTTATAACGAGATACAAAAAAATATTAAATCGATTTTATCCAGAAATATTTTATTTGACTATTTATTTATGTATTTAATATAAACGGACGTGAGTCCTAAAACATAATATTACTAACATTATGTGTGAACAAGAACGACATAATACAATAAGTTATAGTTTTTACTTAATTAGAGATTGTATATAATAATAAGACTTAAAAGTAAATATAGAATAAAAATCGAATATAATTAAAATAGTAAAAAAAAATTTCAAATATAATCAAAGACAAAAGTATTACCTGCAGCCATAAGAAGGTTAGCAGGAGAGTTCAAGATAAAATTTTTAGTTAAAAAAATTGGATAAAAAGGTTTTGGATCTCTAGTTTTAAGGTTATTGATTTTAAGACGGACTAAAGAGAACATTTCAGGACAATTGATTGAACATAATATCAGTTTTTGTAAAAATGTAGAGAGTAAAAGTGTTCGACAGTCAGAGAGTATAGAAATATTAAGAAAATTAAAATATTATTATATGTGCCGTGGAGAAGAGGTCAGTTTATATTGAGTTTAAAAGAGATAAAACGTAGAAAGTTATTTTGGACAGAG
Organism: Acyrthosiphon pisum; assembly: GCF_005508785.2. Classification (NCBI taxonomy): domain Eukaryota; kingdom Metazoa; phylum Arthropoda; class Insecta; order Hemiptera; family Aphididae; genus Acyrthosiphon; species Acyrthosiphon pisum. The sequence goes on from NC_042494.1 coordinate 156,675,107, forward strand.
TAAGATTTTGTTTCGAAGTATTGTATTTCCAGATGAGGGAGCAGTACTCTAGATTAGAAGGGACAAGAGAGAAGTAGAAGATTTCTAAGGTAATATGATCTGAGAATCCACCACAAGTACGTTTTATAAACAATCCTATGTTACCCTAAGTGTGTTTTTATTTTTTATCATTTCAGTATGAGGAGAAAAATTTAATTTAGGATCAAAATTTATACCTGCATTTTTAAATTGATTAACAAGCTCTATATTAGAGCCAGAAATTGAGTATTTAGAGTTAACAGGATTTTTAATTGGGTAGGTAAAATATATATATTAAATGATATACATATTATACAGTGTGATCACAATAAGTGAAAACACTCAATAACTATTTGCAGGCTTCATATATTTCAATTCTATTTTTTTGGCTAACTAATAAACATTATTATACACAATTTCAAATAATTAGACTACTTTTGTGACAGTTAATTTTGCGCATGCACACAATAATTTTAATGGAATGACCTATTTTTGACCACAAATTATTAATTTTTGTATTTTTTAATAAATTTTAGTGGTTGAATTTCTTTTCTAAGTTAAAAAATGGCCGAGTTATAGTAATCTGATTTTATGTTATTTGCATGGATATAACAGATTATAAAAAATACGTAGTGAATAACAATAAATTCGTAAAATAAAAATACAAACATTGATTTTTTTATTTGTAAAGTTTTATTTATCTAACAAATTGTTCAAACTGTGCACCATGGCGCTCTAAACAACATTCAATACGAATTAAAAATTCTCGATTAATAGCAGAAATAATTTGTTCCTATGTAATTTGATTACATGCTGCAATATTATTTTGTTTTTCAAATCAAGAAGACACGTAGGTGGTTTAGCATACACTACCGTTTTCAAGTGACCCCATAGGAAGTAATCTAGTGGTGTAAGATCTGGTGACCTTGGTGGACACTGAACTGCTCCATAAGTCTCTATCCACCGATTTGGAAAATATGTATTTTTTTTAAACTGCGCATTTTATAATCTGATTACTATAACTCGGCGATTTTTTAACTTAGAAAGAAACTTTTTCATTAAAAAATACAAAAAATAATAATTTCTGGTCAAAAATAGGTCATGCCATTAAAATTATTATGCGCATACGCAAAATTAACTGTCACAAAAATAGTCTAATTATTTGAAAATGTGTATGATGATGTTTATTAGTTAGCCGAAAAAGCAGAATTGAAATATATGAAGCCTGCACATAGTTATTGAATTTTTCCACTTATCGTGATCACACTGGATATTTATATATCACAACAGATTTGGAACTATTACAAAAAAAAAAAATGTCAATTTTGATAAAATATGAGGTTTAATATTATTGTTGTTTGCTTTTTAACCGCGATGGCAACGTGGATTTTTTGTATAATATTATTACCGCTAGCCACATACGATATTATTAAGATTTTATCACAGACCTGCCGTTACCCTACATAATATGTAACTATATAATATTACATAGGTTATCATTTGAAAATGATTGCGACGCTTATACAATTTTTATCAAACGAATTACTGTAGAAACGTACGAATCGTCACATTTTATTAGTCACCTATATTTAATAGGTTAGTCCCTATTATATTAGTTTAATGCCTAGTCGATTATTTCCGGTCATTTGCAGAACAGGTAATTAGGTATAGGTGGAGTAGTTATACGTGTTTAAGGTAGTTCAGAAAATGTATTAATTTCTATCGCACTTCTCTGCTACTACCTAATAATTGTTCTTACCGTTTTCCTATCAGTCGTATAAAATAATAATAATATTGAACATTAATTTGTAAAATAATGTAATAATTGTTTTCGTATTAAACGTTATCGATATGATAGAAAAACTATTTTCACAGCCTGGTCAGTTAGAGTAGGCCATCGTAAGACGATAAATTTAAACGACACGTCGTTATTTATCAAACATGCGATTTTATTCTTTAAATATAAAGGTTAGATTGAGATATGAGACTGTAGACGGCTTTCTCTTTCAGACGTAATTCTATTAGTTAACAATAACGGCAGTCACTCATTGACGACGTCCCGCAATACAATGTTTACCAGTTATACCATATTATTATAGATTTAGTATAAAAAATAGTTTCGAAATAAATAGATATTTAACATTTTAACTATCTAGTTGCGTACAAATCATGACATTTACAGGTTTATATTAGTGATGTTTGCTAAATGATACATGATTGCATATTGTATTAGTTGTTAAGTACTTATATTATATTATATAAAAAAAAATGATGACGATCCGAGCCAACAGATTATTGTAATAATAATAAATTGTTATCCACACGACCACACATAACACGATATGACAAAATAGTTTATTTTATTGATTATTGTTTATAACTATATTAAATGGAAAATTCCTTATAGTTATACAATACGATATAATTACACTTCGTTGTACCACGAGTTTACTGTATTATTATTTCTAAAATTTTTACCCCAAGTTAGAGGATATCCACATTGGTGGGCCTCCCTCCTCACGCCACTTCATGTTTTGTACCTTATATTAGCTATCAAATTTACTTATTGTATTTTATATAAATATTACAGATTGTAAATACTCTATTTTTTATTAAATAAAAAAAAAATTTAATATACCTACACACGGCGTTTTCTACAAATTTGCTAAGTTTATAGGTTTACCACAAGTTCTGTGTTTTTTCTGGGAAATGTGTTCAAAATGTGTTCATACAATTTTCAAAAAACTTCCCATTAGATTAGGTACTAACTGAGTGAAAGGTTTCGATCAACCATCGCAAAAGCAACTATTTTATTTGAATATTAAATACGCTCAATTACACACAAAACATCAAATTGTATTGTTTAAATCACTTACGTATCCGTAGACATCGAATGAAAATCACACGAATCAATCTTTGCTCCGCGCGTTGCTATCCAAAGAAAATGGGGAATGCATCAGATTTATTATAAGCTCGGCCGCCGGGACAAAGAAAATAAATTCCTCCGTTGGTAATAACTTATAAAGATACATCAACATGACTTAACAGGTATCATTTCGAAACAATAAAACGTAACGTTACCGTTTTGCACTCGAAATAAAAATGAACGATTTTCTAGTTCCCTTTATTCTGTGTAGGATATATTAAGTCAAATTTTTCATAAAGTGTTTTGTACTTAATGTATTTCACATACCGGGCGTAATGTTCGATTTTGGGGTGGATGGGATCAACCTGATCAAGCCAAAATCAATACAATTTCCAGAAAAATTCAGTTACGGAACTGCCGAGCGCCGTATGCTGCCTTTAATATTATCATGGGCTTCAACAGCCCATAAAATGTAAGGCACCACAGTCGATTATGCTGTCGTTTACTTGGGACGGAAACTATTCGTACAAGGTCAAGCGCACGTCATCATTAGCAGAGTTCGTAGCCTCGATGGACTTCGTATCGAAGAATTGGACGCTTCAAAAATAACGGGAAAGACATTCTGTAACGTTGACGCTTTGGATGAAATCATAATCATCAGTAGTTTGATTCTTTTTATTAAATATAAGAAATTTGTTTCATAAATATTTTTTAAACGTTTAATAAAAAAATGTAATTTTAACTAAAAAGTAGAAAATAAAATAATAAAATAAAATTTTTTAAAAACACACTTTTCTAAAAAAACATTTAAAGAAAAATATATTAAAAAACAAAAAAATAATGAAAAATTTGTTGATGAAAAATTTAAAAGTGGATGGTGCATCATACAAAACATTTAAAGCCGAGCTAAGTCTCACATACACTTCTTTGTTCAATCCTGTATATAAAATAGTAACTGGGAGTATATGTCAAGTGTAAGACCACCACACACTGTTAAATTTTTCATCAACAAATTTTTCATTAATTTTTTGTTTTTTAATATATTTTTTTTAAATATGTTTTTTAGAAAAGTGTGTTTTAAAAAAAAATTTATTTTTTGAATTTAAATCAAATTAATATAGTTTGATACATCAATGAGATAAGTATGATATTAATATATTATATTGTCTGTTGTTACTATATTGTAATATTATACAATTATTGTTTATAGTTCCTTCACATAAACTTTTAGAGACAGATTCGTAAAACATATACTTTATCGTTATTAACTTAATGAATAACTATAGTTCCAAAAGCTTATAATATTTAACGGGAGTATATATATTATATATTATATTAGTTAAACAATCAATAATTATAATAATTTTTTTTATAATTTGATTACTCATATTACCTATATATTTTTTTATAAGTAATATACTATTAATTAATAAATCATTAAAAATAAACAGTTAATCAAAAATAATCGCGATTCGTTTCCATGGGTAACGGCGCGCAAATTACTTAGCAAGTATTTAGTAAATAGCAATTAGTATTGATTTTTTGTGGATTAATTCGATATTAATCTAAATAAGCCGAATAAAAAAAAGGTAATATAAATAAATATATTTAAAATATAGACTGTATAAATAATAAATATTGTGGCTTAAATATTTTAAATAACATAGATAAACCATACTTAAAAATACTAAAAAATCATTAATAAGTAATAGTTTAAATATATATATATATATATAACACATGTGTTAATTTATGCATTTAAGTACAATTTTTTAGGATGGAAAATTCAATTTTATAAGTTTACTTTAAAAAAAGGTTTTTTGTCAAAATTGTCTATAGTTGTTTTGTTAGTACCTGACATAATATTACACATTCATTTACAACATTTCATATAATTTATATGCCATGTACGATTATTTTTTAATATTGCAGAATTTTGCCAAAGTGATTTCGGTCTGTTCGAAATTAATCCTAGTTTTCTAGGTGAACCCTCAGAAGACACAATACAATTAAATACTGTAATATTTACAATATTATATCAGATTACTGTATTTTTGATTTTTAAATCCCACACTATCTTTTCATCTTCTACCTTACTACCCTAGTAATTCTGTTATATCGTTAAAAAGTTTTGGTAGCTCTTCCTCCCATCTCTGAAATGATTACAGGGGTAAGTAGTTCTCTATCCCTTGGTTAGGGAGAAGTTTCTAAAAATGTATAAGAAAAAATGTCATGATAAAATAAAATACAATTTGTTTGGGAACAAATGGTATTGTAATATTAGATTTAGATGTGATTAAAAACGCAATAAATAATATCCTTTGCTCTCACGACGGGCATCGTATATTATTATAATATTGTTTTGGTAATTTTTAAGTATAATACATTTTCATTAATAAATGAAAACATTTATGGCTACATTTTCTTAGATACTTTGATTTTGTTTTACGAAATAATATGTTAAGTTTATTGTTATACAAAACCACTGATATCTACTATATACTTCATAATGTTTTCGATCCTACATTACAACATACAGCAAAAAAAAAAAAAAAGTAAAACTCAATGTTCCTATCTCAAATCTACTATCATCAAATATTATATGACTTTCAATGCATTATTAAAATTAATAGCTACACATTTCAACTGCTCCAGCAAAATGGAAGTAAATGAATATTTTATGATTAGTAGTTTTAACAAATTTTAACCGAATTTAGGTGAAGGCAGCACTATAGTTCGCTCCTCGTACTATATTTACGACTCGCATTTATAGTTTATTTTTTTATTGCGATCCAACACAATAAAACTATATACAACATAATTAGGTTTATAGTAAATGCTTATAAACTGGAAAATAGCATTAATGTTTTCGAACATCATTTGAAATTATAACAAAACAACATTTTTAAAATAAATAACATTTTTTACTTTTTTGTATAACAACGTGCATTTTAATTTCATATTCCGATGAGAAATTTTTTTCTGTTAATTTTTATATAATATAATATACAAATTGCATAATATTGGAATATTATTATTATTATTATTATTATGTTCTGTTGTTATGAATAATAATTATGTTAAAATAATCGATCTGTATGGTAAAATAAAATAATATAAAGTAAATTATTTTAATAAATTATTATGACATTATATTATACACAATAATAAATAGGTATATAATATAATATTTCACATTAATTGTTACAATTGTAGGCTAATAACCAGATGTTGAAGCCTTTATATTCCAAAAAAAAAAATCAAAATAAATATAATATTTATGTTATATATAAATTTAGAGATAAACACACTACGCTGCAAGTCGTCAAGTATGACTGGGTGTTTAAAGCGCACGACTATAAGTACGAGAATCACGTACGAAGGGGAAAAATTGTCGATTTATATATAATATTATTATTATTATATTATTATATTATATTATGACGTGTCATTGATTGTTACGCGTTTAAAGCACTATCCAGTACTTATTGGCTCCATGTCATCATATAATAATATAATGGGCACGTATACCTACCGAATACCTAAACATAGCGGCCAGCCGATATTATTGTTAATATTGTTAGAACGACGACGAGATGGGTCAAATTTATTATTAAATAATAATATATAAATGTATTATAGGTAAGCCAACTATATATACATATTGGTATAACCAAGTACAATATTAAATTATAATACGACGGGTAAACTGCGAATATCATATTATTATTATTTATTATTTATTACCCATATTATGTTAACTTAAACCGCAACCGTCGTCGGTGGGATCCGATATTTCGGGAGATATCGGCGGTATGTCGCGCACGCGGGAGGTTGGGTTATTTTTTATATTTTTTCATCTAAAATCGATTTTTCCCACCACTATATTATATTCTCGGAAAATAAACGCGCGTGACAGAGTCCGGCCTCTTTAGAATTTTAAAAACGCATTTATCGCACTGCAGCGCATCTGCATTTATTTCGTTTTTTTTTTTTTGTCCATTTATATTATTAACGCTTCGTCGTCGTATCTTTTACACTCGAGAAAAAAAATAATATGTAAGAGGAAGAGGTGTACCTCGTGTAGTAGGATTGTATACGATAAATATTTTATTTCTCCCGCGAGCGCAGAACGTGCGTGTTGGTTTCACATTGACGTGCTGCAATGATTTTGTTTTTTTATTTTTTGTGCCAAACACTCTTCGGTGTTGGAAAAAAAAATAAAAATCTCTAGAAATTGTTACATAGCACCAACACACGTGATACTTTGTACATACAGCTAGCAGATCTCGAGAAAATCGCAAAAAAATGTTCACTACCCCGGCGTAATCACTACATCGCCGTTTTTCTTTTTTTTACTAACCGATCAGGAAGTTGTGACCGGCTGTTGAGCACTCTTCCCGGCGCAGAACTGCCGTGTATTCGGTGATGCGTTTTGATATTAAATTTAAATTAAACAAAAATCACAATGTAAAAAGAAAAAAATCGAAAAACCACCCAAAGCAGTTGGGTTACCACGAAGCACCCGGACGCGACTTTCTGGAAACTTTTCAACATCCCTAAAAATGTCCGCAGAAAATATTATAATACCAATAAATACATCATATTACTAGGTATAATTGAAATCCGTTTACTTAACGATAGTATCGTCACCTTATCAATAAGTATACCACCCAAGACGATCAATAAAATAGTTTCAACATCGGGGTTTTAGCCGATTAAATAATATATACCTGGTGTACCTGCGGGTGGTTATATTTTTCTTTTATACCACGAGTCACGATTCAATTAGTTTATTATTTGTTTTCGTCCTAGTTATAAAATAATATTATGGTGGGACCATTCTCGAAGAGTAGATACTGTTTTCTTCCACTGTCAATATTTTCCTCCGAAAAAAATTGATGCTACTTATTTTAAATTTTCCTCCTCATTATGATTTTTTTAATTCATATTTGATATTTATTGCCTTCCATACATAAATTAATATAATATAGAGCAATTTTCTTGGCTGAAAATTATAGGGCACCTATATTTAAATTAATGAGTGGGTGACGGTTTCTCGTTTTGACAATAGAGGAAAATAAACGAATACGGTAGGCATCTCATTTCCGGAGGAAAATGACGGACAGCTATAATTATATATTTACCTACAGTAGGTACGTCCCAAAAGTCCCGTATCATTCCAAGACGTGTGAGTATGTGAGGCCGCGACGACCGTAATATATTTGGGTATATGCGGTTACCGGAGCAGAAATGAAGCGTGAGAAAATTCTCGTTTGACGGCGAACAGATTATTATTCCTTTTTCCGCCGATTACTGCAGTTGAAAAACCCTATTATATTACATTGTAGAAACTGTATATCGATTTTCCACCGATATAATATGATTAGGGGGGGGGGGGCTGTCCATGTACTACTGGGACTTTTGGGCAGCTCGCCGGCTACAGACGTATTTATTTTCGTACCCATTTTGATATAATACACTACGACTACTGTGCACGCACGCATATTTTATTCGCGTGGTACCTATACCTAGGTATATACCGTACACGCGCTAACACTCACTCGATACCGCATTATCCGCGTCCATTAGGTAATTGCGCGCGCCGCCGGTCGGAAGGAAGACCTTTACGGGAAATTACACGAACACCGGCTGAAGCACAGTACCTACGCGTCGTATTTATGCCCTTGTAAGTAAGTAAGTTCGTATAATCGCTGGTCGTTCGACCGTTACTCCTCGCCCGCCCCATAATGACGTCGTTTGGACGGATATAAAAACGCATTTCAAACGCACACGTGCTTTTTTTTTTTTTTTGTCTTCCACCGCCGCCTTTAGGACGCGATCCAATCGGCCGGCTCGATAAAGCGCCTCATCGTCCGCCGACCTATTGCGTATATTATTATTATTATTATTATTATTATTGCCATCATCATCATCATCGTCGTCGTCGTCATTATTATCACTGTGCCGTACGAGTTTAAATCCGTTTAACGCGGAATGCCGACAGTATAATAAAATATACTGGCTAGGTATATTATTATTATGATCCCGCGGTGATATGACCTAGTTCTGATTCTGTATATTATCATTATAATAATAATATTAATCGATTATAAATATTGTTGTCGATTCGGTAATACATCCCGCCGTGTATAATATTGTGCTCGAATCGCAACCAGACCATTATGATAATGTTTTTATTTCGGCAAAATAAATAATATTTTGTACCCGACAATCGTACAAGGACTACATTATCACCGCCCCGCAAAATGATCTCATTATAAGCGTGCCGAGTTGGCTTCAGAATGTGTTTATGCTAACAAACATTCGGTCGAAATCGATAAGATATATCGCGATTTCGTGAATATAATAAAACAATATAATTTCGGCTAATCGCCCTTTTTCAATATTCCGAACAAAACACAACTGGAACACTCCGCCCAAGTGTTTTCAAACAATGCACTATTATTCTCAATAATACGATTTATCTGAGCTTATACGCAGTGGCGTGAGGGCCAAAACGAAATTCAAAAGAAATAAGTCGTATTGTGTAAAGCGACGAAATCCCGGATACCCATGTGTTTCAGTACGGATACATAGTCAATTTAGAACTGTTTCGCTCAAAAGCGCCAAAAACGTGCAATCAACAAAGTTATCGCCCGATGACGAAAGCGTTTTTGAGATTATTAGTAGCGGTTTGCCATTATGTTACACCGACCATTTGATTCTACGCAATGTAAGCCGAAACGAGGAAGAATTTTACAAAATCATAAAATACAAATAATAAAATATCGGTAATCAATCAATGCGTTTCGAACATATATTGTTTGTTTAACGAACGAAAATATGGATTTCTACGAGAAATATCAATAGTGGCAATATAATGTTATGTTAATCCGAGGGTCGAAAAATAAAAATAATGTGTTCTGCTAGAATATAAATGAATCCCATGATTATATTATAATAACTCGTCATTGAGGTGATGTAAAAATATTGGTATTTAATCAATTTTTTGTATCATAATATGTCATGTATTAAAATATTATATTACACGTCTATTATACTTTAGTACAATTACTTTTTGTATTATACCGTATTACCGTATTACCGTATTATGCAATGTATTGAACACATTTTATACAGTACCGTTTTATTATATAAGATCTAAAATTCGAAATTTATTTATTTTAAAAATTATGCAAATTTGGTACATAACCATTGCTCGTGCAGTCGCGCAAATGGAAATCCATTAACGTTTAACAATGATTAAAATAAAAGAAGACTGAGAGTTTAATGTATTCACTATTCAGTAAATGTTTAGATAATATGTAGGTGTACTGTGTATAGTAACTTCAAATCAACAAGAAATTAGAAAATGTACAGCTAGCCATAATTTACTAAATTAAAAATATTACTTTAATATGATCTAATGAATAACAGCTTTAACAATAATTTTTCCTTAAAGTTCTTATTCATTCGTTTTTCATTTTTTTTCGTTTATCTTGATTTGTGTTAAAAAATTATATATTGTGTCAAATTTAAGCACATAACAAATTTAATACATTCATAAATTCATTAATAAATAACAAATCATTTATAATATGCCAACCATATAATATTTATATGTTCACACAATAAATAATAATAATAAAATATTTTTTTGTCATAACAGATTACAAATTACATTGTGAACCACGAACCATAATACTTATGATTTTTATAATATATTATAAATATAGACAAAAATATTATACCGTTGTGTAGTATAATATTCTATACAGAGTGTATAAAATATATAGTATATATATATAAATATATTATATATACATTTATTATATAGTATTACCATTTCGTGTTATTCAAATGCATATCACCATAGTGATGAGCATATTTTACTCGATTTAGTAAACCGTCGTTTTGCTCAAGTCGTAATATTTTACGTATAGGTAGGTATAATCGATTGTAAGCTACGACTGCAGGATATATCACCGACAGACAATCGTTCAGTACTGAGTTATGCGCTGTTGAAAATACCGCAATGGATGATATTGAAAAAAATTATTTAAATTTCAATCAAATAGAGTTCCTCGTACATTATTTACGGCAACGCCGTGATCATTATAGACAGCTATTAATCAATTTAGCAATCTAACTATTTTAATATTTTAACTGATGTAGACACGTAACTTTTGGTCACATAGATGCAATAAGAGTAAAATAATTTATCAGACCACTGAATCTAATATTATACCTATCCAGTTTCCGGTGGTACATTTCACGCATGCCCGCAAAAAATATTACGTTCACTTTTTTTTATCAAGTTCTATAACCACAGTAGTTATTGTTTGAAAAATAAAAATCGAACTAAGTATGTCAGACGCACGCCGATCGATAACGATCGAGAAAGAAACTAGTAATTAAGACAAAAACCTCACTTTTTATCTAAATGTAGAAACTAAAATACCAACACCAAATATAATTTAATTAAATTCTTCATTCACTTTTACATCTATTTGTCGACTTCTTTTATCAACGGCATTCATTATTCAAATATTTTAAATTAAAAAAAAAATATAAAATATTTCATAATATAATAAAGTGTCCGACCAGTCACTACTATACCTAAATAAAAATTGTCAGACATGCGTACATAATATCAATATTAAAGTAGATCAATACAGTAGATTCTCATCATGTCGAATATTATCGAATATTGTCGAACGTCAAAATTTGGAATTTTTCGTTATCTTGAAATAAACTGAAATCCCTTGAAACTATACTATTGCGCTAAAATACCAATACAATGAAACTCGGTATCTCGAATTTTTTTATAGCTCCTAGTGATTGCTCCCCTTCAGGTCAACCTAACAAAAGTTCACATGGTTTTTTATAAGTAGGAGCGTTTGATTATTTTCGGGATGAGAAGACTATACAAGATTATTTTCTTATTTACCAAGACAATCATCGTTTTTGACCACAGATCTGTGACCTCGAGGTGATATGTAATATTACGTAGGTTAATGATAGTTTTTTTTTTTCTTAAGCCACATACGGTTTTTATTAATTATTAATTTCCTGCGGCAAACAGTCCTTTAAACGGAAACTTTATGTTTCTTTTATTTATTTTATGGCATCGTCTCGGTGCGGTGAAGTACTTTACTCGAAAACGCTAATGATGTCGAAAACTTGAAAAATCACCGAATGTTTTACACGGTGTACGATTTCGCAAAAGTAACTTTTTAAATTATTTATCCAACCTTATTTACAATATACCTACCATTTACCGTACACGACATTTAAATGTCACATGTATACAACTTACACACGTGTGACCGACTAACGATCGCAGCGTCATATATTGTACGTCGGAATGGAAACGTAATTATTCAAATGTGAATTTACATAATATTTTGTGTTGCCAATAGTTTTACATTAATTTACAGTAAAATAAATATATGAACAAAAAAGAATTCGGTCACCGGTATAATAATAATATTATTGTGTAAAAAAAAAAAAAGCAATCGTTGGTGTCTATATTGAGATAGCAAATAATATGTTCTATGTATTTAGACTTTCGAATAATCCACGCCGCACTGTGTCAAAGTCCAAATTATAACTAGTCTGTATATACGTATATGACGTGCGAGTTATTATAAAACTATTCAATGGTTTACCTATATAGTTGAATTACGTGATCCGAGGACGACGACAACCATGGGATGCGATAATAATAATAATAATATTACAGATTTTGTCATTCGCGACGAGCAACTCGTCTATATATTTATACCGCCACACTCATAATATAACTATATAGTTGCTCGCAGCTATATAATATATAGGTAATATTATTATATACATAAAATGACACAATAAACCAGTACGGGTTCACCTGACTCGATACATCACTTCAAACAACGCGATTGGGAGGGTGGTACGCTTATCTGGAGACTTGTATATATAGTCCACCGATCGTGTCCAACAATCATCATTCTTCGAGATCGATTCCAACAATCAACACTCAACATGAAATTCGTAAGTACAACGATAAAAATTTGCAATGGCTAGTCCACCAGTTAACTTATAATATTCTAAAATAATTTGAAGTATAATTTTAAACGTTTGCGACTCTCTGTGTTTACAGGCAACAGCTCTAGTCACTTTGGCGGTCGTAGCCCTCGTCCGGGCCGATGCGTCCAGCGCCGACAAGAAGACAACGAAACACGAAAAGAGAAGTTTGGGCGGTTACGGGTCTGGATTAGGACTTTCCGGTCTCGGCTACAGCTCTGGACTCAGCTATGGCTCCGGTCTCGGCTACAGCTCCGGTCTTGGCTACAGCTCCGGTCTTGGCTACAGCTCCGGTCTTGGCTATGGATCCGGTCTGGGCTACAGCTCCGGTTTGAAATACGGCTCCGGGTTGGGCTATAGCTCAGGTCTTGGATACGGTTCCGGTCTGAGCTCCGGCTACGGTCTGGGATACGGTTCCGGTCTTGGCTACGGTTCTGGTCTAGGATACTCCGCTGCCGCCGCTCCCGCACCAACAACCGGCCCCATTGTTCCAATCTCCAAGGAAGTGCACATCATCAACCGACATGCCCAACCAGTGTCCGCCCCATACCCAGTGCCAGTAACCCATGACGTACCAGTACCCGTGCCACACGCAGTGCCCTACCCGGTCGACAAACCATACCCAGTCCATGTGCCAGCCCCGTATCCAGTTCCAGTCGAAAGGCCTGTCCCGTACGCAGTCGACAGACCTGTTCCCCATCCAGTGCCATCACCTTACCCAGTCCCAGTTGTCCGTGACGTACCAGTTCCAGTGTCCAAGCCGTACGCAGTACCAGTAGTCAAACAAGTTCCCGTACCAGTGGCCACTCCAGTTGTCGTGCCTGCCGTCCACCACTCTGCACCATTGATCTCTTCCAGCTACAGCGCCGGACTTGAATCATCTGCAATTGGATACGGTTCTGGTTACGGTTCCAGCTACGGTTCCGGATACGCTTCCAGCTACGGTTCCGGTTACGGACTCGGATCTTCTGCCATCGGTTACGGTGCATCTTCGTACGGTTCCGGTAGCCTGTACAGCGGATCTTTGGGATACAGCAGTGGTCTGTCTTCATATGGACACGGCGCCCACAGTTTCGATTACAAGAAATAAAACACTCGAATGATCGATCTAGCCTATTTTGCAGCACTACACTGCATTGACGAAGAGTATACTTAGGATTTATATTGTACCGTGTATATTGTGTATACACATATTATGTTCTTAGACAATTATTACAATTTTGTTTATATGTATTTTCAAATTTGTTAATAACCGATAGTTATTGACTGAAATTAAATAATAAATGTTTTTATTATATTATATACTTGTTTGATTTTCAAAATATAATTTTTACTCCCAATACTTATTGGGACTATTTGACAATATATATATATATATATATATATATATAATATTTATCATCTCATCTAGTTCTAATAAAATACACACAATTATGTATTCAAAATACCATAGCCTCTACACAAATCTTAACATTTATAAAATTAAAAACATTGTGTTTCACGTATCAATGAATATTCGATATTTATTCGAGATAATATTTTAACAACCACAGCAATTATAATAGGATAATAAAACATACTATTTTAATACTATGATACTAAAAAATAAAGATAACATATTAAAGTAACTAAATTAAATATGACATCAGCGTATGAAATTTTAAAAAATCTTCATCAATATAAATTGTCCTAAGATTGTAATAAACTGATAGGTAATATTGAACGAATCTTTTGGCAATTATGTATTTAATTTTAATTTTTAATATATACGTGGCCAACTTCTATATTATTATAAGAATAATATGATTATAAACGATCGTATATATTTATATTATAATTTTAAATATAATATGAAATAAATATTATATTCTATGACATGCCAACTAAAAATTAAATAAAACATAAGATATTATTGGGATCCAGAAATTTTTTTCGCTTCGAATGTTCGTTTGTGTCAACGCAAAAACAAATAGTGAAAAATCAACATTGAAGTAAAACGTTTTCGGCGGTCTGGATGTTGACCTCGGGCCACCTATTGCTGATCACTGCTATAGAGTTTAGTTTGTAGGAAATACAGTGTATAGGTACATCAGGATTTAGGTCTTAGATTCTGGCGATTTTATTATCATCATGAAACAATCAATGGTTTTTTTGATGTATGTGAATAAAAACATTAATATAATTTTTGAAAATTTTGTTTTTAATATTAATGCTTTTATAGACTTAACAAAAAGTTTGAGATAAATGTATAATACCGTATATATTATAGTTAATAAAATTGATAATTATTATTGTATAATTATAAGTACTCAAAGTACAATAATAATATGAAACAAGTGGGTGACGCTCTGGGCTGTTCAGTAAGATTTTAGACAAGTCACTGCAGTAACTGTACCTAATAGATGTGTTAAATATAAAATAATAAACCAATGATGCACAATCTGTGTACACGACAAACGATTCTGAGTAAAGATGATCTGCTTATATAACTGAATGTATTTTATGATATTATTGTGATTAAAATAAATCATTTTATTATTAGGTGTTAGTACATTAGAAGGTTAAATTCATATTTTCCAAAAAATTAGCATTTTAAAAATGTCATGAGTGAAATATGAGTGTATAAAATATAATCATAATATACTTTATATGACTCAAGTACCCACTAATAATATTTTTAAATTACTACCTACAAAATGACTAAAATAGTTATTCTTCGTTTAAATATATAATTTCGTCAACATTTAAACTAAAAATATCTAAAAAAAAAAACTGTGTTTATATATTTGTTTTTAGATTTTTTGGTTACAATATAAACTATTTATGAAAATACTTGTTTTAAATTGTCAAGCTACTAGTAACTAGTTACTGTCTAGCTTTGCATTTAGTGTCATACTGTCGTATACTACTTATATTTATGTGAGCTTTTGATATTTATAATAATGACATCTTCTTTCTTCGTTTAGTTTGTTTTCTAGTTCAATTTCTGAAATAAAACAAATTATCAATAACCGCGAATGATCAAACGATCATAAGATTTAATTTGAACGATCGTTTTGAAAAAAGAATATGGTTTAATGCTACAACTAATTCGAAAGTAATAATTATTATTGTTGTTCTTATTACAACGATGTTTATAAACAATACAAGTAGTTATTATTGTTATTATTATTTTTATTTTTTAAATTGTAATTATCTTCAGAAACTGTGGCCATTGGATTTTAAATTACAATTATTATAATAATATAATTAAAATTACTGTAAGGTTACAATATAATATGTATAGTTAAGCCTTATAATATTATACCGAATACAATGAATATATTATGTATGAGTGCCTAGTACTAATGATTACCCAGACAGCAATTTTTTGTTTAATAATATTATTATAACATTATATTAACGAATAATATTAGTATAACGTTATTATAATACTATTATAATATTATCATTACAAAATGCTGTCTGGGTAAAACAGCGTGTTGTTAATCTGAACTTATCCTTATCGCATATAGATTTGGCATACTGTTTATTTAACTACCGTAATACGGGGTGAATAGAAACACTTTTGAACTTTAAAATACCATAAAAACTTAACAAAGTTGGCACCGCAATACTTTTCGTAGTTTGTTATTCCTTGGATAAAATAGGGAGGGACATGTGGATCTTAGTCTCCCCTAACTCAAAATTTAGTATATAGTACTTTAGATTAAGTCTTTTTTAGAAAATATTAAGGTGGGGGGGACTTCCGTCCCACAAACAATTTGGGCTTTCTATACCAATAGGATTGCGTGAGTCCAATTCTAAGAATATTGATGGACATCTTAATTTTTCAGTAGATCCTGAGTAATAATATAAAAAATGATAAATTATACACTCTTGATTTTATTTGGTTTTCATATTCAAGGAAGATAATATTATTATATTAATTTTCGTTGCTATAATTGTGCACTGATCAATTCAAAAGATTGCAATTACGTCACGAGTCACTCAAATAAAAATATTTTTTTATTAATACTTCATAATATGTTTTGTAGGTACTCAACGCGCTGTTTGTCACATTACGCATTATTCTAAAGACGAAAACACAATTTAATCATCTCTAGAACTGTCAAAAAAACGCTATTTTCCATTATTGTATGCTATAAAAATATCTGTCCTAATACAAACACAAATACTTGACAAGTTAATAATATTTTTCAACTGATTTAAGTTATGTTGAAAGAAAACATTTAAAAGAGCTTAAAGTCAATAGTTTACAAATTTTAGATTCTGAGCGTGGCTCAGTGTATTAATAAATGTATTGATATTACAATGATATGTGTTTAAAAAAAAAAAAATTTTCGTCTGTTTTGGGCAGTAAAAATACTTCTATTTTCCACTTCAGAATTTTATTTGGTAGGAAGATAAAATATAGTTGGTATTCTGGGGAGTTAAAAGAAAAATTCTCAGTAGTTTTCTAATGCAGGAAAAAAAAAGATTTAGAAAAATGGGAATTTTAATGCAGAATTGGTTTTTGACAAAATCAATTTTTTTTTTATATAAAAGCTCAAAAATTATAAGTTATTATTAAATTATGAACATTTTTAAAAGGTGTAAGATAATATTTTTAAAATATGTTGACTCTTTTTGAGTTATTTAAAGGCATGATAAGTTATCAATTTTCTTTTTAGTTTTTCTTCAATTACTTAAAATTAAATAATTTTTAAAAAGTTGTCAAAAAACTTGAAAATGTAATAGAAGGATCCTCATAAACTTATATTCATGAAATTAAAAATAAAGGTGAGCGTATATCCATAATATTTTTTATAAGAATAGTCGGAAGTTAGAATTTTGACAACATTTTTCAAACTCACAAAGTCAAATTTTTTTATGAGCATTTAAAGTTTAAAACCCGTAAAATAACTATATATACTCAAAAGATGTATGATATTTGATTGTTTTTTAAATACGAATAACCGTAATTGATAAATTTTACCAAATTTTTATTTCATAATTATCTTGATAACATTTTCAAAATATTTTGACTCTTATACCGGGGTGATTCTTTTATCATTGAACACTCATTATTTCAAAAAGTGTACATTTTTTTGAAAATATTTTTTTACATAGTTTCAAGCCGTTTATAAAACAACGTTTTCCTTAAAAAATTATATTTTTAAATATTTTTTATTCTTATAATTTTTTAAGTTTTTACTTTTTTGAATGACAACATAGGGTTTTAATTATATATT